>NC_090745.1:118110199-118270199 GCF_036898095.1 Palaemon carinicauda | reverse complement strand
GGAAAAAATAAACTAATCTTTTAAAAAGATACATAACATCTCGATACAAGAAAAATCGTATTTCTGATCAAAAATTAATTTTTTTCTACAAAATAGTGTAAAAGTCCCTAACCGACAAAGGCTTAAATGCCGCTCATGATGGGAAAAGGCAAGGGACAGTGACACATGATCAGTACCCATGCTCTCTTTTCTTTCCACTCAAACTACGACTAGGGAGGGCCAGGAAATGGCTGCCGATGACTCAGCAGATATACCTAAGGGCTCCACCAAAGTAATTATCCTTTTATCACAAGGTAGTGAGGTTGTAATTACTACAAGAAGCTATCGAACATGAGCTGGTCACGAACCCCAGTCCATAAGATAGCCAGGCAGGTATGAGAGCGCGTCTCGAGCCCAAGTACAGCAGATCTCCAGGCTGGAACGTTTCCAATACGCTGAGAGTTTCTTCTTAATCCAAGACCAATATTTTTCAGTCATTAAAAGCCATTGCCTGATTCTCCCTGGTACTAGCTTGGGCATTAACTCTGCTGCTCATGAAGAACCTTTAGCTCTAAAACGTCTATATTACAGTCGATGGATTAATAGAAAACAGTTTACACCAATTACACACTTTATTATAGTCTATGGATTAACAAAAAATAAGGAATTATAAAATGTATAAATCTGATGGATATTGAAATTCATGAGCTCCTAGAGGTTGCACAGGTGCCTGGAAGCGACTGGAAGGAAGTTCGCCACTTTTTCTACTAGCACGGGAAGTATGTTCGCTAAATTGTGACTCTAGTGACCTAGCAAATTTAAAGAATTATTGTTGATATTATGAACATTATCAAAATTATTATGTGAAATTTCATCATTAAAATTGTGATATTGCTATTATTATTAAGATTAATATCAGTCTGAATTATTATTATTATTATTATTATTATTATTATTATTAGTAGTAGTAGTAGTAGTAGTAGTAGTAGTACTAGTAGTAGTGAAATAATTATAATTATTGAGATTATTATTGGTGAAATTATTATCAATATTAAAATCTTTATTATCAAAATTGCTATTATAATTAAGATTACTATTGGTGAAATTATTATCATTATCAAGATTATTATTAGTGAAATTGCTATTATTATTAAGATTATTATTGAAGAAATTATTCTTAAAAATATATCAAAATAATATTACTAATATTTATATTATCATTAGAATTGTTATAATTATTATTATTCATCAAAATAATTAATATAATTATTGTTATCAAAATGTTAAAAAGTATTATTAAGGAGATAAACATCGTTATGAAAGTTATAAAATTATTATCAAAATTCTAAAAAATGAGATTATCATCGTTATGAACCCTATTATCATTATTATTATTACCTTCATAAAGGCTTCGATATTGCAGTGTTTCTTTTCACCATTCAAATGACTGACATCGTATCTGCAACAGATTTGCCTACTGTTTAAACCAATTTCAAAATGCAGTCACAAATAACGCGAACAGTTTTTAATTCACGAACGGATATAATTTTGTTGTTTGCAAACAAACCTTTTTAAACAATACTTATGAATTAATCTATCATAGCAGGAAATAGCAAGCAGATATCATATTATATTTGAAGTTCAAACTCGCAGCGAATGTTTTTATGTAGAACACGGGGGACATGAGTTTCTCTTTATAGTTTATATATGACATGTCTATTTTAACGTTGTTACTGATCTTAAAATGTTTTATATATTTTGTTCATTATATTTCATATAGTTTAATTATTTCCTTGTTTCTCTTCCTCACCGGGATACTTTTCTCTGTTGGAGACCTTGGACTTATAGCATCCTGCTTTTCCAACTAAGATTTTAGCTTAGTTATTATTATTATTGTTATTATTATTATTATTATTATTTTTATTATTATTATTATTATTATTACTTGCTAAGCTACAACCCTAGTTGGAAAAGCAGGATGCTATTTTGGCCAGGGGCTCTAACAAGGAAATAGCCCAGTGAGGAAAGGAAACAGGGAAAAACAAAATATTCTAAGAACAGTAACATTAAAATAAATATTTCCTATATAAAGTATAAAAAACGTAAACAAAACAAGACGAAGAGAATTTAGGTAGAATTGTGTGTCCGAGTGTACACTCAAGCAAGAGAACTCTAACCCAAGACAGTGGAAGAACATGGTACAGAGGTCAGGGCACTACAATAATAATAATAATAATAATAATAATAATAATAATAATAATAATAATAATAATAATAATAATAATAATAATAATAATAATAATAATAATAATAATAGTTTTAAAATCGTTTAGGTAACTAATAGAAGAGGACATATGGAATTTTATTATCTATCTACAGCATAATGATTAAATATTTCAAAGTTTAAATATTATTCGTCGTAAGGGAATTCAATGTCTTGATCAAACGTTATTCATGATAAGTGAAAACAAAATGTATTATAGTTTGCTCAATTCATATCATGGTTTCTTTCATATTTTCTTAGATTACTCATCTCTAATGACTACTCTCTCTCTCTCTCTCTCTCTCTCTCTCTCTCTCTCTCTCTCTCTCTCATTTTATATGACATTTTCGCCGATTGTATCACTCAGCATCTGCCATTCCCCTCTCTCTCTCTCTCTCTCTCTCTCTATTTGTTGTGACCTTTCCACCACCTGTGTCACTCAGCATCTGCCAATCATCTCTCTCTCTCTCTCTCTCTCTCTCTCTCTCATTTGGTGTGACCTTATTACGTTTTTTTTATATTTTTTTAGATTACTCATCTCAAATGACTACTCTCTCTCTCTCTCTCTCTCTCTCTCTTTCTCTCTCTCTCTCTCTCTCTCTCTCTCTCTCTCTCTCTCTCATTTTTATGACATTTTCGCCGATTGTATCACTCAGCATCTGCCTGTCCTCATTGCTTCTCCCCCCCCTCTCTCTCTCTCTCTCTCTCTCTCTCTCTCTCTCATTTGTTGTGACCTTTCCACCACCTGTGTCACTCAGCATCTGCCAATCATCTCTCTCTCTCTCTCTCTCTCTCATTTTTATGACATTTTCGCCGATTGTATCACTCAGCATCTGCCTGTCCTCTCTCTCTCTCTCTCTCTCTCTCTCTCTCTCTCTCTCTCATTTTTATGACATTTTCGCCGATTGTATCACTCAGCATCTGCCTGTCCTCATTGCTTCCCCCTCTCTCTCTCTCTCTCTCTCTCTCTCTCTCTCTCTCTCATTTGTTGTGACCTTTTCACCACCTGTGTCACTCAGCATCTGCCAATCATCTCTCTCTCTCTCTCTCTCTCTCTCTCTCTCTCTCATTTGGTGTGACCTTATTACGTTTTTTTTATATTTTTTTAGATTACTCATCTCAAATGACTACTCTCTCTCTCTCTTTCTCTCTCTTTCTCTCTCTCTCTCTCTCTCTCGCTCTCTCTCTCTCTCTCTCTCTCTCTCTCACTCTCTCTCTCATTTTTATGACATTTTCACCGATTGTATCACTCAGCATCTGCCTGTCCTCATTGCTTCCCCCCCTCTCTCTCTCTCTCTCTCTCTCTCTCTCATTTGTTGTGACCTTTTCACCACCTGTGTCACTCAGCATCTGCCAATCATCTCTCTCTCTCTCTCTCTCTCTCTCTCTCTCTCTCTCTATCTGCTGTGACATTTTCCCCGCCTGCGTCACTCAGCATCTGCCTTTCCTTATTAATATTCTGTCAGTCATTTGAGTCCTTCGCTGAAAGGCATCAATCAGTTCTGAAACAGAATCATTGATGTGACCCAGAGAATGATAAACTTCCCTGATCGAAGATCGCAATTCCTCTGGGAAGTTTCTTAAGTGTCCCATGAACCATAGATGATCCTAAATATCCACTCCAGACGCTATTACGATCCATCAATTATTCGATCTTTTCCTAATGTTCTAGTGTATGCGACCCGTCAATAAGGACGGCTAATTGTTTAGATAGATATAAACACACACAGATTCATCCTTTCTTCTTCCTCCTCCTACTCCTTCAACAAAAATTCCCCTTCTTCAAAATATTTTCGATAATTGCTTTTCTCCATAACTTTTCAGTGTCTTTCTATTCAGTTTCCTTCTTCCACCTTGAAAATACTTAAGATCTTTCATTAAAAATCTCTCTCTCAAAAAAAAAAAAGCAACGCGAGTTCTGTCAATTATATCCTAACGAGCGTTTAACACTTGGCTCTGCCTGGTCGTGGCAGAGAGTCTGAGAGACGGGATTGGAGTTTGTTTTCCAATTGTTTAACTTCTTGGAAAATGATTTCACTTATTCTGTTTGGCTTATTATTTTCCCACTATCTTAAGACAAAGAATGATTTGAAAATTGTTTTTTTTTTCTTAATGGATTTTTGGCTAGATTTAGTTGGCTTCATGTTTTTCTTTTTTAGTCTTTATTTTTTTTGTACCATGACAAAAACCCTTCTTCACTAAAGACTAGATAAAATGTTTAGAAACAAGTTTCAATGAATTATATTTGTGGTTTTTATAAATCTATGTAAATTAATACGTTTGGCTTTACAAACGGTAAACATAGAACATATTAACTATATATATATATATATATATATATATAAATATATATATATATATATATATATATATATATATATATATATATATATATATATACATATACACACACACACATATATATATATATATATATAAAACACCAACAACAACAACAAGAAATTAAGTAATTTCTAGTTCACTCCAGGACAAAAGCCTCATACATGTCCTTAGTCATGTCTAAGGTTTGGCCACTTAAGATGGTGATGGTGGGAGAATTTACTCTGATTGGTTAAAGCAAACCAACCTAGTATGGTTGGACCTGACTAGTGCAGCCTTGCTGATTAAGGTTTTTTACTTCATTAAGGTATCCCAACTCAGAAAGAGTTTATATATATATATATATATATATACACACATATACATATATATACATATATATATATATATATATATATACATATATATATATATAAATATGGATATATACAGTATATATACATATATGTATATATATACAGTATATATATACACCTAAATAAATATATATATATATATATATATGTGTGTGTGTGTGTGTGTACACTTTATATATATAATATATATATATATATATATATATATATATGTACATACTTTATATATATATATATATATATATATACATACATTCATTCATACATATATACATACATACATACATAAAAGTACAATTATTAATCTATTCCTGCATCATAATTTTTCTTTTTTTGAAAAGATTTTATTACATTAGAACGATCATTGACAATCCCGTTACGTGATGCCACGATAATCTCATTCCCTGAACCGTAAACCAAAATAATCTCATTTTTTTCCTGATTTGATTAGACCGACAAATCTGGTCCGTTTCGCTTATGATCATTATATAATCAGGTCTCCATTTTACGTAATATTTTACCTCTTATCATAAAGAAGCTTTTATTGATCAACATGATTTTTCATAGGATTAATCAATTAATGACTTCCGCCAACGAAATTGGAGGGTTATGTTTTAACTCCTGTTTGTGTGGAGAGAGAGAGAGAGAGAGAGAGAGAGAGAGAGAGAGAGAGAGAGAGAAAAATATATTTGATATATTAGTCATTTATGATAAGTTATTTCTATACAAATGGATGATGACTATTCTCTAATATATATATATATATATATATATATAAAGATAATATATGTATATATATACATATCTATATAAATATATATATGCATACATATATATGTATATATAAATATATACACATATATATATATATATATATATGTGTGTGTGTGTGTGTGTGTGTGTATGATAGGTATATTAATACACACGCATATATATTCATATATGTATATTAATATATATATATATATTATATATATATATATATATATATGTATATATATATATATATATATATAATATATATATAAGTATATTCATAGATGTATATATATATATATATATATACAGTATGTATATATATATATATATATATATTAATATATATATGAAGTCACCTTTCTCCAAAAGTCAAGCAAAACGTTACTTTGCTGGGGATAATGCAGTAAATTTAGGGCACGGTTCTAATCTAGTTCTGGAATTGCAGTGAATCGCACCGAATAAATAATCCTGGATTCCAGGTGACATGCAGTTACAATCCATTTACCTGGCCACCGAACACTTTGCATAATGAGAGAGAGAGAGAGAGAGAGAGAGAGAGAGAGAGAGAGAGAGAGAGTATGGCACGCTTTTTACTACCGTCAACGGAGTTGGAAGGATGTTATGTTTCACTACCTGTTTGTGTGTGTGTGTGTGTTAGGAGAGAGAGAGAGAGAGAGAGAGAGAGAGGGGGGGGGGGGCGGGTGGCTAAATTATGAGTAATATATTGAGAATAGAAATAATTGTAACGATAAATAATTTTGTTTCCATAATGGTCCATTATTATTCAACATTCGAATTTTTACAACATAAATGATGGAAATAAAATTTGATTCATTCTAAATCTGGTTAACCTTTCTATTAAGAGAGACCACAAAAAATATAAAAAATATATGCTTTTCGGAAAGCTATCTACATCAGAAATGTTGATACACCATGGAATAATATTTTCATGTTGGAGCCCTTGGACTTATAGCATCCTACTTTTCCAACTAAGGTTTTAGCTTAGCAAGTAATGATAATAATAATGATAATGATAATGAAAATGATAATAATAATAATAATGATAATAATAATAATAATAATAATAATAATAACAATAATTACGATTGTTATTATTATTATTATTATTATTATTATTATTATTATTATTATTATTATTATTATTATCATTACTTGCTGAGCTACAACCTTAGTTAGAAAAGTAGTATGCTATAAACCCAGGAGCTATCTGCCTCTACATCGGATATATTGGTATCTTCCATTTGGTTTGTTGATGAAAAAAATAAAAAAAATATCTTACCTATTTAATTAGAAACTTTCAAATAATCTTGCATGTACATTGCATTTACACAGCACTCACGCAAGAGGACTGCAGTGCAAAGCCAATTTTGCACATTGAAAGCGTTGCACATTGTTGATTATCAAATTTCACCTGAAGATTTGAGAAAGTATCCTGGTCTTTTAATGCTAAACGTGGTAAACTATTCACTAGGACGCAGACCTCCCCCCCCCTGAAGATTTGAGAGAGTATCGTGGTCTTTTAATGCTAAACGTGGTAAACTATTCACTAGAACGCAGACCTCTCCCCCCCTGATGATTTGAGAGAGTATCCTGGTCTTTTAATGCTAAACGTGGTAAACTATTCACTAGGACGCAGACCTCTCCCCCCCTGATGATTTGAGAGAGTATCCTGGTCTTTTAATGCTAAACGTGGTAAACTATTACTAGGACGCAGACCTCCCTCCCCCCTGAAGTTTTGAGAGAGTATCCTGGTCTTTTAATGCTAAACGTGGTAAACTATTCACTAGGACGCAGACTCCCCCCCCTGAAGATTTGAGAGAATATCGTGGTCTTTTAATGCTAAACGTGGTGAACTATTCACAAGGACGCAGACCTCCCCCCCCTGAAGATTTGAGAGAGTATCCTGGTCTTTTAATGCTAAACGTGGTAAACTATTCAATAGGACGCAGACTCCCCCCCCTGAAGATTTGAGAGAGTATCGTGGTCTTTTAATGCTAAACGTGGTGAACTATTCACAAGGACGCAGACCTCCCCCCCCCTGAAGATTTTAGAGAGTATCCTGGTCTTTTAATGCTAAACGTGGTGAACTATTCACTAGGACGCAGACCTCCCCCCCCTGAAGATTTGAGAGAGTATCCTGGTCTTTTATTGCTAAACGTGGTAAACTATTCACTAGGACGCAGACCTCCCCCCCCTGAAGATTTGAGAGAGTATCCTGGTCTTTTAATGCTAAACGTGGTGAACTATTCACTAGGACGCAGACCTCCCCCCCTGAATATTTGAGAGAGTATCCTGGTCTTTTAATGCTAAACGTGGTGAACTATTCACTAGGACGCAGACCTCCCCCCCCTGAAGATTTGAGAGAGTATCCTGGTCTTTTAATGCTAAACGTGGCAAACTATTCACTAGGACGCAGACCTCCCCCCCTGAAGATTTGAGAAAGTATCCTGGTCTTTTAATGCTAAACGTGGTAAACTATTCACTAGGACGCAGACCTCCCCCCCCTAAAGATTTGAGAGAGTATCCTGGTCTTTTAATGCTAAACATGGTAAACTATTCACTAGGACGCAGACCTTCCCCCCCCCTGAAGATTTGAGAGAGTATCCTGGTCTTTTAATGCTAAACGTGGTAAACTATTCACTAGGACGCAGACCTCCCCCCCTGAATATTTGAGAGAGTATCCTGGTCTTTTAATGCTAAACGTGGTGAACTATTCACTAGGACGCAGACCTCCCCCCCCCTGAAGATTTGAGAGAGTATCCTGGTCTTTTAATGCTAAACGTGGTAAACTATTCACTAGGACGCAGACCTCCCCCCCCCTGAAGATTTGAGAGAGTATCCTGGTCTTTTAATGCTAAACGTGGTAAACTATTCACTAGGACGCAGACCTCCCCCCCCTGAAGATTTGAGAGAGTATCCTGGTCTTTTAATGCTAAACGTGGTAAACTATTCACTAGGACGCAGACATCCCCCCCCTGAAGATTTGAGAGAGTATCCTGGTCTTTTAATGCTAAACGTGGTAAACTATTCACTAGGACGCAGACATCCCCCCCCTGAAGATTTGAGAGAGTATCCTGGTCTTTTAATGCTAAACGTGGTAAACTATTCACTAGGACGCAGACCTCCCCCCCCCCTGAAGATTTGAGAGAGTATCGTGGTCTTTTAATGCTAAACGTGGTAAACTATTCACTAGGACGCAGACCTCCCCCCCCCTGAAGATTTGAGAGAGTATCCTGGTCTTTTAATGCTAAACGTGGTAAACTATTCACTAGAACGCAGACCTCTCCCCCCCTGATGATTTGAGAGAGTATCCTGGTCTTTTAATGCTAAACGTGGTAAACTATTCACTAGGACGCAGACCTCTCCCCCCCTGATGATTTGAGAGAGTATCCTGGTCTTTTAATGCTAAACGTGGTAAACTATTCACTAGGACGCAGACCTCCCTCCCCCCTGAAGTTTTGAGAGAGTATCCTGGTCTTTTAATGCTAAACGTGGTAAACTATTCACTAGGACGCAGACTCCCCCCCCTGAAGATTTGAGAGAGTATCGTGGTCTTTTAATGCTAAACGTGGTGAACTATTCACAAGGACGCAGACCTCCCCTCCCCTGAAGATTTGAGAGAGTATCCTGGTCTTTTAATGCTAAACGTGGTAAACTATTCACTAGGACGCAGACTCCCCCCCCTGAAGATTTGAGAGAGTATCGTGGTCTTTTAATGCTAAACGTGGTGAACTATTCACAAGGACGCAGAACTCCCCCCCCCCTGAAGATTTTAGAGAGTATCCTGGTCTTTTAATGCTAAACGTGGTGAACTATTCACTAGGACGCAGACCTCCCCCCCCTGAAGATTTGAGAGAGTATCCTGGTCTTTTAATGCTAAACGTGGTAAACTATTCACTAGGACGCAGACCTCCCCCCCCTGAAGATTTGAGAGAGTATCCTGGTCTTTTAATGCTAAACGTGGTAAACTATTCACTAGGACGCAGACCTCCCCCCCTGAATATTTGAGAGAGTATCCTGGTCTTTTAATGCTAAACGTGGTGAACTATTCACTAGGACGCAGACCTCCCCCCCCTGAAGATTTGAGAGAGTATCCTGGTCTTTTAATGCTAAACGTGGTAAACTATTCACTAGGACGCAGACCTCCCCCCCTGAAGATTTGAGAGAGTATCCTGGTCTTTTAATGCTAAACGTGGTAAACTATTCACTAGGACGCAGACCTCCCCCCCCTGAAGATTTGAGAGAGTATCCTGGTCTTTTAATGCTAAACATGGTAAACTATTCACTAGGACGCAGACCTTCCCCCCCCCTGAAGATTTGAGAGAGTATCCTGGTCTTTTAATGCTAAACGTGGTAAACTATTCACTAGGACGCAGACCTCCCCCCCTGAATATTTGAGAGAGTATCCTGGTCTTTTAATGCTAAACGTGGTGAACTATTCACTAGGACGCAGACCTCCCCCCCCTGAAGATTTGAGAGAGTATCCTGGTCTTTTAATGCTAAACGTGGTAAACTATTCACTAGGACGCAGACCTCCCCCCCCTGAAGATTTGAGAGAGTATCCTGGTCTTTTAATGCTAAACATGGTAAACTATTCACTAGGACGCAGACCTTTCCCCCCCCCCCGAAGATTTGAGAGAGTATCCTGGTCTTTTAATGCTAAACGTGGTAAACTATTCACAAGGACGCAGACCTCCCCCCCCTGAAGATTTGAGAGAGTATCCTGGTCTTTTAATGCTAAACGTGGTAAACTATTCACTAGGACGCAGACCTCTCCCCCGCTGATGATTTGAGAGAGTATCCTGGTCTTTTAATGCTAAACGTGGTAAACTATTCACTAGGACGCAGACCTCCCCCCCTGAAGATTTGAGAGAGTATCCTGGTCTTTGAATGCTAAACGTGGTAAACTATTCACTAGGTAGCAGACCTCTCCCCCCCTGATGATTTGAGAGAGTATCCTGGTCTTTGAATGCTAAACGTGGTAAACTATTCACTAGGACGCAGACCTCTCCCCCCTGAAGATTTGAGAGAGTATCCTGGTCTTTTAATGCTAAACGTGGTAAACTTTTCACAAGGACGCAGACCTCCTCCCCTGAAGATTTGAGAGAGTATCCTGGTCTTTTAATGCTAAATGTGGTAAACTATTCACTAGGACGCAGACCTCCCCCCCCCTGAAGATTTGAGAGAGTATCCTGGTCTTTTAATGCTAAACGTGGTAAACTATTCACTAGGACGCAGACCTCCCCCCCCCTGAAGATTTGAGAGAGTATCCTGGTCTTTTAATGCTAAACGTGGTAAACTATTAACTAGGACGCAGACCTCCCTCCCCCCTGAAGTTTTGAGAGAGTATCCTGGTCTTTTAATGCTAAACGTGGTAAACTATTCACTAGGACGCAGACTCCCCCCCCTGAAGATTTGAGAGAGTATCGTGGTCTTTTAATGCTAAACGTGGTGAACTATTCACAAGGACGCAGACCTCCCCCCCCCTGAAGATTTTAGAAAGTATCCTGGTCTTTCAATGCTAAACGTGGTAAACTATTCACTAGGACGCAGACCTCCCCCCCTGAATATTTGAGAGAGTATCCTGGTCTTTTAATGCTAAACGTGGTGAACTATTCACTAGGACGCAGACCTCCCCCCCCTGAAGATTTGAGAGAGTATCCTGGTCTTTTAATGCTAAACATGGTGAACTATTCACTAGGACGCACACTCCCCCCCTTGGAGATTTGAGAGAGTATCCTGGTCTTTTAATGCTAAACGTGGTAAACTATTCACTAGGACGCAGACATCCCCCCCTGAAGATTTGAGAGAGTATCCTGGTATTTTAATGCTAAACGTGGTAAACTATTCACTAGGACGCAGACCACCCCCCCTGAAGATTTGAGAGAGTATCCTGGTCTTTTAATGCTAAACGTGGTAAACTATTCACTAGAACGCAGACCTCCCCCCCTGAAGATTTGAGAGAGTGTCCTGGTCTTTTAATGCTAAACGTGGTAAACTATTCACTAGGACGCAGACCTCCCCCCCCTGAAGATTTGAGAGAGTATACTTGTGTTTTAATGCTAAACGTGGTAAACTATTCACTAGGACGCAGACCTCCCCCCCCTGAAGATTTGAGAGAGTATCCTGGTCTTTTAATGCTAACCGTGGTAAACTATTCACTAGGACGCAGACCTCCGCCCCCCTGAAGATTTGAGAGAGTATGCTGGTCTTTTAATGCTAAACGTGGTAAACTATTCACTCGGACGCAGACCTTCCCCCTGAAGATTTGAGAGAGTATCGTGGTCTTTTAATGCTAAACGTGGTAAACTATTCACTAGGACGCAGACCTCCCCCCCCTGATGATTTGAGAGAGTATCCTGGTCTTTTAATGCTAAACGTGGTAAACTATTCACTAGGAAGCAGACAACCCCCCTGAAGATTTGAGAGAGTATCCTGGTCTTTTAATGCTAAACGTGGTAAACTATTCACTAGGACGCAGACCTCCCCCCCTTGAAGATTTGAGAGAGTATCCTGGTCTTTTAATGCTAAACGTGGTAAACTATTCACTAGGACGCAGACCTCCCCCTCCTGAAGATTTGAGAGAGTATCCTGGTCTTTTAATGCTAAACGTGGTAAACTATTCACTAGGACGCAGACCTCCCCCCCTGAAGATTTGAGAGAGTATCCTATTCTTTTAATGCTAAACGTGGTGAACTATTCACTAGGACGCAGGCCTCCCCCCCCTGAAGATTTCAGAGAGTATCCTATTCTTTTAATGCTAAACGTGGTGAACTATTCACTAGGACGCAGACCTCCCCCCCTGAAGATTTGAGAGAGTATCCTGGTCTTTTAATGCTAAACGTGGTAAACTTTTCACTAGGACGCAGACCTCCCCCCCCATGAAGATTTGAGAGAGTATCCTGGTCTTATAATGGTAAACGTGGTAAACTATTCACTAGGACGCAGACCTCCCCCCCCCATGAAGATTTGAGAGAGTATCCTGGTCTTTTAATGGTAAACGTGGTAAACTATTCACTAGGACGCAGACCTCCCCCCCCCTGAAAATTTGAGAGAGTATCCTGGTCTTTTAATGCTAAACGTGGTAAACTATTCACTAGGACGCAGACCTACCCTCCCCCTGAAGATTTGAGAGAGTATCCTGGTCTTTTAATGCTAAACGTGGTAAACTATTCACTAGGACGCAGACCTCCCCCCCTGAAGATTTGAGAGAGCATCTTGGTCTTTTAATGCTAAACGTGGTAAACTATTCACTAGGACGCAGACCTCCCCCCCTGAAGATTTGAGAGAGTATCCTGGTCTTTTAATGCTAAACGTGGTAAACTATTCACTAGGACGCAGACCTTCCTCCTGAAGATTTGAGAGAATATCCTGGTCTTTTAATGCTAAACGTGGTAAACTATTCACTAAGACGCAGACCTCCCCCCCCCATGAAGATTTGAGAGAGTATCCTGGTCTTTTATTGCTAAACGTGGTAAACTATTCACTAGGACGCAGACCTCCCCCCCTGAAGATTTGAGAGAGTATACTTGTGTTTTAATGCTAAACGTGGTAAACTATTCACTAGGACGCAGACCTCCCCCCCCATGAAGATTTGAGAGAGTATCCTGGTCTTTTAATGCTAAACGTGGTAAACTATTCACTAGGACTCAGACCTCTCCCCCCCTGAAGATTTGAGAGAGTATCCTGGTCTTTTAATGCTAAACGTGGTAAACTATTCACTAGGACGCAACCCTCCCCCCCCCTGAAGATTTGAGAGAGTATCCTGGTCTTTTAATGCTAAACGTGGTAAACTATTCACTAGGACGCAGACCTCCCCCCCCTGAAGATTTGATAGAGTATCCTGGTCTTTTAATGCTAAACGTGGTAAACTATTCACTAGGACGCAGACCTCCCCCCCTGAAGATTTGATAGAGTATCCTGGTCTTTTAATGCTAAACGTGGTAAACTATTCACAAGGACGCAGACCTCCCCTCCCCTGAAGATTTGAGAGAGTATCCTGGTCTTTTAATGCTAAACGTGGTAAACTATTCACTAGGACGCAGACTCCCCCCCTGAAGATTTGAGAGAGTATCGTGGTCTTTTAATGCTAAACGTGGTGAACTATTCACAAGGACGCAGACCTCCCCCCCCCTGAAGATTTTAGAGAGTATCCTGGTCTTTTAATGCTAAACGTGGTGAACTATTCACTAGGACGCAGACCTCCCCCCCCTGAAGATTTGAGAGAGTATCCTGGTCTTTTAATGCTAAACGTGGTAAACTATTCACTAGGACGCAGACCTCCCCCCCCTGAAGATTTGAGAGAGTATCCTGGTCTTTTAATGCTAAACGTGGTAAACTATTCACTAGGACGCAGACCTCCCCCCCTGAATATTTGAGAGAGTATCCTGGTCTTTTAATGCTAAACGTGGTGAACTATTCACTAGGACGCAGACCTCCCCCCCCTGAAGATTTGAGAGAGTATCCTGGTCTTTTAATGCTAAACGTGGTAAACTATTCACTAGGACGCAGACCTCCCCCCCCTGAAGATTTGAGAGAGTATCCTGGTCTTTTAATGCTAAACGTGGTAAACTATTCACTAGGACGCAGACCTCCCCCCCCTGAAGATTTGAGAGAGTATCCTGGTCTTTTAATGCTAAACATGGTAAACTATTCACTAGGACGCAGACCTTCCCCCCCCCTGAAGATTTGAGAGAGTATCCTGGTCTTTTAATGCTAAACGTGGTAAACTATTCACTAGGACGCAGACCTCCCCCCCTGAATATTTGAGAGAGTATCCTGGTCTTTTAATGCTAAACGTGGTGAACTATTCACTAGGACGCAGACCTCCCCCCCCTGAAGATTTGAGAGAGTATCCTGGTCTTTTAATGCTAAACGTGGTAAACTATTCACTAGGACGCAGACCTCCCCCCCCTGAAGATTTGAGAGAGTATCCTGGTCTTTTAATGCTAAACATGGTAAACTATTCACTAGGACGCAGACCTTTCCCCCCCCCCCCCGAAGATTTGAGAGAGTATCCTGGTCTTTTAATGCTAAACGTGGTAAACTATTCACAAGGACGCAGACCTCCCCCCCCTGAAGATTTGAGAGAGTATCCTGGTCTTTTAATGCTAAACGTGGTAAACTATTCACTAGGACGCAGACCTCTCCCCCGCTGATGATTTGAGAGAGTATCCTGGTCTTTTAATGCTAAACGTGGTAAACTATTCACTAGGACGCAGACCTCCCCCCCTGAAGATTTGAGAGAGTATCCTGGTCTTTGAATGCTAAACGTGGTAAACTATTCACTAGGTAGCAGACCTCTCCCCCCCTGATGATTTGAGAGAGTATCCTGGTCTTTGAATGCTAAACGTGGTAAACTATTCACTAGGACGCAGACCTCTCCCCCCTGAAGATTTGAGAGAGTATCCTGGTCTTTTAATGCTAAACGTGGTAAACTTTTCACAAGGACGCAGACCTCCTCCCCTGAAGATTTGAGAGAGTATCCTGGTCTTTTAATGCTAAATGTGGTAAACTATTCACTAGGACGCAGACCTCCCCCCCCCCTGAAGATTTGAGAGAGTATCCTGGTCTTTTAATGCTAAACGTGGTAAACTATTCACTAGGACGCAGACCTCCCCCCCCCTGAAGATTTGAGAGAGTATCCTGGTCTTTTAATGCTAAACGTGGTAAACTATTAACTAGGACGCAGACCTCCCTCCCCCCTGAAGTTTTGAGAGAGTATCCTGGTCTTTTAATGCTAAACGTGGTAAACTATTCACTAGGACGCAGACTCCCCCCCCTGAAGATTTGAGAGAGTATCGTGGTCTTTTAATGCTAAACGTGGTGAACTATTCACAAGGACGCAGACCTCCCCCCCCCCTGAAGATTTTAGAGAGTATCCTGGTCTTTCAATGCTAAACGTGGTAAACTATTCACTAGGACGCAGACCTCCCCCCCTGAATATTTGAGAGAGTATCCTGGTCTTTTAATGCTAAACGTGGTGAACTATTCACTAGGACGCAGACCTCCCCCCCCTGAAGATTTGAGAGAGTATCCTGGTCTTTTAATGCTAAACATGGTGAACTATTCACTAGGACGCACACTCCCCCCCTTGGAGATTTGAGAGAGTATCCTGGTCTTTTAATGCTAAACGTGGTAAACTATTCACTAGGACGCAGACATCCCCCCCTGAAGATTTGAGAGAGTATCCTGGTATTTTAATGCTAAACGTGGTAAACTATTCACTAGGACGCAGACCACCCCCCCTGAAGATTTGAGAGAGTATCCTGGTCTTTTAATGCTAAACGTGGTAAACTATTCACTAGAACGCAGACCTCCCCCCCCTGAAGATTTGAGAGAGTGTCCTGGTCTTTTAATGCTAAACGTGGTAAACTATTCACTAGGACGCAGACCTCCCCCCCCTGAAGATTTGAGAGAGTATACTTGTGTTTTAATGCTAAACGTGGTAAACTATTCACTAGGACGCAGACCTCCCCCCCCTGAAGATTTGAGAGAGTATCCTGGTCTTTTAATGCTAACCGTGGTAAACTATTCACTAGGACGCAGACCTCCGCCCCCCTGAAGATTTGAGAGAGTATCCTGGTCTTTTAATGCTAAACGTGGTAAACTATTCACTCGGACGCAGACCTTCCCCCTGAAGATTTGAGAGGGTATCGTGGTCTTTTAATGCTAAACGTGGTAAACTATTCACTAGGACGCAGACCTCCCCCCCCTGATGATTTGAGAGAGTATCCTGGTCTTTTAATGCTAAACGTGGTAAACTATTCACTAGGAAGCAGACAACCCCCCTGAAGATTTGAGAGAGTATCCTGGTCTTTTAATGCTAAACGTGGTAAACTATTCACTAGGACGCAGACCTCCCCCCCTTGAAGATTTGAGAGAGTATCCTGGTCTTTTAATGCTAAACGTGGTAAACTATTCACTAGGACGCAGACCTCCCCCTCCTGAAGATTTGAGAGAGTATCCTGGTCTTTTAATGCTAAACGTGGTAAACTATTCACTAGGACGCAGACCTCCCCCCCTGAAGATTTGAGAGAGTATCCTATTCTTTTAATGCTAAACGTGGTGAACTATTCACTAGGACGCAGGCCTCCCCCCCCTGAAGATTTCAGAGAGTATCCTATTCTTTTAATGCTAAACGTGGTGAACTATTCACTAGGACGCAGACCTCCCCCCCTGAAGATTTGAGAGAATATCCTGGTCTTTTAATGCTAAACGTGGTAAACTTTTCACTAGGACGCAGACCTCCCCCCCCATGAAGATTTGAGAGAGTATCCTGGTCTTATAATGGTAAACGTGGTAAACTATTCACTAGGACGCAGACCTCCCCCCCCCATGAAGATTTGAGAGAGTATCCTGGTCTTTTAATGGTAAACGTGGTAAACTATTCACTAGGACGCAGACCTCCCCCCCCTGAAAATTTGAGAGAGTATCCTGGTCTTTTAATGCTAAACGTGGTAAACTATTCACTAGGACGCAGACCTACCCTCCCCCTGAAGATTTGAGAGAGTATCCTGGTCTTTTAATGCTAAACGTGGTAAACTATTCACTAGGACGCAGACCTCCCCCCCTGAAGATTTGAGAGAGCATCTTGGTCTTTTAATGCTAAACGTGGTAAACTATTCACTAGGACGCAGACCTCCCCCCCTGAAGATTTGAGAGAGTATCCTGGTCTTTTAATGCTAAACGTGGTAAACTATTCACTAGGACGCAGACCTTCCCCCTGAAGATTTGAGAGAATATCCTGGTCTTTTAATGCTAAACGTGGTAAACTATTCACTAAGACGCAGACCTCCCCCCCCCATGAAGATTTGAGAGAGTATCCTGGTCTTTTATTGCTAAACGTGGTAAACTATTCACTAGGACGCAGACCTCCCCCCCTGAAGATTTGAGAGAGTATACTTGTGTTTTAATGCTAAACGTGGTAAACTATTCACTAGGACGCAGACCTCCCCCCCCATGAAGATTTGAGAGAGTATCCTGGTCTTTTAATGCTAAACGTGGTAAACTATTCACTAGGACTCAGACCTCTCCCCCCCTGAAGATTTGAGAGAGTATCCTGGTCTTTTAATGCTAAACGTGGTAAACTATTCACTAGGACGCAACCCTCCCCCCCCCTGAAGATTTGAGAGAGTATCCTGGTCTTTTAATGCTAAACGTGGTAAACTATTCACTAGGACGCAGACCTCCCCCCCCTGAAGATTTGATAGAGTATCCTGGTCTTTTAATGCTAAACGTGGTAAACTATTCACTAGGACGCAGACCTCCCCCCCTGAAGATTTGATAGAGTATCCTGGTCTTTTAATGCTAAACGTGGTAAACTATTCACTAGGACGCAGACCACCCCCCCTGAAGATTTGAGAGAGTATCCTGGTCTTTTAATGCTAAACGTGGTAAACTATTCACTAGGACGCAGACCTCCCCCCCCTGAAGATTTGATAGAGTATCCTGGTCTTTTAATGCTAAACGTGGTAAACTATTCACTAGGACGCAGACCACCCCCCCTGAAGATTTGAGAGAGTATCCTGGTCTTTCAATGCTAAACGTGGTAAACTATTCACTAGGACGCAGACCTCCCCCCCCATGAAGATTTGAGAGAGTATCCTGGTCTTTTAATGGTAAACGTGGTAAACTATTCACTAGGACGCAGACCTTCCCCCCCCCTGAAGATTTGAGAGAGTATCCTGGTCTTTTAATGCTAAACGTGGTAAACTATTCACTAGGACGCAGACCTCCCCCCCCTGAAGATTTGAGAGAGTATCCTGGTCTTTCAATGCTAAACGTGGTAAACTATTCACTAGGACGCAGACCTCCCCCCCCTGAAGATTTGAGAGAGTATCCTGGTCTTTTAATGCTAAACGTGGTAAACTATTCACTAGGACGCACACCTCCCCCCCTGAAGATTTGAGAGAGTATCCTAGTCTTTTAATGCTAAACGTGGTAAACTATTCACTAGGACGCAGACCTCCCCCCTGAATATTTTAGAGAGTATCCTGGTATTTTAATGCTAAACGTGGTAAACTATTCACTAGGACGCAGACCTCCCCCCCTGAAGATTTGAGAGAGTATACTTGTGTTTTAATGCTAAACGTGATAAACTATTCACTAGGACGCAGACCTCCCCCCCTGAAGATTTGAGAGAGTATCCTGGTCTTTTAATGCTAAACGTGGTAAACTATTCACTAGGACGCAGACCTCCCCCCCCTGAAGATTTGAGAGAGTATCCTGGTCTTTTAATGCTAAACGTGGTAAACTATTCACTAGGACGCAGACTTCCCCCCCCTGAAGATTTGAGAGAGTATCCTGGTCTTTTAATGCTAAACGTGGTAAACTATTCACTAGGACGCAGACCTCCCCCCCCTGAAGATTTTAGAGAGTATCCTGGTATTTTAATGCTAAACGTGGTAAACTATTCACTAGGACGCAGACCACCCCCCCCCCTGAAGATTTGAGAGAGTATCCTGGTCATTTAATGCTAAACGTGGTAAACTATTCACTAGGACGCAGACCTCCCCCCCCCTGAAGATTTGAGAGAGTATCCTGGTCTTTTAATGCAAAACGTGGTAAACTATTCACTAGGACGCAGACCTCCCCCCCCTGAAGATTTGAGAGAGTATCCTGGTCTTTTAATGCTAAACGTGGTAAACTATTCACTAGGACGCAGACATCCCCCCCTGAAGATTTGAGAGATTATCCTGGTTTTTTAATGCTAAACGTGGTAAACTATTCACTAGGACGCAGACCTCCCCCCCCTGAAGATTTGAGAGAGTATCCTGGTCTTTTAATGCTAAACGTGATAAGCTATTCACTAGGACGCAGACCTCCCCCCCTGAAGATTTGAGAGAGCATCTTGGTCTTTTAATGCTAAACATGGTGAACTATTCACTAGGACGCACACTCCCCCCCTGAAGATTTGAGAGAGTATCCTGGTCTTTTAATGCTAAACGTGGTAAACTATTCACTAAGACGCAGACCTCCCCCCCCCCGAAGATTTGAGAGAGTATCCTGGTCTTTTAATGCTAAACGTGGTAAACTATTCACTAGGACGCAGACCTCCCCCCCCTGAAGATTTGAGAGAGTATCCTGGTCTTTTAATGCTAAACGTGGTAAACTATTCACTAGGACGCAAACATCCCCCCCCCTGAAGATTTGAGAGAGCATCTTGGTCTTTTAATGCTAAACGTGGTAAACTATTCACTAGGACGCAGACCTCCCCCCCCCTGAAGATTAGAGAGAGTATCCTGGTCTTTTAATGCTAAACGTGGTGAACTATTCACTATGACGCAGACCTCCCCCCCCCTGAAGATTTGAGAGAGTATCCTGGTCTTTTAATGCTAAACGTGGTAAACTATTTACTAGGACGCAGACCTCCCCCCCCCTGAAGATTTGAGAGAGTATCCTGGTCTTTTAATGCTAAACTTGGTAAGCTATTCACTAGGACGCAGACCTCCCCCCCCCCCTGAAGATTTGAGAGAGTATCCTGGTCTTTTAATGCTAAACGTGGTAAACTATTCACTCGGACGCAGACCTTCCCCCTGAAGATTTGAGAGAGTATCCTGGTCTTTTAATGCTAAACGTGGTAAACTATTCACTAGGAAGCAGACCACCCCCCCTGAAGATTTGAGAGAGTATCCTGGTCTTTTAATGCTAAACGTGGTAAACTATTCACTAGGACGCAGACCTCCCCCCCCTTGAAGATTTGAGAGAGTATCCTGGTCTTTTAATGCTAAACGTGGTAAACTATTCACTAGGACGCAGACCTCCCCCCCCTGAAGATTTGAGAGAGTATCCTGGTGTTTTAATGCTAAACGTGGTAAACTATTCACTAGGATGCAGACATCCCCCCCCCTGAAGATTTGAGAGATTATCCTGGTCTTTTAACCCTGGATAGGTACGGTGGGTCGTTTGCGACCCCGAGCGTCAAAAAAAAACAGGTTTTTCTCACGTGACTCACCCCTGTGACTGAATTTGTGGGTGATCGACCTGCAGGAGGTGTCTCCCCTACACGCTCTAGTAGTGTCCAGATGTGCATTGCTGTAGCTGTACTCCTTCCCCGATTTCTGAGACGCATCGGGGTCGTTCGCGTCCGAGTTTACCCTTCTGAGGTAGTTTGCATAATTATCAAAGTTATTACGTATTATGAAATTGTCGTAGAATGGTGCAACTTGTATAGGTTATCAGTTGTGGAAAGTCTTGGTGGATTGTTTGGCTACCATGTGCATGTTTTTTTTTTTAGTTAAAATGTCGTTCATCACCACGAGGACCATTTTACCGCGAGTGCCCCTTTTTCATTTTTTTTCATTTTTTTGCCAAGTCATTTTTCCGTAAGATATTGCCAAATAGTGTCGTAAAACTTTTGCTTGTTTAGTGTTGGAAAGTGTGTCTAGATGATCTGGCTACCCATGCATGACTTTGTTTTTGTCAGATACGACGTAGTTATTGGTATATTGGGTATTTAACTGCGGTTACCAATTTCTGTTTTTTTTTCAATATTTGTAAAAATTACTACGTAGTAAGGAATTGCCGTATATTATTCATTTTTTTTTCATGTTTATGTGTTAGAAAGTGTGCCTTGATTGTTGGGCTAACATGTGCATGTCTTTTTTTTTATCTGAGATGTCGTATATTAGAATGTCGGGCATTTTACCGCGAGTGTCCCTTTTTCATTTTTTTTCATTTTTTTGCCAAGTCATTTTTCCGTAAGATATTGCGAAATAGTGTCGTAAAACTTTTGCTTTTTTAGTGTTGGAAAGTGTGTCTAGATGATCTGGCTACCCATGCGTGATTTTGTTTTTGTCAGATACGACGTAGTTATTGGTATATTGGGTATTTAACTGCGGTTGCCAATTTCTGTTTTTTTTTCAATATTTGTAAAAATTTACTACGTAGTAAGGAATTGCCGTATATTATTGATTTTTTTTTCATGTTTATGTGTTAGAAAGTGTGCCTTGATGGTTGGGCTAACACGTGCATGTCTTTTTTTTTATCTGAGATCCCGTATATTAGAATGTTGGGCATTTTTCCGCGAGTGCCCCTTATTATTTGTTTTGCATTTTTTTGCTTAGTCATGTTACCGTAAGGAATTGGCAAGTAGTGTCGCAAAACTTATATTTTTATAGTGTTGGAAAGTGTTTCTAGATGATCTGGCTACCCATGCCTATTTTTTTTTTAGCCAGATATGGCATATATATAAGTATGTGTTCGATTTTCCTGTGATTGCCATTTTTTCGTTTTTTCCCATTTCTTTCAAAATTACTACGTACTAAGAAACTATCACAGAGTAATATTTCATTTATATGTTTATTTGTCGGAAAATATGCCTTGATGGTTTGCCTAGCACGTGGCTGAAATTTTTTTTTTCTGAAATGCCGTATATTAGAATGGCCATTTTTCCACGAGTGCCCCTTTTTATTTGTTTTGCATTTTTTTGCTTAGTCATGTTACCGTAAGGAATTGGCAAGTAGTGTCGCAAAACTTATATTTTTATAGTGTTGGAAAGTGTTTTTAGATGATCTGGCTACCCATGCCTATCTTTTTTTTAGCCAGATATGGCGTATATATAGGTATGTGTTCGATTTTCCGGTGATTGCCATTTTTTCGTTTTTTCTCAATTCTTTCAAAATTACTACGTACTAAGGAACTATCACAGAGTAATGATTCCTCTAGATGTTTATTTGTCGGAAAATTTTGTTTACTTTTTTTTTGATTGAATATCATCAAATTTTTTTAGCTAAAATATTGTTTTACATTTTTTTTTTCGATTTTATTTCCCTTCAAAAAAAATTTTTTGGGTCAGAATTTTAATTTTATAAACGTAAAATAATCGACAATTATCCAGCAACCCACCATACAATTTTTATGCATATCCAATAATAATTAGATTAGTAAATAACACCTTGAAATTGACATACCCTTCCTACATTTCAAGTGGCAGATTAGGGAGTCTGAGTCAGTGTGGTTGGCGGCCATTTTGTGGACATATCCGAAGCGTAAGCTGCCCTATCTATATATATTCTTGTTCCCTATAGAATTTGTGATATTTTGGTATATTTTTACCTGCATAAATATCATATTATATATTAAATATATGTATTTTTTTACGAAATTTCCAAGTACTCAAAAAATTACCTTTAGATATGGCCCCTGATATAAATGTAATTTACAAAATAATGAAGATTTTTTTACATATTTCTATTTTAGGATAACATATGTTTATTCCCTAAAAAAATTAGCCACTTCCTATTTCATTTGGGTACCCAAAAAAATTCATGAAATTTGGACAATTTTTTTTGGCCAAAAAAAGTTACCCTTTTTTTCTCATTTCAGATCTTCACCTCCATGGGTCTGACTTCATCCAAAATACATCAAGATGTGTCCTAAACATTCAAGAATCAATTCCTAAAAGGATTTGTGTATATATGTATAAACTTTTTTTTTATGAATTTTTATGTCAGGTCTTTTTTTTTTTCTACTTAATTTTTTAAAATATTTATAATAAATAGTTTTTCTGCAGATGAGTAGTATTTATCTTTACAGTTGTTTTAAGCATTCATTGAAGTTTTTTTTGGCAAAAGAAAAAAGGAGGTTACTGCAAAAACTGATTTTTCAAGAATTTTTTTTGGCGTCGGGGTCGTTCGCGTCCGAGTATACCCTTAAAGGGGTGTCCGAGGACCGTACCTATCCAGGGTTAATGCTAAACGTGGTAAACTATTCACTAGGACGCAGACCTCCCCCCTTGAAGATTTGAGAGAGCATCCTGGTCTTTTAATGCTAAACGTGGTGAACTATTCACTAGGACGCAGACCTCCCCCCCCCCTGAAGATTTGAGAGAGTATCCTGGTCTTTTAATGCTAAACGTGGTAAACTATTTAATAGGACGCAGACCTCCCCCCCCCTGAAGATTTGAGTGAGTATCCTGGTCTTTTAATGCTAAACTTGGTAAGCTATTCACTAGGACGCAGACCTCCCCCCCCTGAAGATTTGAGAGAGTATCCTGGTCTTTTAATGCTAAACGTGGTAAACTATTCACTAGGACGCAGACCTCCCCCCCCCCTTGAAGATTTGAGAGAGTATCCTGGTCTTTTAATGCTGAACGTGGTAAACTATTCACTAGGACGCAGACCTCCCCCCCTGAAGATTTGAGAGAGTATCCTGGTCTTTTAATGCTAAACGTGGTAAACTATTCACTAGGATGCAGACATCCCCCCCCCTGAAGATTTGAGAGATTATCCTGGTCTTTTAATGCTAAACGTGGTAAACTATTCACTAGGACGCAGACCTCCCCCCTTGAAGATTTGAGAGAGCATCCTGGTCTTTTAATACTAAACGTGGTAAACTATTCACTAGGACGCAGACCTCCCCCCCCTTGAAGTTTTGAGAGAGTATCCTGGTCTTTTAAATCTAAACGTGGTAAACTATTCACTAGGACGCAGACTCCCCCCCCCCTGAAGATTTGAGAGAGTATCGTGGTCTTTTAATGCTAAACGTGGTGAACTATTCACTAGGACGCAGACCTCCCCCCCCTGAAGATTTGAGAGAGTATCCTGGTCTTTTAATGCTAAACGTGGTAAACTATTCACTAGGACGCAGACCTCCCCCCTGTAGATTTGAGAGAGTATCCTGGTCTTTTAATGCTAAACGTGGTGAACTATTCACGAGGACGCAGACCTCCCCCCCTGAAGATTTGAGAGAGTATCCTGGACTTTTAATGATAAACGTGGTAAACTATTCACTAGGACGCAGACCTCCCCCCCCTGAAGATTTTAGAGAGTATCCTGGTATTTTAATGCTAAACGTGGTAAACTATTCACTAGGACGCAGACCACCCCCCCTGAAGATTTGAGAGAGTATCCTGGTCTTTTAATGCTAAACGTTGTAAACTATTCACTAGGATGCAGAACTCCCCCCCCTGAAGATTTGAGAGAGTATCCTGGTCTTTTAATGCTAAACGTGGTAAACTATTCACTAGGACGCAGACATCCCCCCCTGAAGATTTGAGAGATTATCCTGGTCTTTTAATGCTAAACGTGGTAAACTATTCACTAGGACGCAGACCTCCCCCCCCCCTGAAGATTTGAGAGAGCATCCTGGTCTTTTAATGCTAAACATGGTAAACTATTCACTAGGACGCAGACCTCCCCCCCTGAAGATTTGAGAGAGCATCTTGGTCTTTTAATGCTAAACATGGTGAACTATTCACTAGGACGCACACTACCCCCCCTGAAGATTTGAGAGATTATCCTGGTCTTTTAATGCTAAACGTGATAAACTATTCACTAGGACGCAGACCTCCCCCCCCTGAAGATTTGAGAGAGTATCCTGGTCTTTTAATGCTAAAAGTGGTAAACTATTCACTAGGACGCAGACCTCCCCCCCCCCCTGAAGATTTGAGATATTATCCTGGTCTTTTAATGCTAAACGTGGTAAACTATTCACTAGGACGCAGACCTCCCCCCCTGAAGATTTGAGAGAGCATCCTGGTCTTTTAATGCTAAACGTGGTAAACTATTCACTAGGACGCAGACCTCCCCCACCCCCTGAAGATTTGAGAGAGTATCCTGGTCTTTTAATGCTAAACGTGGTGAACTATTCACTAGGACGCACACCCCCCCCTGAAGATTTGAGAGAATATCCTGGTCTTTTAATGCTAAACGTGGTAAACTATTCACTAGGACGCAGACCTCCCCCCCTGAAGATTTGAGAGAGTATCCTGGTCTTTTAATGCTAAACGTGGTAAACTATTCACTAGGACGCAGACCTCCCCCCCTGAAGATTTGAGAGAGTATCCTGGTCTTTTAATGCTAAGTGTCGTAAACTATTCACTAGGAAGCAGATCACCCCCCCTGAAGATTTGAGAGAGTATCCTGGTCTTTTAATGCTAAACGTGGTAAACTATTCACTAGGACGCAGACCTCCCCCCCCTCTGAAGATTTGAGAGAGTATCCTGGTCTTTTAATGCTAAACGTGGTAAACTATTCACTAGGACGCAGACCTCCCCCCCCTGAAGATTTGAGAGAGTATCCTGGTCTTTTAATGCTAAACGTGGTAAACTATTCACTAGGATGCAGACATCCCCCCCCCCTGAAGATTTGAGAGATTATCCTGGTCTTTTAATGCTAAACGTGGTAAACTATTCACTAGGACGCAGACCTCCCCCCTTGAAGATTTGAGAGAGCATCCTGGTCTTTTAATACTAAACGTGGTAAACTATTCACTAGGACGCAGACCTCCCCCCCCTTTAAGTTTTGAGAGAGTATCCTGGTCTTTTAATTCTAAACGTGGTAAACTATTCACTAGGACGCAGACTCCCCCCCCTGAAGATTTGAGAGAGTATCGTGGTCTTTTAATGCTAAATGTGGTGAACTATTCACTAGGACGCAGACCTCCCCCCCTGAAGATTTGAGAGAGTATCCTGGTCTTTTAATGCTAAACGTGGTAAACTATTCACTAGGACGCAGACCTCCCCCCTCCCTGAAGATTTGAGAGAGTATCCTGGTCTTTTAATGCTAAACATGGTGAACTATTCAATAGGACGCACACCTCCCCCCCATGAAGATTTGAGAGAGTATCCTGGTCTTTTAATGGTAAACGTGGTAAACTATTCACTAGGACGCAGACCTTCCCCCCCCCCAGAAGATTTGAGAGAGTATCCTGGTCTTTTAATGCTAAACGTGGTAAACTATTCACTAGGACGCAGACCTCCCCCCCCTGAAGATTTCAGAGAGTATCCTGGTCTTTCAATGCTAAACGTGGTAAACTATTCACTAGGACGCAGACCTCCCCCCCCCCTGAAGATTTGAGAGAGTATCCTGGTCTTTTAATGCTAAACGTGGTAAACTATTCACTAGGACGCACACCTCCCCCCCTGAAGATTTGAGAGAGTACCCTAGTCTTTTAATGCTAAACGTGGTAAACTATTCACTAGGACGCAGACCTCCCCCCCTGAAGATTTTAGAGAGTATCCTGGTATTTTAATGCTAAACGTGGTAAACTATTCACTAAGAGGCCGACCTCCCCCCCTGAAGATTTGAGAGAGTATACTTGTGTTTTAATGCTAAACGTGGTAAACTATTCACTAGGACGCAGACCTCCCCCCCCTGAAGATTTGAGAGAGTATCCTGGTCTTTTAATGCTAAACGTGGTAAACTATTCACTAGGACGCAGACCTCCCCCCCTTGAAGATTTGAGAGAGTATCCTGGTCTTTTAATGCTAAACGTGGTAAACTATTCACTGGGACGCAGACCTCCCCCCCCTGAAGATTTTAGAGAGTATCCTGGTATTTTAATGCTAAACTTGGTAAACTATTCACTAGGACGCAGACCACCCCCCCTGAAGATTTGAGAGAGTATCCTGGTCTTTTAATGCTAAACGTGGTAAACTATTCACTGGGACGCAGACCTCCCTCCCTGAAGATTTGAGAGAGTATCCTGGTCTTTTAATGCTAAACGTGGTAAACTATTCACTAGGACGCAGACCTTCCCCCCCCCTGAAGATTTGAGAGAGTATCCTGGTCTTTTAATGATAAACGTGGTAAACTATTCACTAGGACGCAGCCATCCCCCCCTGAAGATTTGAGAGATTATCCTGGTCTTTTAATGCTAAACGTGGTAAACTATTCACTAGGACGCAGACCTCCCCCCCCTGAAGATTTGAGAGAGCATCCTGGTCTTTTATTGCTAAACGTGGTAAACTATTCACTAGGACGCAGACCTCCCCCCCTGAAGATTTGAGAGAGCATCTTGGTCTTTTATTGCTAAACATGGTGAACTATTCACTAGGACGCACACTCCCCCCCCTGAAGATTTGAGAGAGTATCCTGTTCTTTTAATGCTAAACGTGGTAAACTATTCACTAGGACGCAGACCTCCCCCCCCCTGAAGATTTGAGAGAGTATCCTGGTCTTTTAATGCTAAACGTGGTAAACTATTCACTAGGACGCAGACCTCCCCCCCCTGAAGATTTGAGAGAGTATCCTGGTCTTTTAATGCTAAACGTGGTAAACTATTCACTAGGACGCAAACATCCCCCCCCTGAAGATTTGAGAGATTATCCTGGTCTTTTAATGCTAAACGTGGTAAACTATTCACTAGGACGCAGACCTCCCCCCCTGAAGATTTGAGAGAGCATCCTGGTCTTTTAATGCTAAACGTGATAAACTATTCACTAGGACGCAGACCTCCCCCCCCTGAAGATTTGAGAGAGTATCCTGGTCTTTTAATGCTAAACTTGGTGAACTATTCACTAGGACGCACACCTCCCCCTGAAGATTTGAGTGAGTATCCTGGTCTTTTAATGCTAAACGTGGTAAGCTAATCACTAGGACGCAGACCTCCCCCCCCCCCTGAAGATTTGAGAGAGTATCCTGGTCTTTTAATGCTAAACGTGGTAAACTATTCACTAGGACGCAGACCTTCCCCCTGAAGATTTTAGAGAGTATCCTGGTCTTTTAATGCTAAACGTGGTAAACTATTCACTAGGACGCAGACCTCCCCCCCTGAAGATTTGAGAGAGTATCCTGGTCTTTTAATGCTAAACGTGGTAAACTATTCACTAGGACGCAGACCTCTCCCCCCCCTGAAGATTTGAGAGAGTATCCTGGTCTCTTAATGCTAAACGTGGTAAACTATTCACTAGGACGCAGACCTCCCCCCCCCCTGAAGATTTGAGAGAGTATCCTGGTCTTTTAATGCTAAACGTGGTAAACTATTCAATAGGACGCCAACCACCCCCCCCCTGAAGATTTGAGAGAGTATCCTGGTCTTTTAATGCTAAACGTGGTAAACTATTCACTAGGACGCAGACCTCCCCCCCTGAAGATTTGAGAGATTATCCTGGTCTTTTAATGCTAAACGTGGTAAACTATTCACTAGGACGCAGACCTCCCCCCCTGAAGATTTGAGAGAGCATCCTGGTCTTTTAATGCTAAACGTGGTAAACTATTCATTAGGACGCAGACCTCCCCCCCCCTGAAGATTTGAGAGAGTATCCTGGTCTTTTAATGCTAAACTTGGTAAACTATTCACTAGGACGCAGACCTCCCCCCCAGAAGATTTGAGAGAGTACCCTAGTCTTTTAATGCTAAACGTGGTAAACTATTCACTAGGACGCAGACCTCCCCCCCCTGAAGATTTTAGAGAGTATCCTGGTATTTTAATGCTAAACGTGGTGAACTATTCACTAGGACGCAGACCTCGCCCCCCCCTGAAGATTTGAGAGAGTATACTTGTGTTTTAATGCTAAACGTGGTAAACTATTCACTAGGACGCAGACCTCCCTCCCCTGAAGATTTGAGAGAGTATCCTGGTATTTTAATGCTAAACGTGGTAAACGATTCACTAGGACGCAGACCTCCCCCCTGAAGATTTTAGAGAGTATCCTGGTATTTTAATGCTAAACGTGGTAAACTATTCACTAGGACGCAGACCTCGCCCCCCCCTGAAGATTTGAGAGAGTATACTTGTGTTTTTATGCTAAACGTGGTAAACTATTCACTAGGACGCAGACCTCCCCCCCCTGAAGATTTGAGAGAGTATCCTGGTCTTTTAATGCTAAACGTGGTAAACTATTCACTAGGACGCAGACCTCCCCCCCTTGAAGATTTGAGAGAGTATCCTGGTCTTTTAATGCTAAACGTGGTAAACTATTCACTAGGACGCAGACCTCCCCCCTGAAGATTTTAGAGAGTATCCTGGTATTTTAATGCTAAACGTGGTAAACTATTCACTAGGACGCAGACCACCCCCCCTGAAGATTTGAGAGAGTATCCTGGTCTTTTAATGCTAAACGTGGTAAACTATTCACTAGGACGCAGACCTCCCCCCCCTGAAGAATTGAGAGAGTATCCTGGTCTTTTAATGCTAAACGTGGTAAACTATTCACTAGGACGCAGACCTCCCCCCCCTGAAGATTTGAGAGAGTATCCTGGTCTTTTAATGCTAAACGTTGTAAACTATTCACTAGGACGCAGACATCCCCCCCTGAAGATTTGAGAGATTATCCTGGTCTTTTAATGCTAAATGTGGTAAACTATTCACTAGGACACAGACCTCCCCCACCCCCTGAAGATTTGAGAGAGCATCCTGGTCTTTTAATGCTAAACGTGGTAAACCATTCACTAGGACGCAGACCTCCCCCCCTGAAGATTTGAGAGAGCATCTTGGTCTTTTAATGCTAAACGTGGTAAACTATTCACTAGGACGCAGACCTCCCCCCCCCCTGAAGATTTGAGAGAGTATCCTGGTCTTTTAATGCTAAACATGGTGAACTATTCACTAGGACGCACACTCCCCCCCTGAAGATTTGAGAGAGTATCCTGGTCTTTTAATGCTAAATGTGGTAAACTATTCACTAGGACGCAGACCTCCCCCCCTGAAGATTTGAGAGAGTATCCTGGTCTTTTAATGCTAAACGTGGTAAACTATTCACTAGGACGCAGACCTTCCCCCTGAAGATTTGAGAGAGTATCCTGGTCTTTTAATGCTAAACGTGGTAAACTATTAACTAGGACGCAGACCTCCCCCCCTTGAAGATTTGAGAGAGTATCCTGGTCTTTTAATGCTGGACGTGGTAAACTATTCACTAGGACGCAGACCTCCCCCCCTGAAGATTTGATAGAGTATCCTGGTCTTTTAATGCTAAACGTGGTAAACTATTCACTAGGACGCAGACCTCCACCCCCTGAAGATTTGAGAGAGTATCCTGGTCTTTTAAATGGTAAATGTGGTAAACTATTCACTAGGACGCAGACCTCCCCGCCCCCTGAAGATTTGAGAGAGTATCCTGGTCTTTTAATGCTAAACGTGGTAAACTATTCACTAGGACGCAGACCTCCCCGCCCCCTGAAGATTTGAGAGAGTATCCTGGTCTTTTAATGCTAAACGTGGTAAACTATTCACTAGGACGCAGACCTCCCCGCCCCCTGAAGATTTGAGAGAGTATCCTGGTCTTTTAATGCTAAACGTGGTAAACTATTCACTAGGACAAAGACCTCCCCGCCCCCTGAATATTTGAGAGATTATCCTGGTCTTTTAATGCTAAACGTGGTAAACTATTCACTAGGACGCAGACCTCCCCCCCTGAAGATTTGAGAGAGTATCCTGGTCTTTTAATGCTAAACGTGGTAAACTATTCACTAGGACGCAGACCTCCCCCTTTGAAGATTTGAGAGAGTATCCTGGTCTTTTAATGCTAAACGTGGTAAACTATTCAATAGGACGCAGACCTCCCCGCCCCCTGAAGATTTGAGAGAGTATCCTGGTCTTTTAATGCTAAACGTGGTAAACTATTCACTAGGACGCAGACCTCCCCCCCCCTGAAGATTTGAGAGAGTATCCTGGTCTTTTAATGCTAAACGTGGTAAACTATTCACTAGGACACAGACCACCCCTCCTGAAGATTTGAGAGAGTATCCTATTCTTTTAATGCTAAACGTGGTAAACTATTCACTAGGACGCAGACCTCCCCCCCTGAAGATTTGAGAGAGTATCCTGGTATTTTAATGCTAAACGTGGTAAACTATTCACTAGGACGCAGACCACCACCCTGAAGATTTGAGAGAGTATCCTGGTCTTTTAATGCTAAACGTGGTAAACTATTCACTAGGACACAGACCTCCCCCCCCTGAAGATTTGAGAGAGTATCCTGGTCTTTTAATGCTAAACGTGGTAAACTATTCACTAGGACGAACACCTCCCCCCCTGAAGATTTGAGAGAGTATCCTGGTCTTTTAATGCTAAACGTGGTAAACTATTCACTAGGACGCAGACCTCCCCCCCTTGAAGTTTTGAGAGAGTATCCTGGTCTTTTAATGCTAAACGTGGTAAACTATTCACTAGAACGCAGACCTCCCCCCCCTGAAGATTTGAGAGAGTATCCTGGTCTTTTAATGCTAAACGTGTTAAACTATTCACTAGGACGCAGACCTCCCCCCCCCTTGAAGATTTGAGAGAGTATCCTGGTCTTTTAATGCTGAACGTGGTAAACTATTCACTAGGACGCAGACCTCCCCCCCTGAAGATTTGATAGAGTGTCCTGGTCTTTTAATGCTAAACGTGGTAAACTATTCACTAGGACGCAGACCTCCACCCCCTGAAGATTTGAGAGAGTATCCTGGTCTTTTAATGCTAAACGTGGTAAACTATTCACTAGGACGCAGACCTCCCCCCCTTGAAGATTTGAGAGAGTATCCTGGTCTTTTAATGCTAAACGTGGTAAACTATTCACTAGGACGCAGACCTTCCCCCTGAAGATTTGAGAGAGTATCCTGGTATTTTAATGCTAAACGTGGTAAACTATTCACTAGGACGCAGACCTTCCCCCTGAAGATTTGAGAGAGTATCCTGGTCTTTTAATGCTAAACGTGGTAAACTATTCACTAGGACGCAGACCTCCCCCCCCTGAAGATTTGAGAGAGTATCCTGGTCTTTTAATGCTAAACGTGGTAAACTATTCACTAGGACGCAGACCTCTCCCCCCCCCTGAAGATTTGAGAGAGTATCCTGGTCTTTTAATGCTAAACGTGGTAAACTATTCACTAGGACGCAGACCTCTCCCCCCCCCTGAAGATTTGAGAGAGTATCCTGGTCTTTTAATGCTAAACGTGGTAAACTATTCACTAGGACGCAGACCTCCCCCCCCCCCTGAAGATTTGAGAGAGTATCCTGGTCTTTTAATGCTAAACGTGGTAAACTATTCACTAGGACGCAGACCTCCCCCCCCTGGAGATTTGAGAGAGTATCCTGGTCTTTTAATGCTAAACGTGGTAAACTATTCACTAGGACGCAGACCTTCCCCCTGAAGATTTGAGAGTGTATCCTGGTATTTTAATGCTAAACGTGGTAAACTATTCACTAGGACGCAGACCTTCCCCCTGATGATTTGAGAGAGTATCCTGGTCTTTTAATGCTAAACGTGGTAAACTATTCACTAGGACGCAGACCTCCCCCCCCCCTGAAGATTTGAGAGAGTATCCTGGTCTTTTAATGCTAAACGTGGTAAACTATTCACTAGGACGCAGACCTCCCCCCCCTGAAGATTTGAGAGAGTATCCTGGTCTTTTAATGCTAAACGTGGTAAACTATTCACTAGGACGCAGACCTCTCCCCCCCCCTGAAGATTTGAGAGAGTATCCTGGTCTTTTAATGCTAAACGTGGTAAACTATTCACTAGGACGCAGACCTCCCCCCCCCTGAAGATTCGAGAGAGTATCCTGGTCTTTTAATGCTAAACGTGGTAAACTATTCACTAGGTCGCAGACCTCCTCCCCCCCTGAAGATTTGAGAGAGTATCCTGGTCTTTTAATGCTAAACGTGGTAAACTATTCACTAGGACGCAGACCTCCCCCCCCTGAAGATTTGAAAGAGTATACTTGTGTTTTAATGCTAAACGTGGTAAACTATTCACTAGGACGCAGACCTCCCCCCCCCTTGAAGATTTGAGAGAGTATCCTGGTCTTTTAATGCTAAACGTGGTAAACTATTCACTAGGACGCAGACCTCCCCCCCTGAAGATTTGAGAGAGTATCCTGGTCTTTTAATGCTAAACGTGGTAAACTATTCACTAGGACGCAGACCTCCCCCCCTGAAGATTTGAGAGAGTATCCTGGTCTTTTAATGCTAAACGTGGTAAACTATTCACTAGGACGCAGACCTCTCCCCCCCCCTGAAGATTTGAGAGAGTATCCTGGTCTTTTAATGCTAAACGTGGTAAACTATTCACTAGGACGCAGACCTCCCCCCCCTGAAGATTTGAGAGAGTATCCTGGTCTTTTAATGCTAAACGTGGTAAACTATTCTCTAGGACGCAGACCTCCCCCTCCTGAAGATTTGAGAGAGTATCCTGGTGTTTTAATGCTAAACGTGGTAAACTATTCACTAGGACGCAGACCTCTCCCCCCCCCTGAAGATTTGAGAGAGTATCCTGGTCTTTTAATGGTAAACGTGGTAAACTATTCACTAGGACGCAGACCTCCTCCCCCTGAAGATTTGAGAGAGTATCCTGGTCTTTTAATGCTAAACGTGGTAAACTATTCACTAGGACGCAGACCTCCTCCCCCCCTGAAGATTTGAGAGAGTATCCTGGTCTTTTAATGCTAAACGTGGTAAACTATTCACTAGGACGCAGACCTCCCCCCCCTGAAGATTTGAGAGAGTATCCTGGTCTTTTAATGCTAAACGTGGTAAACTATTCACTAAGAGGCAGACCTCCCCGCCCCCTGAAGATTTGAGAGAGTATCCTGGTCTTTTAATGCTAAACGTGGTAAACTATTCACTAGGACGCAGACCTCTCCCCCCCCCCCCTGAAGATTTGAGAGAGTATCCTGGTCTTTTAATGCTAAACGTGGTAAACTATTCACTAGAACGCAGACCTCCCCCCCCTGAAGATTTGAGAGAGTATCCTGGTCTTTTAATGCTAAACGTGGTAATCTATTCACTAGGACGCAGACATCCCCCCCTGGAGATTTGAGAGAGTATCCTGGTCTTTTAATGCTAAACGTGGTAAACTATTCACTAGAACGCAGACCTCCCCCCCCTGAAGATTTGAGAGAGTATCCTGGTCTTTTAATGCTAAACGTGGTAAACTATTCACTAGAACGCAGACCTCCCCCCCCTGAAGATTTGAGAGAGTATCCTGGTCTTTTAATGCTAAACGTGGTAAACTATTCACTAGAACGCAGACCTCCCCCCCTGAAGATTTGAGAGAGTATCCTGGTCTTTTAATGCTAAACGTGGTAAACTATTCACTAGAACGCAGACCTCTCCCCCCCCCCTGAAGATTTGAGAGAGTATCCTGGTCTTTTAATGCTAAACGTGGTAAACTATTCACTAGAACGCAGACCTCCCCCCCCTGAAGATTTGAGAGAGTATCCTGGTCTTTTAATGCTAAACGTGGTAAACTATTCACTAGGACGCAGACTTCCCCCCCCCCTGAAGATTTGAAAGAGTATACTTGTGTTTTAATGCTAAACGTGGTAAACTATTCACTAGGACGCAGACCTCCCCCCCCCTGAAGATTTGAGAGAGTATCCTGGTCTTTTAATGCTAAACGTGGTAAACTATTCACTAGGACGCAGACCTCCCCCCCTGAAGATTTGAGAGAGTATCCTGGTCTTTTAATGCTAAACGTGGTAAACTATTCACTAGGACGCAGACCTCCCCCCCCTGAAGATTTGAGAGAGTATCCTGGTCTTTTAATGCTAAACGTGGTAAACTATTCACTAGGACGCAGACATCCCCCCCTGGAGATTTGAGAGAGTATCCTGGTCTTTTAATGCTAAACGTGGTAAACTATTCACTAGGACGCAGACCTCCCCCCCCTAAAGATTTGAGAGAGTATCCTGGTCTTTTAATGCTAAACGTGGTAAACTATTCACTAGGACGCCAACCACCCCCCCCCCTGAAGATTTGAGAGAGTATCCTGGTCTTTTAATGCTAAACGTGGTAAACTATTCACTAGGACGCAGACCTCTCCCCCCCCTGAAGATTTGAGAGAGTATCCTGGTCTCTTAATGCTAAACGTGGTAAACTATTCACTAGGACGCAGACCTCCCCCCCCCCTGAAGATTTGAGAGAGTATCCTGGTCTTTTAATGCTAAACGTGGTAAACTATTCTCTAGGACGCCAACCACCCCCCCCCCTGAAGATTTGAGAGAGTATCCTGGTCTTTTAATGCTAAACGTGGTAAACTATTCACTAGGACGCAGACCTCCCCCCCTGAAGATTTGATAGAGTATCCTGGTCTTTTAATGCTAAACGTGGTAAACTATTCACTAGGACGCAGACCTCCACCCCCTGAAGATTTGAGAGATTATCCTGGTCTTTTAATGCTAAACGTGGTAAACTATTCACTAGGACGCAGACCTCCCCCCCTGAAGATTTGAGAGAGCATCCTGGTCTTTTAATGCTAAACGTGGTAAACTATTCATTAGGACGCAGACCTCCCCCCCCTGAAGATTTGAGAGAGTATCCTGGTCTTTTAATGCTAAATATGGTAAACTATTCACTAGGACGCAGACCTCCCCCCCAGAAGATTTGAGAGAGTATCCTGGTCTTTTAATGCTAAACGTGGTAAACTATTCACTAGGACGCAGACCTCGCCCCCCCCTGAAGATTTGAGAGAGTATACTTGTGTTTTAATGCTAAACGTGGTAAACTATTCACTAGGACGCAGACCTCCACCCCCTGAAGATTTGAGAGAGTATCCTGGTCTTTTAATGCTAAACGTGGTAAACTATTCACTAGGACGCAGACCTCCCCCCCCCCCGAAGATTTTAGAGAGTATCCTGGTATTTTAATGCTAAACGTGGTAAACTATTCACTAGGACGCAGACCTCGCCCCCCCCCCTGAAGATTTGAGAGAGTATACTTGTGTTTTAATGCTAAACGTGGTAAACTATTCACTAGGACGCAGACCTCCCCCCCCTGAAGATTTGAGAGAGTATCCTGGTATTTTAATGCTAAACGTGGTAAACTATTCACTAGGACGCAGACCTCCCCCCCCTGAAGATTTGAGAGAGTATACTTGTGTTTTTATGCTAAACGTGGTAAACTATTCACTAGGACGCAGACCTCCCCCCCTGAAGATTTGAGAGAGTATCCTGGTCTTTTAATGCTAAACGTGGTAAACTATTCACTAGGACGCAGACCTCCCCCCTTCAAGATTTGAGAGAGTATCCTGGTCTTTTAATGCTAAACGTGGTAAACTATTCACTAGGACGCAGACCTCCCCCCCTTGAAGATTTTAGAGAGTATCCTGGTATTTTAATGCTAAACGTGGTAAACTATTCACTAGAACGCAGACCACCCCCCCCTGAAGATTTGAGAGAGTATCCTGGTCTTTTAATGCTAAACGTGGTAAACTATTCACTAGGACGCAGACCTCCCCCCCTGAAGATTTGAGAGAGTATCCTGGTCTTTTAATGCTAAACGTGGTAAACTATTCACTAGGACGCAGACCTCCCCCCCCCCTGAAGATTTGAGAGAGCATCCTGGTCTTTTAATGCTAAACGTTGTAAACTATTCACTAGGACGCAGACATCCCCCCCTGAAGATTTGAGAGATTATCCTGGTCTTTTAATGCTAAATGTGGTAAACTATTCACTAGGACGCAGACCTCCCCCCCCTGAAGATTTGAGAGAGCATCCTGGTCTTTTAATGCTAAACGTGGTAAACTATTCACTAGGACGCAGACCTCCCCCCCCCTGAAGATTTGAGAGAGTATCCTGGTCTTTTAATGCTAAACGTGGTAAACTATTCTCTAGGACGCGAACCACCCCCCCCTGAAGATTTGAGAGAGTATCCTGGTCTTTTAATGCTAAACGTGGTAAACTATTCACTAGGACGCAGACCTCCCCCCCCTGAAGATTTGATAGAGTATCCTGGTCTTTTAATGCTAAACGTGGTAAAATATTCACTAGGACGCAGACATCCACCCCCTGAAGATTTGAGAGATTATCCTGGTCTTTTAATGCTAAACGTGGTAAACTATTCACTAGGACGCAGACCTCCCCCCCTGAAGATTTGAGAGAGCATCCTGGTATTTTAATGCTAAACGTGGTAAACTATTCATTAGGACGCAGACCTCCCCCCCCCTGAAGATTTGAGAGAGTATCCTGGTCTTTTAATGCTAAACATGGTAAACTATTCACTAGGACGCAGACCTCCCCCCCAGAAGATTTGAGAGAGTATCCTGGTCTTTTAATGCTAAACGTGGTAAACTATTCACTAGGACGCAGACCTCGCCCCCCCCTGAAGATTTGAGAGAGTATACTTGTGTTTTAATGCTAAACGTGGTAAACTATTCACTAGGACGCAGATCTCCTCCCCCTGAAGATTTGAGAGAGTATCCTGGTCTTTTAATGCTAAACGTGGTAAACTATTCACTAGGACGCAGACCTCCCCCCCCGAAGATTTTAGAGAGTATCCTGGTATTTTAATGCTAAACGTGGTAAACTATTCACTAGGACGCAGACCTCGCCCCCCCTGAAGATTTGAGAGAGTATACTTGTGTTTTAATGCTAAACGTGGTAAACTATTCACTAGGACGCAGACCTCCCCCCCCTGAAGATTTGAGAGAGTATCCTGGTATTTTAATGCTAAACGTGGTAAACTATTCAATAGGACGCAGACCTCCCCCCCCCTGAAGATTTGAGAGAGTATACTTTTGTTTTTATGCTAAACGTGGTAAACTATTCACTAGAACGCAGACCTCCCCCCCCTGATGATTTGAGAGACTATCCTGGTCTTTTAATGCTAAACGTGGTAAACTATTCACTAGGACGCAGACCTCCCCCCCTTCAAGATTTGAGAGAGTATCCTGGTCTTTTAATGCTAAACGTGGTAAACTATTCACTAGGACGCAGACCTCCCCCCCTTGAAGATTTTAGAGAGTATCCTGGTATTTTAATGCTAAACGTGGTAAACTATTCACTAGGACGCAGACCACCCCCCCTGAAGATTTGAGAGAGTATCCTGGTCTTTTAATGCTAAACGTGGTAAACTATTCACTAGGACGCAGACCTCCCCCCCCCTGAAGATTTGAGAGAGTATCCTGGTCTTTTAATGCTAAACGTGGTAAACTATTCACTAGGACGCAGACCTCCCCCCCCCTGAAGATTTGAGAGAGCATCCTGGTCTTTTAATGCTAAACGTTGTAAACTATTCACTAGGACGCAGACATCCCCCCCTGAAGATTTGAGAGATTATCCTGGTCTTTTAATGCTAAATGTGGTAAACTATTCACTAGGACGCAGACCTCCCCCCCCCCTGAAGATTTGAGAGAGCATCCTGGTCTTTTAATGCTAAACGTGGTAAACTATTCACTAGGACGCAGACCTCCCCCCTGAAGATTTGAGAGAGCATCTTGGTCTTTTAATGCTAAACGTGGTAAACTATTCACTAGGACGCAGACCTCCCCCCCCCTGAAGATTTGAGAGAGTATCCTGGTCTTTTAATGCTAAACATGGTGAACTATTCACTAGGACGCACACTCCCCCCCCCTGAAGATTTGAGAGAGTATCCTGGTCTTTTAATGCTAAATGTGGTAAACTATTCACTAGGACGCAGACCTCCCCCCCTGAAGATTTGAGAGAGTATCCTGGTCTTTTAATGCTAAACGTGGTAAACTATTCACTAGGACGCAGACCTTCCCCCTGAAGATTTGAGAGAGTATCCTGGTCTTTTAATGCTAAACGTGATAAACTATTAACTAGGACGCAGACCTTCCCCCCCTGAAGATTTGAGAGAGTATCCTGGTCTTTTAATGCTGGACGTGGTAAACTATTCACTAGGACGCAGACCTCCCCCCTTGAAGATTTGATAGAGTATCCTGGTCTTTTAATGCTAAACGTGGTAAACTATTCACTAGGACGCAGACCTCCACCCCCTGAAGATTTGAGAGAGTATCCTGGTCTTTTAATGCTAAATGTGGTAAACTATTCACTAGGACGCAGACCTCTCCCTCCTGAAGATTTGAGAGAGTATCCTATTCTTTTAATGCTAAACGTGGTAAACTATTCACTAGGACGCAGACCTCCCCCCCTGAAGATTTGAGAGAGTATCCTGGTATTTTAATGCTAAACGTGGTAAACTATTCACTAGGACGCAGACCACCCCCCCTGAAGATTTGAGAGAGTATCCTGGTCTTTTAATGCTAAACGTGGTAAACTATTCACTAGGGCACAGACCTCCCCCCCTGAAAATTTGAGAGAGTATCCTGGTCTTTTAATGCTAAACGTGGTAAACTATTCACTAGGACGCACACCTCCCCCCATGAAGATTTGAGAGAGTATCCTGGTCTTTTAATGCTAAACGTGGTAAACTATTCACTAGGACACAGACCTCCCCCCCTGAAGTTTTGAGAGAGTGTCCTGGTCTTTAAATGCTAAACGTGGTAAACTATTCACTAGAACGCAGACCTCCCTCCCCCCTGAAGATTTGAGAGAGTATCCTGGTCTTTTAATGCTAAACGTGGTAAACTATTCACTAGGACGCAGACCTCGCCCCCTGAAGATTTGATAGAGTATCCTGGTCTTTTAATGCTAAACGTGGTAAACTATTCACTAGGACGCAGACCTCCACCCCCTGAAGATTTGAGAGAGTATCCTGGTCTTTTAATTCTAAACGTGGTAAACTATTCACTAGGACGCAGACCTCCCCCCTGAAGATTTGAGAGAGTATCCTGGTCTTTTAATGCTAAACGTGGTAAACTATTCACTAGGACGCAGACCTCCCCCCCCTGAAGATTTGAGAGAGTATCCTGGTATTTTAATGCTAAACGTGGTAAACTATTCACTAGGACGCAGACCTTCCCCCTGAAGATTTGAGAGAGTATCCTGGTCTTTTAATGCTAAACGTGGTAAACTATTCACTAGGACGCAGACCTCCCCCCCTGAAGATTTGAGAGAGTATCCTGGTCTTTTAATGCTAAACGTGGTAAACTATTCACTAGAACGCAGACCTCCCCCCCCTGAAGATTTGAGAGAGTATCCTGGTCTTTTAATGCTAAACGTGGTAAACTATTCTCTAGGACGCAGACCTCCCCCCCTGAAGATTTGAGAGAGTATCCTGGTATTTTAATGCTAAACGTGGTAAACTATTCACTAGGACGCAGACCTTCCCCCTGAAAATTTGAGAGAGTATCCTGGTCTTTTAATGCTAAACGTGGTAAACTATTCACTAGGACGCAGACCTCCCACCCCCCTGAAGATTTGAGAGAGTATCCTGGTCTTTTAATGCTAAACGTGGTAAACTATTCACTAGGACGCAGACCTCCCCCCCCTGAAGATTTGAGAGAGTATCCTGGTCTTTTAATGCTAAACGTGGTAAACTATTCACTAGGACGCAGACCTCTCCCCTCCCCTGAAGATTTGAGAGAGTATCCTGGTCTTTTAATGCTAAACGTGGTAAACTATTCACTAGGACGCAGACCTCCCCCCCTCTGAAGATTTGAGAGAGTATCCTGGTCTTTTAATGCTAAACGTGGTAAACTATTCACTAGGACGCAGACCTCCTCCCCTCCTGAAGATTTGAGAGAGTATCCTGGTCTTTTAATGCTAAACGTGGTAAACTATTCACTAGGACGCAGACCTCCCCCCCCTGAAGATTTGAGAGAGTATCCTGGTCTTTTAATGCTAAACGTGGTAAACTATTCACTAGGACGCAGACCTCCCCGCCCCCTGAAGATTTGAGAGAGTATCCTGGTCTTTTAATGCTAAACGTGGTAAACTATTCACTAGGACGCAGACCTCTCCCCCCCCTGAAGATTTGAGAGAGTATCCTGGTCTTTTAATGCTAAACGTGGTAAACTATTCACTAGAACGCAGACCTCCCCCCCCTGAAGATTTGACAGAGTATCCTGGTCTTTTAATGCTAAACGTGGTAAACTATTCACTAGGACGCAGACTTCCCCCCCCTGAAGATTTGAAAGAGTATACTTGTGTTTTAATGCTAAACGTGGTAAACTATTCACTAGGACGCAGACCTCCCCCCCCCCTGAAGATTTGAGAGAGTATCCTGGTCTTTTAATGCTAAACGTGGTAAACTATTCACTAGGACGCAGACATCCCCCCCTGAAGATTTGAGAGAGTATCCTGGTCTTTTAATGCTAAACGTTGTAAACTATTCACTAGGACGCAGACCTCCCCCCCCTGAAGATTTGAGAGAGTATCCTGGTCTTTTAAAGCTAAACGTGGTAAACTATTCACTAGGACGCAAACATCCCCCCCCCTGAAGATTTGGGAGATTATCCTGGTCTTTTAAGGCTAAACGTGGTAAACTATTCACTAGGACGCAGACCTCCCCCCCCTGAAGATTTGAGAGAGTATCCTGGTCTTTTAATGCTAAACGTGGTAAACTATTCACTAGGACGCAGACCTCCTCCCCTCCTGAAGATTTGAGAGAGTATCCTGGTCTTTTAATGCTAAACGTGGTAAACTATTCACTAGGAAGCAGACCTCCCCCCCTGAAGATTTGAGAGAGCATCCTGGTCTTTTAATGCTAAACGTGGTAAACTATTCACTAGGACGCAGCTCTCCCCCCCCTGAAGATTTGATAGAGTATCCTGGTCTTTTAATGCTAAACGTGGTGAACTATTCACTAGGACTCACACCCCCCCCTGAAGATTTGAGTGAGTATCCTGGTCTTTTAATGGTAAACGTGGTAAGCTATTCACTAGGACGCAGACCTCCCCCCCTGAAGATTTGAGAGAGTATCCTGGTCTTTTAATGCTAAACGTGGTAAACTATTCACTAGGACACAGACCTCCCCCCCCTGAAGATTTGAGAGAGTATCCTGGTCTTTTAATGCTAAACGTGGTAAACTATTCACTAGGACGCAGACCTCCCCCCCCCTGAAGATTTGAGAGAGTATCCTGGTCTTTTAATGCTAAACGTGGTGAACTATTCACTACGACTCACAACCCCCCCCTGAAGATTTGAGAGAGTATCCTGGTCTTTTAATGCTAAACGTGGTAAACTATTCACTAGGACGCAGACCTCTCCCCCCCCCTGAAGATTTGAGAGAGTATCCTGGTCTTTTAATGCTAAACCTGGTAAACTATTCACTAGGACGCAGACCTCCCCCCCCCTGAAGATTTGAGAGAGTATCCTGGTCTTTTAATGCTAAACGTGGTAAACTATTCACTAGGACGCCGACCTCCCCCCCCCCTGAAGATTTGAGAGAGTATCCTGGTCTTTTAATACTAAACGTGGTAAACTATTCACTAGGACGCAGACCTCCCCCCCTGAAGATTTGAGAGAGTATCCTGGTCTTTTAATGCTAAACGTGGTAAACTATTCACTAGGACTCAGACCTCTCCCCCCTCCCTGAAGATTTGAGAGAGTATCCTGGTCTTTTAATGCTAAACGTGGTAAACTATTCACTAGGACGCAGACCTTCCCCCCCTCCCTGAAGATTTGAGAGAGTATCCTGGTCTTTTAATGCTAAACGTGGTAAACTATTCACTAGGACGCAGACCTCCCCTCCCCCTGAAGATTTGAGAGAGTATCCTGGTCTTTTAATGCTAAACGTGGTAAACTATTCACTAGGACGCCGACCTCCCCACCCCCCCTGAAGATTTGAGAGAGTATCCTAGTCTTTTAATGCTAAACGTGGTAAACTATTCACTAGGACGCAGACCTCCCCCCCTGAAGATTTTAGAGAGTATACTTGTGTTTTAATGCTAAACGTGGTAAACTATTCACTAGGACGCAGACCTCCCCCCCCCTGAAGATTTGAGAGAGTATCCTGGTCTTTTAATGCTAAACGTGGTAAACTATTCACTAGGACGCAGACCTCCCCCCCTGAAGATTTGAGAGAGTATCCTGGTCTTTTAATGCTAAACGTGGTAAACTATTCACTAGGACGCAGACCTCCCCCCCTGAAGATTTGAGAGAGTATCCTGGTCTTTTAATGCTAAACGTGGTAAACTATTCACTAGGACGCAGACCTCCCCCCCTGAAGATTGAGAGAGTATCCTGGTCTTTTAATGCTAAACGTGGTAAACTATTCACTAGGACGCAGACCTCCCCCCCTGAAGATTTGAGAGAGTATCCTGGTCTTTTAATGCTAAACGTGGTAAACTATTCACTAGGACGCAGACCTCCCCCCCTGAAGATTTGAGAGAGTATCCTGGTCTTTTAATGCTAAACGTGGTAAACTATTCACTAGGACGCAGACATCCCCCCCTGAAGATTTGAGAGATTATCCTGGTCTTTTAATGCTAAACGTGGTAAACTATTCACTAGGACGCAGACCTCCCCCCCTGAAGATTTGAGAGAGCATCCTGGTCTTTTAATGCTAAACGTGGTAAACTATTCACTAGGACGCAGACCTCCAACCCTGAAGATTTGAGAGAGCATCTTGGTCTTTTAATGCTAAACGTGGTAAACTATTCACTAGGACGCAGACCTCCCCCCCCTGAAGATTTGAGAGAGTATCCTGGTCTTTTAATGCTAAACGTGGTAAACTATTCACTAGGACGCAGACCTCCCCCCCCCTTGAAGATTTGAGAGAGTATCCTGGTCTTTTAATGCTAAACGTGGTAAACTATTCACTAGGACGCAGACCTCCCCCCCCCTGAAGATTTGAGAGAGTATCCTGGTCTTTTAATGCTAAACGTGGTAAACTATTCACTAGGACGCAGACATCCCCCCCTGAAGATTTGAGAGATTATCCTGGTCTTTTAATGCTAAACGTGGTAAACTATTCACTAGGACGCAGACCTCCCCCCCTGAAGATTTGAGAGAGCATCCTGGTCTTTTAATGCTAAACGTGGTAAACTATTCACTAGGACGCAGACCTCCCCCCCTGAAGATTTGAGAGAGTATCCTGGTCTTTTAATGCTAAACGTGGTAAACTATCACTAGGACGCAGACCTCCCCCCCCTGAAGATTTGAGAGAGTATCCTGGTCTTTTAATGCTAAACGTGGTAAACTATTCACTAGGACGCAGACCTCCCCCCCCTGAAGATTTGAGAGAGTATCCTGGTCTTTTAATGCTAAACGTGGTAAACTATTCACTAGGACGCAGACCTCCCCCCCCCTGAAGATTTGAGAGATTATCCTGGTCTTTTAATGCTAAACGTGGTAAACTATTCACTAGGACGCAGACCTCTCCCCCTGAAGATTTGAGAGAGCATCCTGGTCTTTTAATGCTAAACGTGGTAAACTATTCACTAGGACGCAGACCTCCCCCCCCTGAAGATTTGAGAGAGTATCCTGGTCTTTTAATGCTAAACGTGGTAAACTAATCACTAGGACGCAGACCTCCCCCCCCTGAAGATTTGAGAGAGTATCCTGGTCTTTTAATGCTAAACGTGGTAAACTAATCACTAGGACGCAGACCTCCCCCCCCCTGAAGATTTGAGAGAGTATCCTGGTCTTTTAATGCTAAACGTGGTAAACTATTCACTAGGACGCAGACCTCCCCCCCCCTGAAGATTTGAGAGAGTATCCTGGTCTTTTAATGCTAAACGTGGTAAACTAATCACTAGGACGCAGACCTCTCCCCCCTTGAAGATTTGAGAGAGTATCCTGGTCTTTTAATGCTAAACGTGGTAAACTATTTACTAGGACGCAGACCTCCCCCCCCTGAAGATTTGAGAGAGTATCCTGGTCTTTTAATGCTAAACGTGGTAAACTATTTACTAGGACGCAGACCTCCCCCCCCTGAAGATTTGAGAGAGTATCCTGGTCTTTTAATGCTAAACGTGGTAACTATTCACTAGGACGCACACCCCCCCCCCTGAAGATTTGAGAGAGTATCCTGGTCTTTTAATGCTAAACGTGGTAAACTATTCACTAGGACGCAGACCTCCCCCCCCTGAAGATTTGAGAGAGTATCCTGGTCTTTTAATGCTAAACGTGGTAAACTATTCACTAGGACGCAGACTTTCCCCCTGAAGATTTGAGAGAGTATCCTGGTCTTTTAATGCTAAACGTGGTAAACTATTCACTAGGACGCAGACCTCCCCCCCCTGAAGATTTGAGAGAGTATCCTGGTCTTTTAATGCTAAACGTGGTAAACTATTCACTAGGACGCAGACCTCTCCCCCCCCTGAAGATTTGAGAGAGTATCCTGGTCTTTTAATGCTAAACGTGGTAAACTATTCACTAGGACGCAGACCTCCCCCCCCCCTGAAGATTTGAGAGAGTATCCTGGTCTTTTAATGCTAAACGTGGTAAACTATTCACTAGGACGCCGACCTCCCCCCCCCTGAAGATTTGAGAGAGTATCCTGGTCTTTTAATGCTAAACGTGGTAAACTATTCACTAGGACGCAGACCTCCCCCCCATGAAGATTTGAGAGAGTATCCTGGTCTTTTAATGCTAAACGTGGTAAACTATTCACTAGGACGCACACCCCCCCCCCTGAAGATTTGAGAGAGTATCCTGGTCTTTTAATGCTGAACGTGATAAACTATTCACTAGGACGCAGACCTCCCCCCCCCTGAAGATTTGAGAGAGTATCCTGGTATTTTAATGCTAAACGTGGTAAACTATTCACTAGGAAGCAGACCACCCCCCTTGAAGATTTGAGAGAGTATCCTGGTCTTTTAATGCTAAACGTGGTAAACTATTCACTAGGACGCAGACCTCCCCCCCCCCCTGAAGATTTGAGAGAGTATCCTGGTCTTTTAATGTTAAACGTGGTAAACTATTCACTAGGACGCAGACATCCCCCCCCTGAAAATTTGAGAGATTATCCTGGTCTTTTAATGCTAAACGTGGTAAACTATTCACTAGGACGCAGACCTCCCCCCTTGAAGATTTGAGAGAGCATCCTGGTCTTTTAATGCTAAATGTGGTAAACTTTTCACTAGGACGCAGACCTCCCCCCCTTGAAGTTTTGAGAGAGTATCCTGGTCTTTTAATTCTAAACGTGGTAAACTTTTCACTAGGACGCAGACCTCCCCCCCCCCTGAAGATTTGAGAGAGTATCCTGGTCTTTTAATGGTAAACGTGGTAAACTATTCACTAGGACGCAGACCTTCCCCCCCTGAAGATTTGAGAGAGTATCCTGGTCTTTTAATGCTAAACGTGGTAAACTATTCACTAGGACGCAGACCTCCCCCCACCCGAAGATTTGAGAGAGTATCCTGGTCTTTCAATGCTAAACGTGGTAAACTATTCACTAGGACGCAGACCTCCCCCCCCTTGAAGATTTGAGAGAGTAACCTGGTCTTTTAATGCTAAACGTGGTAAACTATTCACTAGGAAGCAGACCACCCCCCCTGAAGATTTGAGAGAGTACCCTAGTCTTTCAATGCTAAACGTGGTAAACTATTCACTAGGACGCAGACCTCCCCCCCTGAAGATTTTAGAGAGTATCCGGGTATTTTAATGCTAAACGTGGTAAACTATTCACTAGGACGCAGACCTCCCCCCCCCTGAAGATTTGAGAGAGTATCCTGGTATTTTAATGCTAAACGTGGTAAACTATTCACTAGGACGCAGACCTCCCCCCCTTGAAGATTTGAGAGAGTATCCTGGTCTTTTAATGCTAAACGTGGTAAACTATTCACTAGGAAGCAGACCACCCCCCCTGAAGATTTGAGAGAGTATCCTGGTCTTTTAATGCTAAACGTGGTAAACTTTTCACTAGGAAGCAGACCTCCCCCCCCCTGAAGATTTGAGAGAGTATCCTGGTCTTTTAATGGTAAACGTGGTAAACTATTCACTAGGACGCAGACCTTCCCCCCCCCTGAAGATTTGAGAGAGTATCCTGGTCTTTTAATGCTAAACGTGGTAAACTATTCACTAGGACGCAGACCTCCCCCCCCCCGAAGATTTGAGAGAGTATCCTGGTCTTTCAATGCTAAACGTGGTAAACTATTCACTAGGACGCAGACCTCCCCCCCCTTGAAGATTTGAGAGAGTATCCTGGTCTTTTAATGCTAAAAGTGGTAAACTATTCACTAGGACGCAGACCTCCCCCCCTGAAGATTTGAGAGAGTACCCTAGTCTTTCAATGCTAAACGTGGTAAACTATTCACTAGGACGCAGACCTCCCCCCCTGAAGATTTTAGAGAGTATCCGGGTATTTTAATGCTAAACGTGGTAAACTATTCACTAGGACGCAGACCTCCCCCCCTGAAGATTTGAGAGAGTATACTTGTGTTTTTATGCTAAACGTGGTAAACTATTCACTAGGACGCAGACCTCCCCCCCTGAAGATTTGAGAGAGTATCCTGGTCTTTTAATGCTAAACGTGGTAAACTATTCACTAGGACGCAGACCTCCCCCCCCTTGAAGATTTGAGAGAGTATCCTGGTCTTTTAATGCTAAACGTGGTAAACTATTCACTAGGACGCAGACCTCCCCCCCTGAAGATTTTAGAGAGTGTCCTGGTATTTTAATGCTAAACGTGGTAAACTATTCACTAGGACGCAGACCACCCCCCCTGAAGATTTGAGAGAGTGTCCTGGTCTTTTAATGCTAAACGTGGTAAATTATTCACTAGGACGCAGACCTCCCCCCCCTGAAGATTCGAGAGAGTATCCTGGTCTTTTAATGCTAAACGTGGTAAACTATTCACTAGGACGCAGACCTCCCCCCCCTGAAGATTTGAGAGAGTATCCTGGTCTTTTAATGCTAAACGTTGTAAACTATTCACTAGGACGCAGACATCCCCCCCTGAAGATTTGAGAGATTATCCTGGTCTTTTAATGCTAAATGTGGTAAACTATTCACTAGGACGCAGACCTCCCCCCCCCTGAAGATTTGAGAGAGCATCCTGGTCTTTTAATGCTAAACGTGGTAAACTATTCACTAGGACGCAGACCTCCCCCCCTGAAGATTTGAGAGAGCATCTTGGTCTTTTAATGCTAAACGTGGTAAAATATTCATTAGGACGCAGACCTCCCCCCCCCTGAAGATTTGAGAGAGTATCCTCGTCTTTTAATGCTAAACATGGTGAACTATTCACTAGGACGCACACTCCCCCCCCTGAAGATTTGAGAGAGTATCCTGGTCTTTTAATGCTAAACGTGGTAAACTATTCACTAGGACGCAGACCTTCCCCCTGAAGATTTGAGAGAGTATCCTGGTCTTTTAATGCTAAACGTGGTAAACTATTCACTAGGACGCAGACCTCCTCCCCCTGAAGATTTGAGAGAGTATCCTGGTCTTTTAATGCTGGACGTGGTAAACTATTCACTAGGACGCAGACCTCCCCCCCTGAAGATTTGATAGAGTATCCTGGTCTCTTAATGCTAAACGTGGTAAACTATTCACTAGGACGCAGACCTCCACCCCCTGAAGATTTGAGAGAGTATCCTGGTCTTTTAATGCTAAATGTGGTAAACTATTCACTAGGACGCAGACCTCCCCCCCTTGAAGATTTGAGAGAGTATCCTATTCTTTTAATGCTAAACGTGGTAAACTATTCACTAGAACGCAGACCTCCCCCCCTGAAGATTTGAGAGAGTATCCTGGTATTTTAATGCTAAACGTGGTAAACTATTCACTAGGACGCAGACCACCCCCCCTGAAGATTTGAGAGAGTATCCTGGTCTTTTAATGCTAAACGTGGTAAACTATTCACTAGGACGCAGACCACCCCCCCTGAAGATTTGAGAGAGTGTCCTGGTCTTTTAATGCTAAACGTGGTAAATTATTCACTAGGACGCAGACCTCCCCCCCCTGAAGATTCGAGAGAGTATCCTGGTCTTTTAATGCTAAACGTGGTAAACTATTCACTAGGACGCAGACCTCCCCCCCCTGAAGATTTGAGAGAGTATCCTGGTCTTTTAATGCTAAACGTGGTAAACTATTCACTAGGACGCAGACCTCCCCCCCTGAAGATTTGATAGAGTATCCTGGTCTCTTAATGCTAAACGTGGTAAACTATTCACTAGGACGCAGACCTTCACCCCCTGAAGATTTGAGAGAGTATCCTGGTCTTTTAATGCTAAATGTGGTAAACTATTCACTAGGACGCAGACCTCCCCCCCTTGAAGATTTGAGAGAGTATCCTATTCTTTTAATGCTAAACGTGGTAAACTATTCACTAGAACGCAGACCTCCCCCCCTGAAGATTTGAGAGAGTATCCTGGTATTTTAATGCTAAACGTGGTAAACTATTCACTAGGACGCAGACCACCCCCCCTGAAGATTTGAGAGAGTATCCTGGTCTTTTAATGCTAAACGTGGTAAACTATTCACTAGGACGCAGACCTCCCCCCCCCCTTGAAGATTTGAGAGAGTATCCTGGTCTTTTAATGCTGAACGTGGTAAACTATTCACTAGGACGCAGACCTCCCCCCCTGAAGATTTGAGAGAGTTTCCTGGTCTTTTAATGCTAAACGTGGTAAACTATTCACTAGGACGCAGACCTCCACCCCCTGAAGATTTGAGAGAGTATCCTGGTCTTTTAATGCTAAACGTGGTAAACTATTCACTAGGACGCAGACCTCCCCCCCCTGAATATTTGAGAGAGCATCCTGGTCTTTTAATGCTAAACGTGGTAAACTATTCACTAGGACGCAGACCTCCAACCCTGAAGATTTGAGAGAGCATCTTGGTCTTTTAATGCTAAACGTGGTAAACTATTCACTAGGACGCAGACCTCCCCCCCTGAAGATTTGAGAGAGTATCCTGGTCTTTTAATGCTAAACGTGGTAAACTATTCACTAGGACGCAGACCTCCCCCCCCTGAAGATTTGAGAGAGTATCCTGGTCTTTTAATGCTAAACGTGGTAAACTATTCACTAGGACGCAAACATCCCCCCCCCTGAAGATTTGAGAGATTATCCTGGTCTTTTAATGCTAAACGTGGTAAACTATTCACTAGGACGCAGACCTATCCCCCTGAAGATTCGAGAGAGCATCCTGGTCTTTTAATGCTAAACGTGGTAAACTATTCACTAGGACGCAGACCTCCCCCCCTGAAGATTTGAGAGAGTATCCTGGTCTTTTAATGCTAAACGTTGTAAACTATTCACTAGGACGCAGACATCCCCCCCTGAAGATTTGAGAGATTATCCTGGTCTTTTAATGCTAAACGTGGTAAACTATTCACTAGGACGCAGACCTCCCCCCCCCTGAAGATTTGAGAGAGCATCCTGGTCTTTTAATGCTAAACGTGGTAAACTATTCACTAGGACGCAGACCTCCCCCCCTGAAGATTTGAGAGAGCATCTTGGTCTTTTAATGCTAAACGTGGTAAACTATTCACTAGGACGCAGACCTCCCCCCCCCTGAAGATTTGAGAGAGTATCCTCGTCTTTTAATGCTAAACGTGGTAAACTATTCACTAGGACGCAGACCTTCCCCCTGAAGATTTGAGAGAGTATCCTGGTCTTTTAATGCTAAACGTGGTAAACTATTCACTAGGACGCAGACCTCCCCCCCCCCTGAAGATTTGAGAGAGTATCCTGGTCTTTTAATGCTAAACGTGGTAAACTATTCACTAGGACGCAGACCTCTCCCCCCCCTGAAGATTTGAGAGAGTATCCTGGTCTTTTAATGCTAAACGTGGTAAACTATTCACTAGGACGCAGACCTCCCCCCCCTGAAGATTTGAGAGAGTATCCTGGTCTTTTAATGCTAAACGTGGTAAACTATTCACTAGGACGCAGACCTTCCCCCTGAAGATTTGAGAGAGTATCCTGGTCTTTTAATGCTAAACGTGGTAAACTATTCACTAGGACGCAGACCTCCCCCCCCCTGAAGATTTGAGAGAGTATCCTGGTCTTTTAATGCTAAACGTGGTAAACTATTCACTAGGACGCCGACCTCCCCCCCTCTGAAGATTTGAGAGAGCATCCTGGTCTTTTAATGCTAAACGTGGTAAGCTATTCACTAGGATGCAGACCTCCCCCCCCTGAAGATTTGAGAGAGTATCCTGGTCTTTTAATGCTAAACGTGGTAAGCTATTCACTAGGACGCAGACCTCTCCCCCCCCTGAAGATTTGAGAGAGTATCCTGGTCTTTTAATGCTAAACGTGGTAAACTATTCACTAGGACGCACACTCCCCCCCTTGAAGATTTGAGTGAGTATCCTGGTCTTTTAATGCTAAACGTGGTAAGCTATTCACTAGGGCGCAGACCTCCCCCCCCTGAAGATTTGAGAGAGTATCCTGGTCTTTTAATGCTAAACGTGGTAAACTATTCACTAGGACGCAGACCTTCCCCCTGAAGATTTGAGAGAGTATCCTGGTCTTTTAATGCTAAACGTGGTAAACTATTCACTAGGACGCAGACCTCCCCTCCCTGAAGATTTGAGAGAGTATCCTGGTCTTTTAATGCTAAACGTGGTAAACTATTCACTAGGACGCAGACCTCTCCCCCCCCTGAAGATTTGAGAGAGTATCCTGGTCTTTTAATGCTAAACGTGGTAAACTATTCACTAGGACGCAGACCTCCCCCCCCCCTGAAGATTTGAGAGAGTATCCTGGTCTTTTAATGCTAAACGTGGTAAACTATTCACTAGGACGCTGACCTCCCCCCCCTGAAGATTTGAGAGAGTATCCTGGTCTTTTAATGCTAAACCTGGTAAACTATTCACTAGGACGCAGACCTCCCCCCCCTGAAGATTTGAGAGAGTATCCTGGTCTTTTAATGCTAAACGTGGTAAACTATTCACTAGGACGCCGACCTCCCCCCCTCTGAAGATTTGAGAGAGCATCCTGGTCTTTTAATGCTAAACCTGGTAAACTATTCACTAGGACGCAGACCTCCCCCCCCTGAAGATTTGATAGAGTATCCTGGTCTTTTAATGCTAAACGTGGTAAACTATTCACTAGAACGCAGACCTCCACCCCCTGAAGATTTGAGAGAGTATCCTGGTCTTTTAATGCTAAACGTGATAAACTATTCACTAGGACGCAGACCTCCCCCCCCTGAAGATTTGAGAGAGTATCCTGGTCTTTTAATGCTAAACGTGGTAAACTATTCACTAGGACGCAGACCTCCCCCATTGAAGATTTGAGAAAGTATCCTGGTATTTTAATGCTAAACGTGGTGAACTATTCACCAGGAAGCAGACCACCCCCCCCTGAAGATTTGAGAGAGTATCCTGGTCTTTTAATGCTAAACGTGGTAATCTATTCACTAGGACGCCGACCTCCCCCCCTCTGAAGATTTGAGAGAGCATCCTGGTCTTTTAATGCTAAACCTGGTAAACTATTCACTAGGACGCAGACCTCCCCCCCCTGAAGATTTGATAGAGTATCCTGGTCTTTTAATGCTAAACGTGGTAAACTATTCACTAGGACGCAGACCTCCCCCCCTGAAGATTTGAGAGAGTATCCTGGTCTTTTAATGCTAAACGTGGTAAACTATTCACTAGGACGCAGACCTCCCCCCCCCTGAAGATTTGAGAGAGTATCCTGGTCTTTTAATGCTAAACGTTGTAAACTATTCACTAGGACGCAGACATCCCCCCCTGAAGATTTGAGAGATTATCCTGGTCTTTTAATGCTAAATGTGGTAAACTATTCACTAGGACGCAGACCTCCCCCCCCTGAAGATTTGAAAGAGCATCCTGGTCTTTTAATGCTAAACGTGGTAAACTATTCACTAGGACGCAGACCTCCCCCCCTGAAGATTTGAGAGAGCATCTTGGTCTTTTAATGCTAAACGTGGTAAACTATTCACTAGGACGCAGACCTCCCCCCCCCTGAAGATTTGAGAGAGTATCCTGGTCTTTTAATGCTAAACGTGGTAAACTATTCACTAGGACGCAGACCTTCCCCTTGAAGATTTGAGAGAGTATCCTGGTCTTTTAATGCTAAACGTGGTAAACTATTCACTAGGACGCAGACCTCCCCCCCCCTGAAGATTTGAGAGAGTATCCTGGTCTTTTAATGCTGGACGTGGTAAACTATTCACTAGGACGCACACCTCCCCCCCTGAAGATTTGAGAGAGTATCCTGGTCTTTTAATGCTGGACGTGGTAAACTATTCACTAGGACGCAGACCTCTCCCCTGAAGATTTGATAGAGTATCCTGGTCTTTTAATGCTAAACGTGGTAAACTATTCACTAAGACGCAGACCTCCACCCCCTGAAGATTTGAGAGAGTATCCTGGTCTTTTAATGCTAAATGTGGTAAACTATTCACTAGGACGCAGACCTCCCCCTCCTGAAGATTTGAGAGAGTATCCTATTCTTTTAATGCTAAACGTGGTAAACTATTCACTAGGACGCAGACCTCCCCCCCTGAAGATTTGAGAGAGTATCCTGGTATTTTAATGCTAAATGTGGTAAACTATTCACTAGGACGCAGACCACCCCCCCCTGAAGATTTGAGAGAGTATCCTGGTCTTTTAATGCTAAACGTGGTAAACTATTCACTAGGACGCAGACCTCCCCCCCCTGAAGATTTGAGAGAGCATCCTGGTCTTTTAATGCTAAACGTGGTAAACTATTCACTAGGACGCAGCTCTCCCCCCCCCCTGAAGATTTGAGAGAGTATCCTGGTCTTTTAATGCTAAACGTGGTGAACTATTCACTAGGACTCACACCCCCCCCCTGAAGATTTGAGTGAGTATCCTGGTCTTTTAATGCTAAACGTGGTAAGCTATTCACTAGGACGCAGACCTCCCCCCCTGAAGATTTGAGAGAGTATCCTGGTCTTTTAATGCTAAACGTGGTAAACTATTCACTAGGACGCAGACCTCCCCCCCTGAAGATTTGAGAGAGTATCCTGGTCTTTTAATGCTAAACGTGGTAAACTATTCACTAGGACGCAGACCTCTCCCCCCTCCCTGAAGATTTGAGAGAGTATCCTGGTCTTTTAATGCTAAACGTGGTAAACTATTCACTAGGACGCAGACCTTCCCCCCCTCCCTGAAGATTTGAGAGAGTATCCTGGTCTTTTAATGCTAAACGTGGTAAACTATTCACTAGGACGCAGACCTCCCCTCCCCCTGAAGATTTGAGAGAGTATCCTGGTCTTTTAATGCTAAACGTGGTAAACTATTCACTAGGACGCCGACCTCCCCACCCCCCCTGAAGATTTGAGAGAGTATCCTGGTCTTTTAATGCTAAACGTGGTAAACTATTCACTAGGACGCAGACCTCCCCCCCTGAAGATTTGAGAGAGTATACTTGTGTTTCAATGCTAAACGTGGTAAACTATTCACTAGGATGCAGACCTCCCCCCCCCTGAAGATTTGAGAGGGTATCCTGGTCTTTTAATGCTAAAGGTGGTAAACTATTCACTAGGACGCAGACCTCCCCCCCTTGAAGATTTGAGAGAGTATCCTGGTCTTTTAATGCTAAACGTGGTAAACTATTCACTAGGACGCAGACCTCCCCCCCTGAAGATTTTAGAGAGTATCCTGGTCTTTTAATGCTAAACGTGGTAAACTATTCACTAGGACGCAGACCACCCCCCCTGAAGATTTGAGAGAGTATCCTGGTCTTTTAATGCTAAACGTGGTAAACTATTCACTAGGACGCAGACCTCCCCCCCCCTGAAGATTTGAGAGAGTATCCTGGTCTTTTAATGCTAAACGTGGTAAACTATTCACTAGGACGCAGACATCCCCCTTGAAGATTTGAGAGATTATCCTGGTCTTTTAATGCTAAACGTGGTAAACTATTCACTAGGACGCAGACCTCCCCCCCTGAAGATTTGAGAGAGCATCCTGGTCTTTCAATGCTAAACGTGGTAAACTATTCACTAGGACGCAGACCTCCAACCCTGAAGATTTGAGAGAGCATCTTGGTCTTTTAATGCTAAACGTGGTAAACTATTCACTAGGACGCAGACCTTCCCCCCCCCTGAAGATTTGAGAGAGTATCCTGGTCTTTTAATGCTAAACGTGGTAAACTATTCACTAGGACGCAGACCTCCCCCCCCCTTGAATATTTGAGAGAGTATCCTGGTCTTTTAATGCTAAACGTGGTAAACTATTCACTAGGACGCAAACATCCCCCCCTGAAGATTTGAGAGATTATCCTGGTCTTTTAATGCTAAACGTGGTAAACTATTCACTAGGACGCAGACCTCCCCCCCTGAAGATTCGAGAGAGCATCCTGGTCTTTTAATGCTAAACGTGGTAAACTATTCACTAGGACGCAGACCTCCCCCCCCTGAAGATTTGAGAGAGTATCCTGGTCTTTTAATGCTAAACGTGGTAAACTAATCACTAGGACGCAGACCTCCCCCCCCCTTGAAGATTTGAGAGAGTATCCTGGTCTTTTAATGCTAAACGTGGTAAACTATTCACTAGGACGCAGACCTCCCCCCCTGAAGATTTGAGAGAGTATCCTGGTCTTTTAATGCTAAACGTGGTAAACTATTCACTAGGACGCAGACCTCCCCCCCTGAAGATTTGAGAGATTATCCTGGTCTTTTAATGCTAAACGTGGTAAACTATTCACTAGGACGCAGACCTCCCCCCCTGAAGATTCGAGAGAGCATCCTGGTCTTTTAATGCTAAACGTGGTATACTATTCACTAGGACGCAGACCTCCCCCCCTGAAGATTCGAGAGAGCATCCTGGTCTTTTAATGCTAAACGTGGTAAACTATTCACTAGGACGCAGACCTCCCCCCCCCTGAAGATTTGAGAGAGTATCCTGGTCTTTTAATGCTAAACGTGGTAAACTAATCACTAGGACGCAGACCTCCCCCCCCTTGAAGATTTGAGAGAGTATCCTGGTCTTTTAATGCTAAACGTGGTAAACTATTTACTAGGACGCAGACCTCCCCCCCCCTGAAGATTTGAGAGAGTATACTGGTCTTTTAATGCTAAACGTGGTAAACTATTCACTAGGACGCAAACATCCCCCCCCCCTGAAGATTTGAGAGAGTATCCTGGTCTTTTAAAGCTAAACGTGGTGAACTATTCATTAGGACGCACACCCCCCCCTGAAGATTTGAGAGAGTATCCTGGTCTTTTAATGCTAAACGTGGTAAACTATTCACTAGGACGCAGACCTCCCCCCCCCCTGAAGATTTGAGAGAGTATCCTGGTCTTTTAATGCTAAACGTGGTAAACTATTCACTAGGACGCAGACCTTCCCCCTGAAGATTTGAGAGAGTATCCTGGTCTTTTAATGCTAAACAAGGTAAACTATTCACTAGGACGCAGACCTCCCCCCCTGAAGATTTGAGAGAGTATCCTGGTCTTTTAATGCTAAACGTGGTAAACTATTCACTAGGACGCACTCCTCTCCCCCCCCTGAAGATTTGAGAGAGTATCCTGGTCTTTTAATGCTAAACGTGGTAAACTATTCACTAGGACGCAGACCTCCCCCCCTGAAGATTTGAGAGAGTATCCTGGTCTTTTAATGCTAAACGTGGTAAACTATTCACTAGGACGCCGACCTCCCCCCCTGAAGATTTGAGAGAGCATCCTGGTCTTTTAATGCTAAACCTGGTAAACTATTCACTAGGACGCAGACCTCCCCCCCCTGAAGATTTGATAGAGTATCCTGGTCTTTTAATGCTAAACGTGGTAAACTATTCACTAGAACGCAGACCTCCACCCCCTGAAGATTTGAGAGAGTATCCTGGTCTTTTATTGCTAAACGTGATAAACTATTCACTAGGACGCAGACCTCCCCCCCCTGAAGATTTGAGAGAGTATCCTGGTATTTTAATGCTAAACGTGGTAAACTATTCACTAGGAAGCAGACCACCCCCCCTGAAGATTTGAGAGAGTATCCTGGTCTTTTAATGCTAAACGTGGTAAACTATTCACTAGGACGCAGACCTCCCCCCCTGAAGATTTGAGAGAGTATCCTGGTCTTTTAATGTTAAACGTGGTAAACTATTCACTAGGACGCAGACATCCCCCCCCCCTGAAAATTTGAGAGATTATCCTGGTCTTTTAATGCTAAACGTGGTAAACTATTCACTAGGACGCAGACCTCCCCCCCTGAAGATTTGAGAGAGCATCCTGGTCTTTTAATGCTAAACGTGGATAACTTTTCACTAGGACGCAGACCTCCCCCCCTTGAAGTTTTGAGAGAGTATCCTGGTCTCTTAATTCTAAACGTGGTAAACTTTTCACTAGGACGCAGACCTCCCCCCCCCTGAAGATTTGAGAGAGTATCCTGGTCTTTTAATGGTAAACGTGGTAAACTATTCACTAGGACGCAGACCTTCCCCCCCCCTGAAGATTTGAGAGAGTATCCTGGTCTTTTAATGCTAAACGTGGTAAACTATTCACTAGGACGCAGACCTCCCCCCACCCGAAGATTTGAGAGAGTATCCTGGTCTTTCAATGCTAAACGTGGTAAACTATTCACTAGGACGCAGACCTCCCCCCCCCTTGAAGATTTGAGAGAGTAACCTGGTCTTTTAATGCTAAACGTGGTAAACTATTCACTAGGAAGCAGACCACCCCCCCTGAAGATTTGAGAGAGTACCCTAGTCTTTTAATGCTAATCGTGGTAAACTTTTCACTAGGACGCAGACCTCCCCCCCCTGAAGATTTGAGAGAGTATCCTGGTCTTTTAATGGTAAACGTGGTAAACTATTCACTAGGACGCAGACCTTCCACACCCCCCTGAAGATTTGAGAGAGTATCCTGGTCTTTTAATGCTAAACGTGGTAAACTATTCACTAGGACGCAGACCTCCCCCCCCCCCGAAGATTTGAGAGAGTATCCTGGTCTTTCAATGCTAAACGTGGTAAACTATTCACTAGGACGCAGACCTCCCCCCCCTTGAAGATTTGAGAGAGTATCCTGGTCTTTTAATGCTAAAAGTGGTAAACCATTCACTAGGACGCAGACCTCCCCCCCTGAAGATTTGAGAGAGTACCCTAGTCTTTCAATGCTAAACGTGGTAAACTATTCACTAGGACGCAGACCTCCCCCCCTGAAGATTTTAGAGAGTATCCGGGTATTTTAATGCTAAACGTGGTAAACTATTCACTAGGACGCAGACCTCCCCCCCTGAATATTTGAGAGAGTATACTTGTGTTTTTATGCTAAACGTGGTAAACTATTCACTAGGACGCAGACCTCCCCCCCCCCTGAAGATTTGAGAGAGTATCCTGGTCTTTTAATGCTAAACGTGGTAAACTATTCACTAGGACGCAGACCTCCCCCCCTTGAAGATTTGAGAGAGTATCCTGGTATTTTAATGCTAAACGTGGTAAACTATTCACTAGGACGCAGACCTCCCCCCCTGAAGATTTGAGAGAGTGTCCTGGTCTTTTAATGCTAAACGTGGTAAACTATTCACTAGGACGCAGACCACCCCCCCTGAAGATTTGAGAGAGTGTCCTGGTCTTTTAATGCTAAACGTGGTAAACTATTCACTAGGACGCATACCTCCCCCCCCTGAAGATTTGAGAGAGTATCCTGGTCTTTTAATGCTAAACGTGGTAAACTATTCACTAGGACGCAGACCTCCCCCCCCTGAAGATTTGAGAGAGTATCCTGGTCTTTTAATGCTAAACGTGGTAAACTATTCACTAGGACGCAGACCTCCCCCCCTGAAGATTTGAGAGATTATCCTGGTCTTTTAATGCTAAACGTGGTAAACTATTCACTAGGACGCAGACCTCCCCCCCCCCTGAAGATTTGAGAGAGCATCCTGGTCTTTTAATGCTAAACGTGGTAAACTATTCACTAGGACGCAGACCTCCCCCCCTGAAGATTTGAGAGAGCATCCTGGTCTTTTAATGCTAAACGTGGTAAAATATTCACTAGGACGCAGACCTCCCCCCCCCCTGAAGATTTGAGAGAGTATCCTGGTCTTTTAATGCTAAACGTGGTAAACTATTCACTAGGACGCAGACCTCCCCCCCCTGAAGATTTGAGAGAGTATCCTGGTCTTTTAATGCTAAACGTGGTAAACTATTCACTAGGACGCAGACCTCCCCCCCTGAAGATTTGAGAGAGTATCCTGGTCTTTTAATGCTAAACGTGGTAAACTATTCACTAGGACGCAGACCTCCCCCCCTGAAGATTTGAGAGAGTATCCTGGTCTTTTAATGCTAAACGTGGTAAACTATTCACTAGGACGCAGACCTCCCCCCCTGAAGATTTGAGAGAGTATCCTGGTCTTTTAATGCTAAACGTGGTAAACTATTCACTAGGACGCAGACCTCCCCCCCTGAAGATTTGAGAGAGTATCCTGGTCTTTTAATGCTAAACGTGGTAAACTATTCACTAGGACGCAGACCTCCCCCCCTGAAGATTTGAGAGAGTATCCTGGTCTTTTAATGCTAAACGTGGTAAACTATTCACTAGGACGCAGACCTCCCCCCCTGAAGATTTGAGAGAGTATCCTGGTCTTTTAATGCTAAACGTGGTAAACTATTCACTAGGACGCAGACCTCCCCCCCTGAAGATTTGAGAGAGTATCCTGGTCTTTTAATGCTAAACGTGGTAAACTATTCACTAGGACGCAGACCTCCCCCCCTGAAGATTTGAGAGAGTATCCTGGTCTTTTAATGCTAAACGTGGTAAACTATTCACTAGGACGCAGACCTCCCCCCCTGAAGATTTGAGAGAGTATCCTGGTCTTTTAATGCTAAACGTGGTAAACTATTCACTAGGACGCAGACCTCCCCCCCTGAAGATTTGAGAGAGTATCCTGGTCTTTTAATGCTAAACGTGGTAAACTATTCACTAGGACGCAGACCTCCAACCCCCTGAAGATTTGAGAGAGTATCCTGGTCTTTTAATGCTAAACGTGGTAAACTATTCACTAGGACGCAGACCTCCCCCCCCTGAAGATTTGAGAGAGTATCCTGGTCTTTTAATGCTAAACGTGGTAAACTATTCACTAGGACGCAGACCTCCCCCCCCTGAAGATTTGAGAGAGTATCCTGGTCTTTTAATGCTAAACGTGGTAAACTATTCACTAGGACGCAGACCTCCCCCCCCCTGAAGATTTGAGAGAGTATCCTGGTCTTTTAATGCTAAACGTGGTAAACTATTCACTAGGACGCAGACCTCCCCCCCCTGAAGATTTGAGAGAGTATCCTGGTCTTTTAATGCTAAACGTGGTAAACTATTCACTAGGACGCAGACCTCCCCCCCTGAAGATTTGAGAGAGTATCCTGGTCTTTTAATGCTAAACGTGGTAAACTATTCACTAGGACGCAGACCTCCCCCCCTGAAGATTTGAGAGAGTATCCTGGTCTTTTAATGCTAAACGTGGTAAACTATTCACTAGGACGCAGACCTCCCCCCCCTGAAGATTTGAGAGATTATCCTGGTCTTTTAATGCTAAACGTGGTAAACTATTCACTAGGACGCAGACCTCCCCCCCCTGAAGATTTGAGAGAGCATCCTGGTCTTTTAATGCTAAACGTGGTAAACTATTCACTAGGACGCAGACCTCCCCCCCTGAAGATTTGAGAGAGTCCTGGTCTTTTAATGCTAAACGTGGTAAACTATTCACTAGGACGCAGACCTCCCCCCCCCTGAAGATTTGAGAGAGTATCCTGGTCTTTTAATGCTAAACGTGGTAAACTATTCACTAGGACGCAGACCTCCCCCCCTGAAGATTTGAGAGAGTATCCTGGTCTTTTAATGCTAAACGTGGTAAACTATTCACTAGGACGCAGACCTCCCCCCCTGAAGATTTGAGAGAGTATCCTGGTCTTTTAATGCTAAACGTGGTAAACTATTCACTAGGACGCAGACCTCTCCCCCCCCCTGAAGATTTGAGAGAGTATCCTGGTCTTTTAATGCTAAACGTGGTAAACTATTCACTAGGACGCAGACCTCCCCCCCTGAAGATTTGAGAGAGTATCCTGGTCTTTTAATGCTAAACGTGGTAAACTATTCACTAGGACGCAGACCTTCCCCCTGAAGATTTGAGAGAGTATCCTGGTCTTTTAATGCTAAACGTGGTAAACTATTCACTAGGACGCAGACCTCCCCCCCCCTGAAGATTTGAGAGAGTATCCTGGTCTTTTAATGCTAAACGTGGTAAACTATTCACTAGGACGCAGACCTCCCCCCCTGAAGATTTGAGAGAGTATCCTGGTCTTTTAATGCTAAACGTGGTAAACTATTCACTAGGACGCAGACCTCCCCCCCCTGAAGATTTGAGAGAGTATCCTGGTCTTTTAATGCTAAACGTGGTAAACTATTCACTAGGACGCAGACCTCCCCCTGAAGATTTGAGAGAGTATCCTGGTCTTTTAATGCTAAACGTGGTAAACTATTCACTAGGACGCAGACCTCCCCCCCTGAAGATTTGAGAGAGTATCCTGGTCTTTTAATGCTAAACGTGGTAAACTATTCACTAGGACGCAGACCTCTCCCCCCCCCTGAAGATTTGAGAGAGTATCCTGGTCTTTTAATGCTAAACGTGGTAAACTATTCACTAGGACGCAGACCTCCCCCCCTGAAGATTTGAGAGAGTATCCTGGTCTTTTAATGCTAAACGTGGTAAACTATTCACTAGGACGCAGACCTCCCCCCCCTGAAGATTTGAGAGAGTATCCTGGTCTTTTAATGCTAAACGTGGTAAACTATTCACTAGGACGCAGACCTCCCCCCCTGAAGATTTGAGAGAGTATCCTGGTCTTTTAATGCTAAACGTGGTAAACTATTCACTAGGACGCAGACCTCCCCCCCCTGAAGATTTGAGAGAGTATCCTGGTCTTTTAATGCTAAACCTGGTAAACTATTCACTAGGACGCAGACCTCCCCCCCCTGAAGATTTGAGAGAGTATCCTGGTCTTTTAATGCTAAACGTGGTAAACTATTCACTAGAACGCAGACCTCCCCCCCTGAAGATTTGAGAGAGTATCCTGGTCTTTTAATGCTAAACGTGATAAACTATTCACTAGGACGCAGACCTCCCCCCCCTGAAGATTTGAGAGAGTATCCTGGTCTTTTAATGCTAAACGTGGTAAACTATTCACTAGGACGCAGACCTCCCCCATTGAAGATTTGAGAGAGTATCCTGGTATTTTAATGCTAAACGTGGTAAACTATTCACTAGGACGCAGACCTCCCCCCCTGAAGATTTGAGAGAGTATCCTGGTCTTTTAATGCTAAACGTGGTAAACTATTCACTAGGACGCAGACCTCCCCCCCTCTGAAGATTTGAGAGAGCATCCTGGTCTTTTAATGCTAAACCAGGTAAACTATTCACTAGGACGCAGACCTCCCCCCCCTGAAGATTTGAGAGTATCCTGGTCTTTTAATGCTAAACGTGGTAAACTATTCACTAGGACGCAGACCTCCCCCCCTGAAGATTTGAGAGAGTATCCTGGTCTTTTAATGCTAAACGTGGTAAACTATTCACTAGGACGCAGACCTCCCCCCCCCTGAAGATTTGAGAGAGTATCCTGGTCTTTTAATGCTAAACGTTGTAAACTATTCACTAGGACGCAGACATCCCCCCCTGAAGATTTGAGAGATTATCCTGGTCTTTTAATGCTAAATGTGGTAAACTATTCACTAGGACGCAGACCTCCCCCCCCTGAAGATTTGAAAGAGCATCCTGGTCTTTTAATGCTAAACGTGGTAAACTATTCACTAGGACGCAGACCTCCCCCCCTGAAGATTTGAGAGAGCATCTTGGTCTTTTAATGCTAAACGTGGTAAACTATTCACTAGGACGCAGACCTCCCCCCCCCTGAAGATTTGAGAGAGTATCCTGGTCTTTTAATGCTAAACGTGGTAAACTATTCACTAGGACGCAGACCTTCCCCCTGAAGATTTGAGAGAGTATCCTGGTCTTTTAATGCTAAACGTGGTAAACTATTCACTAGGACGCAGACCTCCCCCCCCCTGAAGATTTGAGAGAGTATCCTGGTCTTTTAATGCTGGACGTGGTAAACTATTCACTAGGACGCACACCTCCCCCCCTGAAGATTTGAGAGAGTATCCTGGTCTTTTAATGCTGGACGTGGTAAACTATTCACTAGGACGCAGACCTCCCCCCCTGAAGATTTGATAGAGTATCCTGGTCTTTTAATGCTAAACGTGGTAAACTATTCACTAGGACGCAGACCTCCACCCCCTGAAGATTTGAGAGAGTATCCTGGTCTTTTAATGCTAAATGTGGTAAACTATTCACTAGGACGCAGACCTCCCCCTCCTGAAGATTTGAGAGAGTATCCTATTCTTTTAATGCTAAACGTGGTAAACTATTCACTAGGACGCAGACCTCCCCCCCTGAAGATTTGAGAGAGTATCCTGGTATTTTAATGCTAAATGTGGTAAACTATTCACTAGGACGCAGACCACCCCCCCCTGAAGATTTGAGAGAGTATCCTGGTCTTTTAATGTTAAACGTGGTAAACTATTCACTAGGACACAGACCTCCCCCCCTGAAGATTTGAGAGAGTATCCTGGTCTTTTAATGCTAAACGTGGTAAACTATTCACTAGGACGCACACCTCCCCCCCTGAAGATTTGATAGAGTATCCTGGTCTTTTAATGCTAAACGTGGTAAACTATTCACTAGGACGCAGACCTCCCCCCCCTGAAGTTTTGAGAGAGTATCCTGGTCTTTTAATGCTAAACGTGGTAAACTATTCACTAGAACGCAGACCTCCCCCCCCCTGAAGATTTGAGAGAGTATCCTGGTCTTTTAATGCTAAACGTGGTAAACTATTCACTAGGACGCAGACCTCCCCCCCCCTTGAAGATTTGTGAGAGTATCCTGGTCTTTTAATGCTGAACGTGGTAAACTATTCACTAGGACGCAGACCTCCCCCCCTGAAGATTTGAGAGAGTATCCTGGTCTTTTAATGCTAAATGTGGTAAACTATTCACTAGGATGCAGACCTCCCCCCCTGGAGATTTGAGAGAGTATCCTGGTCTTTTAATGCTAAACGTGGTAAACTATTCACTAGGACGCAGACCTCCCCCCCCTGAAGATTTGAGAGAGTATCGTGGTCTTTTAATGCTAAACGTGGTAAACTATTCACTAGGACGCAGACCTCCCCCCCCCTGAAGATTTGAGAGAGTATCCTGGTCTTTTAATGCTAAACGTGGTAAACTATTCACTAGGACGCAGACCTCTCCCCCCCCCCTGAAGATTTGAGAGAGTATCCTGGTCTTTTAATGCTAAACGTGGTAAACTATTCACTAGGATGCAGACCTCCCCCCCCCTGAAGATTTGAGGGATTATCCTGGTATTTTAATGCTAAACGTGGTAAACTATTCACTAGGACGCAGACCTCCTCCCCCCCTGAAGATTTGAGAGAGTATCCTGGTCTTTTAATGCTAAACGTGGTAAACTATTCACTAGGACGCAGACCTCCCCCCTGAAGATTTGAGAGAGTATCCTGGTCTTTTAATGCTAAACGTGGTGAACTATTCACTAGGACGCAGACCTCCCCGCCCCCTGAAGATTTGAGAGAGTATCCTGGTCTTTTAATGCTAAACGTGGTAAACTATTCACTAGGACGCAGACCTCTCCCCCCCCTGAAGATTTGAGAGAGTATCCTGGTCTTTTAATGCTAAACGTGGTAAACTATTCACTAGGACGCAGACCTCCCCCCTGAAGATTTGAGAGAGTATCCTGGTCTTTTAATGCTAAACGTGGTAAACTATTCACTAGAACGCAGACCTCCCCCCCCTGAAGATTTGACAGAGTATCCTGGTCTTTTAATGCTAAACGTGGTAAACTATTCACTAGGACGCAGACTTCCCCCCCCCCTGAAGATTTGAAAGAGTATACTTGTGTTTTAATGCTAAACGTGGTAAACTATTCACTAGGACGCAGACCTCCCCCCCTGAAGATTTGAGAGAGTATCCTGGTCTTTTAATGCTAAACGTGGTAAACTATTCACTAGGACGCAGACCTCCCCCCCTGAAGATTTGAGAGAGTATCCTGGTCTTTTAATGCTAAACGTGGTAAACTTTTCACAAGGACGCAGACCTCCCCCCCTGAAGATTTGAGAGAGTATCCTGGTCTTTTAATGCTAAACGTGGTAAACTATTCACTAGGATGCAGACCTCCCCCCCTTGAAGATTTGAGAGAGTATCCTGGTCTTTTAATGCTAAACGTGGTAAACTATTCACTAGAACGCAGACCTCCCCCCCCCTGAAGATTTGAGAGAGTATCCTGGTCTTTTAATGCTAAACCTGGTAAACTATTCACTAGGATGCAGACCTCCCCCCCCCCTTGAAGATTTGAGAGAGTATCCTGGTCTTTTAATGCTAAACGTGGTAAACTATTCACTAGAACGCAGACCTCCCCCCCCTGAAGATTTGAGAGAGTGTCCTGGTCTTTTAATGCTAAACGTGGTAAACTATTCACTAGGACGCAGACCTCCCCCCCCTGAAGATTTGAGAGAGTATACTTTTGTTTTAATGCTAAACGTGGTAAACTATTCACTAGGACGCAGACCTCCCCCCTGAAGATTTGAGAGAGTATCCTGGTCTTTTAATGCTAAACGTGGTAAACTATTCACTAGAACGCAGACCTCCCCCCCCCCTGAAGATTTGAGAGAGTATCCTGGTCTTTTAATGCTAAACGTGGTAAACTATTCACTAGGATGCAGACCTCCCCCGCCCCTGAAGATTTGAGAGAGTATCCTGGTCATTTAATGCTAAACTTGGTAAACTATTCGCTAGGACGCATACCTTCCCCCCCCCCAGAAGATTTGAGAGAGTATCCTGGTCTTTTAATGCTAAACCTGGTAAACTATTCACTAGGACGCAGACCCCCCTTGAAGATTTGAGAGAGTAACCTGGTCTTTTAATGCTAAACGTGGTAAACTATTCACTAGGATGCAGACCTCCCCCCCCCTGAAGATTAGAGAGAGTATCCTGGTCTTTTAATGCTAAACGTGGTAAACTGTTCACTAGGACGCAGAACTCCCCCCCCCCCCTGAAGATATGAGAGAGTATCCTGGTCTTTTAATGCTAAACGTGGTAAACTATTCACTAGGACACAGACCTCCCCCCCCTGAAGATTTGAGAGAGTATCCTGGTCTTTTAATGCTAAACGTGGTAAACTATTCAATAGGACGCAGACCTCCCCCCCTGAAGATTTGAGAGAGTATCCTGGTATTCTAATGCGAAACGTGGTAAACTATTCACTAGGACGCAGACCTCCCCCCCTGAAGATTTGAAAGAGAATCCTGGTCTTTTAATGCTAAACGTGGTAAACTATTCACTAGGACGCAGACCTCCCCCCCTTGAAGATTTGAGAGAGTATCCTGGTCTTTTAATGCTAAACGTGGTAAACTATTTACTAGGACGCAGACTTCCCCCCTTGAAGATTTGAGAGAGTATCCTGGTCTTTTAATGCTAAACGTGGTAAACTATTCACTAGGACGCAGACATCCCCCCCTGAAGATTTGAGAGAGTATCCTGGTCTTTTAATGCTAAACGTGGTAAACTATTCACTAGGACGCAGACCTCCCCCCCTTGAAGATTTGAGAGAGTATCCTGGTCCTTTAATGCTAAACGTGGTAAATTATTCACTAGGACGCAGACATCCCCCCCTGAAGATTTGAGAGAGTATCTTGGTAATTTAATGCTAAACGTGGTAAACTATTCACTAGGACACAGACCTCCCCCCCCTGAAGATTTGAGAGAGTATCCTGGTCTTTTAATGCTAAACGTGGTAAACTATTCACTAGGACGCAGACCTCCCCCCCTTGAAGATTTGAGAGAGTATCCTGGTCCTTTAATGCTAAACGTGGTAAACTATTCACTAGGACGCAGACATCCCCCCCTGAAGATTTGAGAGAGTATCTTGGTAATTTAATGCTAAACGTGGTAAACTATTCACTATGACGCAGACCTCCCCCCCTGAAGATTTGAGAGAGAGTCCTGGTCTTTTATTGCTAAACGTGGTAAACTATTCACTAGGACGCAGACCTCCCCCCCTGAAGATTTGAGAGAGTATCCTGGTCTTTTAATGCTACACGTGGTAAACTATTCACTAGGACGCACACTCCCCCCCCTAAAGATTTGAGAGAGTATCCTGATCTTTAAATGCTAAACGTGGTAAACTATTCACTGGGACGCAGACATCCCCCCCCTGAAGATTTGAGAGAGTATCCTGGTCTTTCAATGCTAAACGTGGTAAACTATTCAATAGGACGCAAAACTCCACCCCCTGAAGATTTGAGAGAGTATCCTGGTCATTTAATGCTAAACGTGGTAAACTATTCACTAGGACACAGACCTCTCCCCCCCCTGAAGATTTGAGAGAGTACCCTGGTCTTTTAATGCTAAACGTGGTAAACTATTCACTAGGACGCAGACCTCCCCCCCTTGAAGATTTGAGAGACTAACCTGGTCTTTTAATGCTAAACGTGGTAAACTATTCACTAGGACGCAGATCTCCCCCCCTGAAGATTTGAGAGAGTATCCTGGTCTTTTAATGCTAAACGTGGTAAACTATTCACTAGGACACAGACCTCCCCCCCTGAAGAATTGAGAGAGTACAGTGGTCTTTTAATGCTAAACGTGGTGAACTATTCACTAGGATTCATACCTCCCCTCCCTGAAGATTTGAGAGAGTATCCTGGTCATTTAATGCTAAACGTGGTAAACTACTCACTGGGACGCAGACCTCCCCCCCTCAAGATTTGAGAGAGTATCCTGGTCTTTTAATGCTAAACGTGGTAAACTATTCACTAGGACGCAGACCTCCCCGCCCCCTGAAGATTTGAGAGAGTATCCTGGTCTTTTAATGCTAAACGTGGTAAACTATTCACTAGGACGCAGACCTCCCCCCCCTGAAGATTTGAGAGAGTATCCTGGTCTTTTAATGCTAAACGTGGTAAACTATTCACTAGGACGCAGACCTCCCCCCCCCTGAAGATTTGAGAGAGTATCCTGGTCTTTTAATGCTAAACGTGGTAAACTATTCACTAGAACGCAGACCTCCCCCCCCTGAAGATTTGAGAGAGTATCCTGGTCTTTTAATGCTAAACGTGGTAAACTATTCACTAGGACGCAGACCTCCCCCCCCTGAAGATTTGAGAGAGTATCCTGGTCTTTTAATGCTAAACGTGGTAAACTATTCACTAGGACGCAGACCTCCCCCCCTGAAGATTTGAGAGAGTATACTTGTGTTTTAATGCTAAACGTGGTAAACTATTCACTAGGACGCAGACCTCCCCCCCTGAAGATTTGAGAGAGTATCCTGGTCTTTTAATGCTAAACGTGGTAAGCTATTCACTAGGACGCAGACCTCCCCCCCCCTGAAGATTTGAGAGAGTATCCTGGTCTTTTAATGCTAAACGTGGTAAACTATTCACTAGGACGCAAACCTCCCCCCCCTGAAGATTTGAGAGAGTATCCTGGTCTTTTAATGCTAAACGTGGTAAACTATTCACTAGGACGCAGACCTCCCCCCCTGAAGATTTGAGAGAGTATACTTGTGTTTTAATGCTAAACGTGGTAAACTATTCACTAGGACGCAGACCTCCCTCCCTGAAGATTTGAGATAGTATCCTGGTCTTTTAATGCTAACCGTGGTAAACTATTCACTAGGACGCAGACCTCCACCCCTTGAAGATTTGAGAGAGTATCCTGGTCTTTTAATGGTAAACGTGGTAAACTATTCACTAGGACGCAGACCTCCCCCCATGAAGATTTTAGAGAGTATCCTGGTATTTTAATGCTAAACGTGGTAAACTATTCACTAGGACGCAGACCACCCCCCCTGAAGATTTGAGAGAGTATCCTGGTCTTTTAATGCTAAACGTGGTAAACTATTCACTAGAACGCAGACCTCCCCCCCCTGAAGATTTAAGAGAGTGTCCTGGTCTTTTAATGCTAAACGTGGTAAACTATTCACTAGGACGCAGACCTCCCCCCCCTGAAGATTTGAGAGAGTATACTTGTGTTTCAATGCTAAACGTGGTAAACTATTCACTAGGACGCAGACCTTCCCCCCCTGGAGATTTGAGAGAGTATCCTGGTCTTTTAATGCTAACCGTGGTAAACTATTCACTAGGACGCAGACCTCCGCCCCCCTGAAGATTTGAGAGAGTATCCTGGTCTTTTAATGCTAAACGTGGTAAACTATTCACTAGGACGCAGACCTCCCCCCCCTGAAGATTTGAGAGAGTATCCTGGTCTTTTAATGCTAAACGTGGTAAACTATTCACTAGGACGCAGACATCCCCTCTGAAGATTTGAGAGATTATCCTGGTCTTTTAATGCTAAACGTGGTAAACTATTCACTAGGACGCAGACCTCCCCCCCCTGAAGATTTGAGAGAGCATCCTGGTCTTTTAAAGCTAAACGTGGTAAACTATTCACTAGGACGCAGACCTCCCCCCCTGAAGATTTGAGGGAGCATCTTGGTCTTTTAATGCTAAACGTGGTAAACTATTCACTAGGACGCAGACATCCCCCCCCTGAAGATTTGAGAGAGTATCCTGGTCTTTTAATGCTAAACGTGGTGAACCATTCACTAGGACGCACACCCCCCCCCTGAAGATTTGAGAGAGCATCCTGGTCTTTTAATGCTAAACGTGGTAAACTATTCAATAGGACGCAGACCTCCCCCCCTTGAAGTTTTGAGAGAGTATCCTGGTCTTTTAATTCTAAACGTGGTAAACTATTCACTAGGACGCAGACTCCCCCCCCTGAAGATTTGAGAGAGTATCGTGGTCTTTTAATGCTAAACGTGGTAAACTATTCACTAGGACGCACACTCCCCCCCCTGAAGATTTGAGAGAGTATCCTGGTCTTTTAATGCTAAACGTGGTAAACTATTCACTAGGACGCAGACCTCCCCCCCCCTGAAGATTTGAGAGTATCCTGGTCTTTTAATGCTAAACCTGGTAAACTATTCACTAGGACGCACACTCCCCCCCCTGAAGATTTGAGAGAGTATCCTGGTCTTTTAATGCTAAACGTGGTAAACTATTCACTAGGACACAGACCTCCCCCCCTGAAGATTTGAGAGAGTATCCTGGTCTTTTAATGCTAAACGTGGTAAACTATTCACTAGGACACAGACCTCCCCCCCTGAAGATTTGAGAGAGTATCCTGGTCTTTTAATGCTAAACGTGGTAAACTATTCACTAGGACACAGACCTCCCCCCCTGAAGATTTGAGAGAGTATCCTGGTATTTTAATGCTGAACGTGGTAAACTATTCACTAGGACGCAGACCACCCCCCCTGAAGATTTGAGAGAGTATCCTGGTCTTTTAATGCTAAACGTGGTAAACTATTCACTAGGACACAGACCTCCCCCCCTGAAGATTTGAGAGAGTATCCTGGTCTTTTAATGCTAAACGTGGTAAACTATTCACTAGGACGCAGACCTCCCCCCCCTGAAGATTTGAGAGAGTATCCTGGTCTTTTAATGCTAAACGTGGTAAACTATTCACTAGGACGCAGACCTCCCCCCCCCTGAAGTTTTGAGAGAGTATCCTGGTCTTTTAATGCTAAACGTGGTAAACTATTCACTAGAACGCAGACCTCCCCCCCCTGAAGATTTGAGAGAGTATCCTGGTGTTTTAATGCTAAACGTGGTAAACTATTCACTAGGACGCAGACCTCCCCCCCCTGAAGATTTGAAAGAGTATACTTGTGTTTTAATGCTAAACGTGGTAAACTATTCACTAGGACGCAGACCTCCCCCCCTGAAGATTTGAGAGAGTATCCTGGTCTTTTAATGCTAAACGTGGTAAACTATTCACTAGGACGCAGACCTCTCCCCTCCCTGAAGATTTGAGAGAGTATCCTGGTCATTTAATGCTAAACGTGGTAAACTATTCACTAGGACGCAACCCTCCCCCCCCTGAAGATTTGAGAGAGTATCCTGGTCTTTTAATGCTAAATGTAGTAAACTATTCACTAGGACGCAGACCTCCCCCCCTGAAGATTTGAGAGAGTATCCTGGTCTTTTAATGCTGAACGTGGTAAACTATTCACTAGGACGCAGACCTCCCCCCTGAAGATTTGATAGAGTATCCTGGTCTTTCAATTCTAAACGTGGTAAACTATTCACTAGGACGCAGACCTCCACCCCTTGAAGATTTGAGAGAGTATCCTGGTCTTTTAATGCTAAATGTGGTAAACTATTCACTAGGACGCAGACCTCCCCCCTGAAGATTTGAGAGAGTATCCTATTCTTTTAATGCTAAACGTGGTAAACTATTCACTAGGATGCAGACCTCTCCCCCCCCTGAAGATTTGAGAGAGTATCCTGGTATTTTAATGCTAAACGTGGTAAACTATTCACTAGGACGCAGACCACCCCCCCTGAAGATTTGAGAGAGTATCCTGGTCTCTTAATGCTAAACGTGGTAAACTATTCACTAGGACGCAGACCTCCCCCCCTGAAGATTTGAGAGAGTATCCTGGTCTTTTAATGCTAAACGTGGTAAACTATTCACTAGGACGCAGACCTTCCCCCCTGAAGATTTGAGAGAGTATCCTGGTCTTTTAATGCTAAACGTGGTAAACTATTCACTAGGACGCAGACCTCCCCCCCCTTGAAGTTTTGAGAGAGTATCGTGGTCTTTTAATGCTAAACGTGGTAAACTATTCACTAGGACGCAGACCTCCCCCCCCTGAAGATTTGAGAGAGTATCCTGGTCTTTTAATGCTAAACGTGGTAAACTATTCACTAGGACGCAGACATCCCCCCCTGAAGATTTGAGAGAGTATCCTGGTCTTTTAATGCTAAACGTGGTAAACTATTCACTAGGACGCAGACCTCCCCCCCCCTTGAAGTTTTGAGAGAGTATCCTGGTCTTTTAATGCTAAACGTGGTAAACTATTCACTAGGACGCAGACCTCCCCCCCCCTTGAAGATTTGAGAGAGTATCCTGGTCTTTTAATGCTAAACGTGGTAAACTATTCACTAGGACGCAGACCTCCCCCCCCTGAAGATTTGAGAGAGTATCCTGGTCTTTTAATGCTAATCGTGGTAAACTATTCACTAGGACGCAGACATCCCCCCCTGAAGATTTGAGAGAGTATCCTGGTCTTTTAATGCTAAACGTGGTAAACTATTCACTAGGATGCAGACCTCCCCCCCCCTGAAGATTTGAGAGAGTATCCTGGTCTTTTAATGCTAAATGTGGTAAACTATTCACTAGGACGCAGACCTCCCCCCCTGAAGATTTGAGAGAGTATCCTGGTCTTTTAATGCTAAACGTGGTAAACTATTCACTAGGACGCAGACCTCCCCCCTGAAGATTTGAGAGAGTATCCTGGTCTTTTAATGCTAAACGTGGTAAACTATTCACTAGGACGCAGACCTCCCCCCTTGAAGATTTGAGAGAGTATCCTGGTCTTTTAATGCTAAATGTGGTAAACTATTCACTAGGACGCAGACCTCCCCCCTGAAGATTTGAGAGAGTATCCTGGTCTTTTAATGCTAAACGTGGTAAACTATTCACTAGGATGCAGACCTCTCCCCCCCCTGAAGATTTGAGAGAGTATCCTGGTCTTTTAATGCTAAACGTGGTAAACTATTCACTAGGACGCAGACCACCCCCCCTGAAGATTTGAGAGAGTATCCTGGTCTTTTAATGCTAAACGTGGTAAACTATTCACTAGGACGCAGACCTCCCCCCCTGAAGATTTGAGAGAGTATCCTGGTCTTTTAATGCTAAACGTGGTAAACTATTCACTAGGACGCAGACCTCCCCCCTGAAGATTTGAGAGAGTATCCTGGTCTTTTAATGCTAAACGTGGTAAACTATTCACTAGGACGCAGACCTCCCCCCCCCTTGAAGATTTGAGAGAGTATCCTGGTCTTTTAATGCTAAACGTGGTAAACTATTCACTAGGACGCAGACCTCCCCCCCCTGAAGATTTGAGAGAGTATCCTGGTCTTTTAATGCTAAACGTGGTAAACTATTCACTAGGACGCAGACATCCCCCCCTGAAGATTTGAGAGAGTATCCTGGTCTTTTAATGCTAAACGTGGTAAACTATTCACTAGGACGCAGACCTCCCCCCCCCTTGAAGTTTTGAGAGAGTATCCTGGTCTTTTAATGCTAAACGTGGTAAACTATTCACTAGGACGCAGACCTCCCCCCCTGAAGATTTGAGAGAGTATCCTGGTCTTTTAATGCTAAACGTGGTAAACTATTCACTAGGACGCAGACCTCCCCCCCCTGAAGATTTGAGAGAGTATCCTGGTCTTTTAATGCTAAACGTGGTAAACTATTCACTAGGACGCAGACCTCCCCCCCTGAAGATTTGAGAGAGTATCCTGGTCTTTTAATGCTAAACGTGGTAAACTATTCACTAGGACGCAGACCTCCCCCCCCCTGAAGATTTGAGAGAGTATCCTGGTCTTTTAATGCTAAACGTGGTAAACTATTCACTAGGACGCAGACCTCCCCCCCTTGAAGATTTGAGAGAGTATCCTGGTATTTTAATGCTAAACGTGGTAAACTATTCACTAGGACGCAGACCACCCCCCCTGAAGATTTGAGAGAGTATCCTGGTCTTTAATGCTAAACGTGGTAAACTATTCACTAGGACGCAGACCTCCCCCCCCCTGAAGATTTGAGAGAGTATCCTGGTGTTTTAATGCTAAACGTGGTAAACTATTCACTAAGGACGCAGACCTCCCCCCCCCCTGAAGATTTGAGAGAGTATCCTGGTCTTTTAATGCTAAACGTGGTAAACTATTCACTAGGACGCAGACCTCCCCCCCCTGAAGATTTGAGAGAGTATCCTGGTCTTTTAATGCTAAACGTGGTAAACTATTCACTAGGACGCAGACCTCCCCCCCCTGAAGATTTGAGAGAGTATCCTGGTCTTTTAATGCTAAACGTGGTAAACTATTCACTAGGACGCAGACCTCCCCCCCTGAAGATTTGAGAGAGTATCCTGGTCTTTTAATGCTAAACGTGGTAAACTATTCACTAGGACGCAGACCTCCCCCCCTGAAGATTTGAGAGAGTATCCTGGTCTTTTAATGCTAAACGTGGTAAACTATTCACTAGGACGCAGACCTCCCCCCCCCTGAAGATTTGAGAGAGTATCCTGGTCTTTTAATGCTAAACGTGGTAAACTATTCACTAGGACGCAGACCTCCCCCCCTGAAGATTTGAGAGAGTATCCTGGTCTTTTAATGCTAAACGTGGTAAACTATTCACTAGGACGCAGACCTCCCCCCCCTGAAGATTTGAGAGAGTATCCTGGTCTTTTAATGCTAAACGTGGTAAACTATTCACTAGGACGCAGACCTCCCCCCCTGAAGATTTGAGAGAGTATCCTGGTCTTTTAATGCTAAACGTGGTAAACTATTCACTAGGACGCAGACCTCCCCCCCCTGAAGATTTGAGAGAGTATCCTGGTCTTTTAATGCTAAACGTGGTAAACTATTCACTAGGACGCAGACCTCCCCCCCTGAAGATTTGAGAGAGTATCCTGGTCTTTTAATGCTAAACGTGGTAAACTATTCACTAGGACGCAGACCTCCCCCCCTGAAGATTTGAGAGAGTATCCTGGTCTTTTAATGCTAAACGTGGTAAACTATTCACTAGGACGCAGACCTCCCCCCCCCTGAAGATTTGAGAGAGTATCCTGGTCTTTTAATGCTAAACGTGGTAAACTATTCACTAGGACGCAGACCTCCCCCCCCCTGAAGATTTGAGAGAGTATCCTGGTCTTTTAATGCTAAACGTGGTAAACTATTCACTAGGACGCAGACCTCCCCCCCTGAAGATTTGAGAGAGTATCCTGGTCTTTTAATGCTAAACGTGGTAAACTATTCACTAGAACGCAGACCTCCCCCCCTGAAGATTTGAGAGAGTATCCTGGTCTTTTAATGCTAAACGTGGTAAACTATTCACTAGGACGCAGACTCCCCCCCCCATGAAGATTTGAAAGAGTATCCTTGTGTTTTAATGCTAAACGTGGTAAACTATTCACTAGGACGCAGACCTCCCCCCCTGAAGATTTGAGAGAGTATCCTGGTCTTTTAATGCTAAACGTGGTAAACTATTCACTAGGACGCAGACATCCCCCCCTGAAGATTTGAGAGAGTATCCTGGTCTTTTAATGCTAAACGTGGTAAACTATTCACTAGGACGCAGACCTCCCCCCCCTGAAGATTTGAGAGAGTATCCTGGTCTTTTAATGCTAAACGTGGTAAACTATTCACTAGGACGCAAACATCCCCCCCCCCTGAAGATTTGAGAGAGTATCCTGGTCTTTTAATGCTAAACGTGGTAAACTATTCACTAGGACGCAGACCTCCCCCCCTGAAGATTTGAGAGAGCATCCTGGTCTTTTAATGCTAAACGTGGTAAACTATTCACTAGGACGCAGACCTCCCCCCCCCCTGAAGATTTGAGAGAGTATCCTGGTCTTTTAATGCTAAACGTGGTGAACTATTCACTAGGACTCACACCCCCCCCTGAAGATTTGAGTGAGTATCCTGGTCTTTTAATGCTAAACGTGGTAAGCTATTCACTAGGACGCAGACCTCCCCCCCCTGAAGATTTGAGAGAGTATCCTGGTCTTTTAATGCTAAACGTGGTAAACTATTCACTAGGACGCAGACCTCCCCCCCCTGAAGATTTGAGAGAGTATCCTGGTCTTTTAATGCTAAACGTGGTAAACTATTCACTAGGACGCCGACCTCCCCCCCCTGAAGATTTGAGAGATTATCCTGGTCTTTTAATGCTAAACGTGGTAAACTATTCACTAGGACGCCGACCTCCCCCCCCCTGAAGATTTGAGAGAGTATCCTTTGTTTTTAATACTAAACGTGGTAAACTATTCACTAGGACGCAGACCTCCCCCCCCTGAAGATTTGAGAGAGTATCCTGGTCTTTTAATGCTAAACGTGGTAAACTATTCACTAGGACGCAGACCTCTCCCCCCTCCCTGAAGATTTGAGAGAGTATCCTGGTCTTTTAATGCTAAACGTGGTAAACTATTCACTAGGACGCAGACTTCCCCCCCCTGAAGATTTGAGAGAGTATCCTGGTCTTTTAATGCTAAACGTGGTAAACTATTCACTAGGATGCCGACCTCCCCCCCTCTGAAGATTTGAGAGAGTATCCTGGTCTTTTAATACTAAACGTGGTAAACTATTCACTAGGACGCAGACCTCCCCCCCCTGAAGATTTGAGAGAGTATCCTGGTCTTTTAATGCTAAACGTGGTAAACTACTCACTAGGACGCAGACCTCTCCCCCCTCCCTGAAGATTTGAGAGAGTATCCTGGTCTTTTAATGCTAAACGTGGTAAACTATTCACTAGGACGCAGACCTTCCCCCCCTCCCTGAAGATTTGAGAGAGTATCCTGGTCTTTAAATGCTAAACGTGGTAAACTATTCACTAGGACGCAGACCTCCCCTCCCCCTGAAGATTTGAGAGAGTATCCTGGTCTTTTAATGCTAAACGTGGTAAACTATTCACTAGGACGCCGACCTCCCCACCCCCCCTGAAGATTTGAGAGAGTATCCTGGTCTTTTAATGCTAAACGTGGTAAACTATTCACTAGGACGCAGACCTCCCCCCCTGAAGATTTGAGAGAGTATCCTGGTCTTTTAATGCTAAACGTGGTAAACTATTCACTAGGACGCAGACCTCCCCCCCCCTGAAGATTTGAGAGAGTATCCTGGTCTTTTAATGCTAAACGTGGTAAACTATTCACTAGGACGCAGACCTCCCCCCCCTGAAGATTTGAGAGAGTATCCTGGTCTTTTAATGCTAAACGTGGTAAACTATTCACTAGGACGCAGACCTCCCCCCCTGAATATTTTAGAGAGTATCCTGGTCTTTTAATGCTAAACGTGGTAAACTATTCACTAGGACGCAGACCACCCCCCCTGAAGATTTGAGAGAGTATCCTGGTCTTTTAATGCTAAACGTGGTAAACTATTCACTAGGACGCAGACCTCCCCCCCCTGAAGATTTGAGAGAGTATCCTGGTCTTTTAATGCTAAACGTGGTAAACTATTCACTAGGACGCAGACCTCCCCCCCACTGAAGATTTGAGAGAGTATCCTGGTCTTTTAATGCTAAACGTGGTAAACTATTCACTAGGACGCAGACATCCCCCCCTGAAGATTTGAGAGATTATCCTGGTCTTTTAATGCTAAACGTGGTAAACTATTCACTAGGACGCAGACCTCCCCCCCCCTGAAGATTTGAGAGAGCATCCTGGTCTTTTAATGCTAAACGTGGTAAACTATTCACTAGGACGCAGACCTCCAACCCTGAAGATTTGAGAGAGCATCTTGGTTTTTTAATGCTAAACGTGGTAAACTATTCACTAGGACGCAGACCTCCCCCCCCTGAAGATTTGAGAGAGTATCCTGGTCTTTTAATGCTAAACGTGGTAAACTATTCACTAGGACGCAGACCTCCCCCCCCTTGAAGATTTGAGAGAGTATCCTGGTCTTTTAATGCTAAACGGGGTAAACTATTCACTAGGACGCAGACCTCCCCCCCCCTGAAGATTTGAGAGAGTATCCTGGTCTTTTAATGCTAAACGTGGTAAACTATTCACTAGGACGCAAACATCCCCCCCCCCTGAAGATTTGAGAGATTATCCTGGTCTTTTAATGCTAAACGTGGTAAACTATTCACTAGGACGCAGACCTCCCCCCCTGAAGATTCGAGAGAGCATCCTGGTCTTTTATTGCTAAACGTGGTAAACTATTCACTAGGACGCAGACCTCCCCCCCCCTGAATATTTGAGAGAGTATCCTGGTCTTTCAATGCTAAACGTGGTAAACTATTCACTAGGACGCAGACCTCCCCCCCTGAAGATTTGAGAGAGTATCCTGGTCTTTTAATGCTAAACGTGGTAAACTATTCACTAGGACGCAGACCTCCCCCCCTGAAGATTTGAGAGAGTATCCTGGTCTTTTAATGCTAAACGTGGTGAACTATTCACTAGGACGCACACCTCCCCCCCCTGAAGATTTGAGAGAGTATCCTGGTATTTTAATGCTAAACGTTGTAAACTATTCACTAGGACACAGACCTCCCCCCTCCCTGAAGATTTGAGAGAGTATCCTGGTCTTTTAATGCTAAACATGGTGAACTATTCACTGAGACGCAGACCTCCCCCCCCATGAAGATTTGAGAGAGTATCCTGGTCTTTTAATGGTAAACGTGGTAAACTATTCACTAGGACGCAGACCTTCCCCCCCCCTGAAGATTTGAGAGAGTATCCTGGTCTTTTAATGCTAAACGTGGTAAACTATTCACTAGGACGCAGACCTCCCCCCCCCTGAAGATTTGAGAGAGTATCCTGGTCTTTCAATGCTAAACGTGGTAAACTATTCACTAGGATGCAGACCTCCCCCCCCTTGAAGATTTGAGAGAGTATCCTGGTCTTTTAATGCTAAACGTGGTAAACTATTCACTAGGACGCAGACCTCCCCCCCTGAAGATTTGAGAGAGTACCCTAGTCTTTCAATGCTAAACGTGGTAAACTATTCACTAGGACGCAGACCTCCCCCCCTGAAGATTTTAGAGAGTATCCGGGTATTTTAATGCTAAACGTGGTAAACTATTCACTAGGACGCAGACCTCCCCCCCTTGAAGATTTGAGAGAGTATACTTGTGCTTTTATGCTAAACGTGGTAAACTATTCACTAGGACGCAGACCTCCCCCCCCTGAAGATTTGAGAGAGTATCCTGGTCTTTTAATGCTAAACGTGGTAAACTATTCACTAGGACGCAGACCTCCCCCATTGAAGATTTGAGAGAGTATCCTGGTCTTTTAATGCTAAACGTGGTAAACTATTCACTAGGACGCAGACCTCCCCCCCTGAAGATTTTAGAGAGTATCCTGGTATTTTAATGCTAAACGTGGTAAACTATTCACTAGGACGCAGACCACCCCCCCTGAAGATTTGAGAGAGTGTCCTGGTCTTTTAATGCTAAACGTGGTAAACTATTCACTAGGACGCAGACCTCCCCCCCCTGAAGATTTGAGAGAGTATCCTGGTCTTTTAATGCTAAACGTGGTAAACTATTCACTAGGACGCAGACCTCCCCCCCCTGAAGATTTGAGAGAGTATCCTGGTCTTTTAATGCTAAACGTGGTAAACTATTCACTAGGACGCAGACCTCCCCCCCTGAAGATTTGAGAGAGTATCCTGGTCTTTTAATGCTAAACGTGGTAAACTATTCACTAGGACGCAGACCTCCCCCCCCCTGAAGATTTGAGAGAGTATCCTGGTCTTTTAATGCTAAACGTGGTAAACTATTCACTAGGACGCAGACCTCCCCCCCTGAAGATTTGAGAGAGCATCCTGGTCTTTTAATGCTAAACGTGGTAAACTATTCACTAGGACGCAGACCTCCCCCCCCCTGAAGATTTGAGAGAGTATCCTGGTCTTTTAATGCTAAACGTGGTAAACTATTCACTAGGACGCAGACCTCCCCCCCCCTGAAGATTTGAGAGAGTATCCTTGTCTTTTAATGCTAAACGTGGTAAACTATTCACTAGGACGCAGACCTCCCCCCCCTGAAGATTTGAGAGAGTATCCTTGGTCTTTTAATGCTAAACGTGGTAAACTATTCACTAGGACGCAGACCTCCCCCCCTGAAGATTTGAGAGAGTATCCTGGTCTTTTAATGCTAAACGTGGTAAACTATTCACTAGGACGCAGACCTCCCCCCCTGAAGATTTGAGAGAGTATCCTGGTCTTTTAATGCTAAACGTGGTAAACTATTCACTAGGACGCAGACCTCCCCCCCCTGAAGATTTGAGAGAGTATCCTGGTCTTTTAATGCTAAACGTGGTAAACTATTCACTAGGACGCAGACCTCCCCCCCTGAAGATTTGAGAGAGTATCCTGGTCTTTTAATGCTAAACGTGGTAAACTATTCACTAGGACGCAGACCTCCCCCCCTGAAGATTTGAGAGAGTATCCTGGTCTTTTAATGCTAAACGTGGTAAACTATTCACTAGGACGCAGACCTCCCCCCCTGAAGATTTGAGAGAGTATCCTGGTCTTTTAATGCTAAACGTGGTAAACTATTCACTAGGACGCAGACCTCCCCCCCTGAAGATTTGAGAGAGTATCCTGGTCTTTTAATGCTAAACGTGGTAAACTATTCACTAGGACGCAGACCTCCCCCCCTGAAGATTTGAGAGAGTATCCTGGTCTTTTAATGCTAAACGTGGTAAACTATTCACTAGGACGCAGACCTCCCCCCCTGAAGATTTGAGAGAGTATCCTGGTCTTTTAATGCTAAACGTGGTAAACTATTCACTAGGACGCAGACCTCCCCCCCTGAAGATTTGAGAGAGTATCCTGGTCTTTTAATGCTAAACGTGGTAAACTATTCACTAGGACGCAGACCTCCCCCCCTGAAGATTTGAGAGAGTATCCTGGTCTTTTAATGCTAAACGTGGTAAACTATTCACTAGGACGCAGACCTCCCCCCCTGAAGATTTGAGAGAGTATCCTGGTCTTTTAATGCTAAACGTGGTAAACTATTCACTAGGACGCAGACCTCCCCCCCTGAAGATTTGAGAGAGTATCCTGGTCTTTTAATGCTGAACGTGGTAAACTATTCACTAGGACGCAGACCTCCCCCCCTGAAGATTTGAGAGAGTATCCTGGTCTTTTAATGCTAAACGTGGTAAACTATTCACTAGGACGCAGACCTCCCCCCCCTGAAGATTTGAGAGAGTATCCTGGTCTTTTAATGCTAAACGTGGTAAACTATTCACTAGGACGCAGACCTCCCCCCCCTGAAGATTTGAGAGAGCATCCTGGTCTTTTAATGCTAAACGTGGTAAACTATCACTAGGACGCAGACCTCCCCCCCCTGAAGATTTGAGAGAGTATCCTGGTCTTTTAATGCTAAACGTGGTAAACTATTCACTAGGACGCAGACCTCCCCCCCCCCTGAAGATTTGAGAGAGTATCCTGGTCTTTTAATGCTAAACGTGGTAAACTATTCACTAGGACGCAGACCTCCCCCCCCCCTGAAGATTTGAGAGAGTATCCTGGTCTTTTAATGCTAAACGTGGTAAACTATTCACTAGGACGCAGACCTCCCCCCCCCCTGAAGATTTGAGAGAGTATCCTGGTCTTTTAATGCTAAACGTGGTAAACTATTCACTAGGACGCAGACCTCCCCCCCTGAAGATTTGAGAGAGTATCCTGGTCTTTTAATGCTAAACGTGGTAAACTATTCACTAGGACGCAGACCTCCCCCCCTGAAGATTTGAGAGAGCATCCTGGTCTTTTAATGCTAAACGTGGTAAACTATTCACTAGGACGCAGACATCCCCCCCTGAAGATTTGAGAGATTATCCTGGTCTTTTAATGCTAAACGTGGTAAACTATTCACTAGGACGCAGACCTCCCCCCCTGAAGATTTGAGAGAGCATCCTGGTCTTTTAATGCTAAACGTGGTAAACTATTCACTAGGACGCAGACCTCCCCCCCTGAAGATTTGAGAGAGCATCCTGTCTTTTAATGCTAAACGTGGTAAACTATTCACTAGGACGCAGACCTCCCCCCCCTGAAGATTTGAGAGAGTATCCTGTCTTTTAATGCTAAACGTGGTAACTATTCACTAGGACGCAGACCTCCCCCCCCCCTGAAGATTTGAGAGAGTATCCTGGTCTTTTAATGCTAAACGTGGTAAACTATTCACTAGGACGCAGACCTCCCCCCCCTGAAGATTTGAGAGAGTATCCTGGTCTTTTAATGCTAAACGTGGTAAACTATTCACTAGGACGCAGACCTCCCCCCCCTGAAGATTTGAGAGAGTATCCTGGTCTTTTAATGCTAAACGTGGTAAACTATTCACTAGGACGCAGACCTCCCCCCCCTGAAGATTTGAGAGAGTATCCTGGTCTTTTAATGCTAAACGTGGTAAACTATTCACTAGGACGCAGACCTCCCCCCCCTGAAGATTTGAGAGAGTATCCTGGTCTTTTAATGCTAAACGTGGTAAACTATTCACTAGGACGCAGACCTCCCCCCCCCTGAAGATTTGAGAGAGTATCCTGGTCTTTTAATGCTAAACGTGGTAAACTATTCACTAGGACGCAGACCTCCCCCCCCCTGAAGATTTGAGAGAGTATCCTGGTCTTTTAATGCTAAACGTGGTAAACTATTCACTAGGACGCAGACCTCCCCCCCCCCTGAAGATTTGAGAGAGTATCCTGGTCTTTTAATGCTAAACGTGGTAAACTATTCACTAGGACGCAGACCTCCCCCCCCTGAAGATTTGAGAGAGTATCCTGGTCTCTTAATGCTAAACGTGGTAAACTATTCACTAGGACGCAGACCTCCCCCCCCCTGAAGATTTGAGAGAGTATCCTGGTCTTTAATGCTAAACGTGGTAAACTATTCACTAGGACGCAGACCTCCCCCCCCCCTGAAGATTTGAGAGAGTATCCTGGTCTTTTAATGCTAAACGTGGTAAACTATTCACTAGGACGCAGACCTTCCCCCCCTGAAGATTTGAGAGAGTATCCTGTCTTTTAATGCTAAACGTGGTAAACTATTCACTAGGACGCAGACCTCCCCCCCCCTGAAGATTTGAGAGAGTATCCTGGTCTTTTAATGCTAAACGTGGTAAACTATTCACTAGGACGCAGACCTCCCCCCCCCTGAAGATTTGAGAGAGTATCCTGGTCTTTTAATGCTAAACGTGGTAAACTATTCACTAGGACGCAGACCTCCCCACCCCTGAAGATTTGAGAGAGTATCCTGGTCTTTTAATGCTAAACGTGGTAAACTATTCACTAGGACGCAGACCTCCCCCCCCTGAAGATTTGAGAGAGTATCCTGGTCTTTTAATGCTAAACGTGGTAAACTATTCACTAGGACGCAGACCTCCCCCTGAAGATTTGAGAGAGTATCCTGGTCTTTTAATGCTAAACGTGGTAAACTATTCACTAGGACGCAGACCTCCCCCCCCTTGAAGATTTGAGAGAGTATCCTGGTCTTTTAATGCTAAACGTGGTAAACTATTCACTAGGACGCAGACCTCCCCCTGAAGATTTGAGAGAGTATCCTGGTCTTTTAATGCTAAACGTGGTAAACTATTCACTAGGACGCAGACCTCCCCCCCCTGAAGATTTGAGAGAGTATCCTGGTCTTTTAATGCTAAACGTGGTAAACTATTCACTAGGACGCAGACCTCCCCCCCTGAAGATTTGAGAGAGTATCCTGGTCTTTTAATGCTAAACGTGGTAAACTATTCACTAGGACGCAGACCTCCCCCCCCTGAAGATTTGAGAGAGTATCCTGGTCTTTTAATGCTAAACGTGGTAAACTATTCACTAGGACGCAGACCTCCCCCCTGAAGATTTGAGAGAGTATCCTGGTCTTTTAATGCTAAACGTGGTAAACTATTCACTAGGACGCAGACCTCCCCCCCTGAAGATTTGAGAGAGTATCCTGGTCTTTTAATGCTAAACGTGGTAAACTATTCACTAGGACGCAGACCTCCCCCCCCTGAAGATTTGAGAGAGTATCCTGGTCTTTTAATGCTAAACGTGGTAAACTATTCACTAGGACGCAGACCTCCCCCATGAAGATTTGAGAGAGTATCCTGGTCTTTTAATGCTAAACGTGGTAAACTATTCACTAGGACGCAGACCACCCCCCCTGAAGATTTGAGAGAGTATCCTGGTCTTTTAATGCTAAACGTGGTAAACTATTCACTAGGACGCAAACCTCCCCCCCCTGAAGATTTGAGAGAGTATCGTGGTCTTTTAATGCTAAACGTGGTAAAATATTCACTAGGACGCAGACCTCCCCCCCCCTGAAGATTTGAGAGAGTATCCTGGTCTTTTAATGCTAAACGTGGTAAACTATTCACTAGGACGCAGACCTCACCCCATGAAGATTTGAGAGAGTATCCTGGTCTTTTAATGCTAAACGTGGTAAACTATTCACTAGGACGCAGACCACCCCCCTGAAGATTTGAGAGAGTATCCTGGTCTTTTAATGCTAAACGTGGTAAACTATTCACTAGGACGCAGACATCCCCCCCCCTGAAGATTTGAGAGATTATCCTGGTCTTTTAATGCTAAACGTGGTAAACTATTCACTAGGACGCAGACCTCCCCCCCCTGAAGATTTGAGAGAGTATCCTGGTCTTTTAATGCTAAACGTGGTAAACTATTCACTAGGACGCAGACCTCCCCCCCTTGAAGATTTGAGAGAGTATCCTGGTCTTTTAATGCTAAACGTGGTAAACTATTCACTAGGACGCAGACCTCCCCCCCCCCTGAAGATTTGAGAGAGTATCGTGGTCTTTTAATGCTAAACGTGGTAAACTATTCACTAGGACGCAGACCTCCCCCCCCTGAAGATTTGAGAGAGTATCCTGGTCTTTTAATGCTAAACGTGGTAAACTATTCACTAGGACGCAGACCTCCCCTCTGAAGATTTGAGAGAGTATCCTGGTCTTTTAATGCTAAACGTGGTAAACTATTCACTAGGACGCACACCTCCCCCCCCTGAAGATTTGAGAGAGTATCCTGGTCTTTTAATGCTAAACGTGGTAAACTATTCACTAGGACGCAGACCTCCCCCCTCCCCGAAGATTTGAGAGAGTATCCTGGTCTTTTAATGCTAAACGTGGTAAACTATTCACTAGGACGCAGACCTCCCCCCCCCTGAAGATTTGAGAGAGTATCCTGGTCTTTTAATGCTAAACGTGGTAAACTATTCACTAGGACGCAGACCTCCCCCCCCCGAAGATTTGAGAGAGTATCCTGGTCTTTCAATGCTAAACGTGGTAAACTATTCACTAGGACGCAGACCTCCCCCCCTGAAGATTTGAGAGAGTATCCTGGTCTTTTAATGCTAAACGTGGTAAACTATTCACTAGGACGCAGACCTCCCCCCCTGAAGATTTGAGAAGTATCCTGGTCTTTTAATGCTAAACGTGGTAAACTATTCACTAGGACGCAGACCTCCCCCCCTGAAGATTTGAGAGAGTATCCTGGTATTTTAATGCTAAACGTGGTAAACTATTCACTAGGACGCAGACCTCCCCCCCTGAAGATTTGAGAGAGTATCCTGGTCTTTTAATGCTAACGTGGTAAACTATTCACTAGGACGCAGACCTCCCCCCCCTCAAGATTTGAGAGAGTATCCTGGTCTTTTAATGCTAAACGTGGTAAACTATTCACTAGGACGCAGACCTCCCCCCCTGAAGATTTGAGAGAGTATCCTGGTCTTTTAATGCTAAACGTGGTAAACTATTCACTAGGACGCAGACCTCCCCCCCTGAACATTTGAGAGAGTATCCTGGTCTTTTAATGCTAAACGTGGTAAACTATTCACTAGGACGCAGACCTCCCCCCCTGAAGATTTGAGAGAGTATCCTGGTCTTTTAATGCTAAACGTGGTAAACTATTCACTAGGACGCAGACCTCCCCCCTGAAGATTTGAGAGAGTATCCTGGTCTTTTAATGCTAAACGTGGTAAACTATTCACTAGGACGCAGACCTCCCCCCCTGAAGATTTGAGAGAGTATCCTGGTCTTTTAATGCTAAACGTGGTAAACTATTCACTAGGACGCAGACATCCCCCCCTGAAGATTTGAGAGATTATCCTGGTCTTTTAATGCTAAACGTGGTAAACTATTCACTAGGACGCAGACCTCCCCCCCTGAAGATTTGAGAGAGCATCCTGGTCTTTTAATGCTAAACGTGGTAAACTATTCACTAGGACGCAGACCTCCCCCCCTGAAGATTTGAGAGAGCATCCTGGTCTTTTAATGCTAAACGTGGTAAACTATTCACTAGGACGCAGACCTCCCCCCCTGAAGATTTGAGAGAGTATCCTGGTCTTTTAATGCTAAACGTGGTAAACTATTCACTAGGACGCAGACCTTCCCCCTGAAGATTTGAGAGAGTATCCTGGTCTTTTAATGCTAAACGTGGTAAACTATTCACTAGGACGCAGACCTCCCCCCCTGAAGATTTGAGAGAGTATCTGGTCTTTTAATGCTGGACGTGGTAAACTATTCACTAGGACGCAGACCTCCCCCCCTGAAGATTTGAGAGAGTATCCTGGTCTTTTAATGCTAAACGTGGTAAACTATTCACTAGGACGCAGACCTCCCCCCCTGAAGATTTGAGAGAGTATCCTGGTCTTTTAATGCTAAACGTGGTAAACTATTCACTAGGACGCAGACCTCCCCCCCTGAAGATTTGAGAGAGTATCCTGGTCTTTTAATGCTAAATGTGGTAAACTATTCACTAGGACGCAGACCTCCCCCCCTGAAGATTTGAGAGAGTATCCTGGTCTTTTAATGCTAAACGTGGTAAACTATTCACTAGGACGCAGACCTCCCCCCCTGAAGATTTGAGAGAGTATCCTGGTCTTTTAATGCTAAACGTGGTAAACTATTCACTAGGACGCAGACCTCCCCCCCCTGAAGATTTGAGAGAGTATCCTGGTCTTTTAATGCTAAACGTGGTAAACTATTCACTAGGACGCAGACCTCCCCCCCTGAAGATTTGAGAGAGTATCCTGGTCTTTTAATGCTAAACGTGGTAAACTATTCACTAGGACGCAGACCTCCCCCCCTGAAGATTTGAGAGAGTATCCTGGTCTTTTAATGCTAAACGTGGTAAACTATTCACTAGGACGCAGACCTCCCCCCCCTGAAGATTTGAGAGAGTATCCTATTCTTTTAATGCTAAACGTGGTAAACTATTCACTAGGACGCAGACCTCCCCCCCTGAAGATTTGAGAGAGTATCCTGGTCTTTTAATGCTAAACGTGGTAAACTATTCACTAGGACGCAGACCTCCCCCCCTGAAGATTTGAGAGAGTATCCTGGTCTTTTAATGCTAAACGTGGTAAACTATTCACTAGGACGCAGACCTCCCCCCCCTGAAGATTTGAGAGAGTATCCTGGTCTTTTAATGCTAAACGTGGTAAACTATTCACTAGGACGCAGACCTCCCCCCCCCTGAAGATTTGAGAGAGTATCCTGGTCTTTTAATGCTAAACGTGGTAAACTATTCACTAGGACGCAGACCTCCCCCCCCTGAAGATTTGAGAGAGTATCCTGGTCTTTTAATGCTAAACGTGGTAAACTATTCACTAGGACGCAGACCTCCCCCCCCTGAAGATTTGAGAGAGTATCCTGGTCTTTTAATGCTAAACGTGGTAAACTATTCACTAGGACGCAGACCTCCCCCCCTGAAGATTTGAGAGAGTATCCTGGTCTTTTAATGCTAAACGTGGTAAACTATTCACTAGGACGCAGACCTCCCCCCCTGAAGATTTGAGAGAGTATCCTGGTCTTTTAATGCTAAACGTGGTAAACTATTCACTAGGACGCAGACCTCCCCCCCCCTGAAGATTTGAGAGAGTATCCTGGTCTTTTAATGCTAAACGTGGTAAACTATTCACTAGGACGCAGACCTCCCCCCCCCTGAAGATTTGAGAGAGTATCCTGGTCTTTTAATGCTAAACGTGGTAAACTATTCACTAGGACGCAGACCTCCCCCCCCCTGAAGATTTGAGAGAGTATCCTGGTCTTTTAATGCTAAACGTGGTAAACTATTCACTAGGACGCAGACCTCCCCCCCCTGAAGATTTGAGAGAGTATCCTGGTCTTTTAATGCTAAACGTGGTAAACTATTCACTAGGACGCAGACCTCCCCCCCCTGAAGATTTGAGAGAGTATCCTGGTCTTTTAATGCTAAACGTGGTAAACTATTCACTAGGACGCAGACCTCCCCCCCCTGAAGATTTGAGAGAGTATCCTGGTCTTTTAATGCTAAACGTGGTAAACTATTCACTAGGACGCAGACCTCCCCCCCCCTGAAGATTTGAGAGAGTATCCTGGTCTTTTAATGCTAAACGTGGTAAACTATTCACTAGGACGCAGACCTCCCCCCCCTGAAGATTTGAGAGAGTATCCTGGTCTTTTAATGCTAAACGTGGTAAACTATTCACTAGGACGCAGACCTCCCCCCCTGAAGATTTGAGAGAGTATCCTGGTCTTTTAATGCTAAACGTGGTAAACTATTCACTAGGACGCAGACCTCCCCCCCCTGAAGATTTGAGAGAGTATCCTGGTCTTTTAATGCTAAACGTGGTAAACTATTCACTAGGACGCAGACCTCCCCCCCCTGAAGATTTGAGAGAGTATCTGTGTCTTTTAATGCTAAACGTGGTAAACTATTCACTAGGACGCAAACCTCCCCCCCCCTGAAGATTTGAGAGAGTATCCTGGTCTTTTAATGCTAAACGTGGTAAACTATTCACTAGGACGCAGACCTCCCCCCCCCTGAAGATTTGAGAGAGTATCCTGGTCTTTTAATGCTAAACGTGGTAAACTATTCACTAGGACGCAGACCTCCCCCCTGAAGATTTGAGAGAGTATCCTGGTCTTTTAATGCTAAACGTGGTAAACTATTCACTAGGACGCAGACCACCCCCCCTGAAGATTTGAGAGAGTATCCTGGTCTTTTAATGCTAAACGTGGTAAACTATTCACTAGGACGCAGACATCCCCCCCCCTGAAGATTTGAGAGAGTATCCTGGTCTTTTAATGCTAAACGTGGTAAACTATTCACTAGGACGCAGACCTCCCCCCCTGAAGATTTGAGAGAGTATCCTGGTCTTTTAATGCTAAACGTGGTAAACTATTCACTAGGACGCAGACCTCCCCCCCTGAAGATTTGAGAGAGTATCCTGGTCTTTTAATGCTAAACGTGGTAAACTATTCACTAGGACGCAGACCTCCCCCCCCCTGAAGATTTGAGAGAGTATCCTGGTCTTTTAATGCTAAACGTGGTAAACTATTCACTAGGACGCAGACCTCCCCCCCTGAAGATTTGAGAGAGTATCCTGGTCTTTTAATGCTAAACGTGGTAAACTATTCACTAGGACGCAGACCTCCCCCTGAAGATTTGAGAGAGTATCCTGGTCTTTTAATGCTAAACGTGGTAAACTATTCACTAGGACGCAGACCTCCCCCCTCTGAAGATTTGAGAGAGTATCCTGGTCTTTTAATGCTAAACGTGGTAAACTATTCACTAGGACGCAGACCTCCCCCCCCCTGAAGATTTGAGAGAGTATCCTGGTCTTTTAATGCTAAACGTGGTAAACTATTCACTAGGACGCAGACCTCCCCCCCCTGAAGATTTGAGAGAGTATCCTGGTCTTTTAATGCTAAACGTGGTAAACTATTCACTAGGACGCAGACCTCCCCCCCCCGAAGATTTGAGAGAGTATCCTGGTCTTTTAATGCTAAACGTGGTAAACTATTCACTAGGACGCAGACCTCCCCCCCTGAAGATTTGAAAGGGTACCCTGTCTTTTAATGCTAAACGTGGTAAACTATTCACTAGGACGCAGACCTCCCCCCCTGAAGATTTTAGAGAGTATCCTGGTATTTTAATGCTAAACGTGGTAAACTATTCACTAGGACGCAGACCTCCCCCCCTGAAGATTTGAGAGAGTATCTTGTGTTTTTATGCTAACGTGGTAAACTATTCACTAGGACGCAGACCTCCCCCCCCTCAAGATTTGAGAGAGTATCCTGGTCTTTTAATGCTAAACGTGGTAAACTATTCACTAGGACGCAGACCTCCCCCCCTTGAAGATTTGAGAGAGTATCCTGGTCTTTTAATGCTAAACGTGGTAAACTATTCACTAGGACGCAGACCTCCCCCCCTGAAGATTTAGAGAGTATCCTGGTATTTTAATGCTAAACGTGGTAAACTATTCACTAGGACGCAGACCACCCCCCCTGAAGATTTGAGAGAGTATCCTGGTCTTTTAATGCTAAACGTGGTAAACTATTCACTAGGACGCAGACCTCCCCCCTGAAGATTTGAGAGAGTATCCTGGTCTTTTAATGCTAAACGTGGTAAACTATTCACTAGGACGCAGACCTCCCCCCCTTAAGATTTGAGAGAGTATCCTGGTCTTTTAATGCTAAACGTGTAAACTATTCACTAGGACGCAGACCTCCCCCCCTGAAGATTTGAGAGATTATCCTGGTCTTTTAATGCTAAATGTGGTAAACTATTCACTAGGACGCAGACCTCCCCCCCTGAAGATTTGAAAGAGCATCCTGGTCTTTTAATGCTAAACGTGGTAAACTATTCACTAGGACGCAGACCTCCCCCCCTGAAGATTTGAGAGAGTATCTTGGTCTTTTAATGCTAAACGTGGTAAACTATTCACTAGGACGCAGACCTCCCCCCCCCTGAAGATTTGAGAGAGTATCCTGGTCTTTTAATGCTAAACGTGGTAAACTATTCACTAGGACGCAGACCTTCCCCCTGAAGATTTGAGAGAGTATCGTGGTCTTTTAATGCTAAACGTGGTAAACTATTCACTAGGACGCAGACCTTCCCCCCCTGAAGATTTGAGAGAGTATCCTGGTCTTTTAATGCTGGACGTGGTAAACTATTCACTAGGACGCACACCTCCCCCCCTGAAGATTTGAGAGAGTATCCTGGTCTTTTAATGCTGGACGTGGTAAACTATTCACTAGGACGCAGACCTCCCCCCCTGAAGATTTGATAGAGTATCCTGGTCTTTTAATGCTAAACGTGGTAAACTATTCACTAGGACGCAGACCTCCCCCCCTGAAGATTTGAGAGAGTATCCTGGTCTTTTAATGCTAAATGTGGTAAACTATTCACTAGGACGCAGACCTCCCCCCCTGAAGATTTGAGAGAGTATCCTGGTCTTTTAATGCTAAATGTGGTAAACTATTCACTAGGACGCAGACCTCCCCCCCTGAAGATTTGAGAGAGTATCCTGGTCTTTTAATGCTAAACGTGGTAAACTATTCACTAGGACACAGACCTCCCCCCCCTGAAGATTTGAGAGAGTATCCTATTCTTTTAATGCTAAACGTGGTAAACTATTCACTAGGACGCAGACCTCCCCCCCTGAAGATTTGAGAGAGTATCCTGGTATTTTAATGCTAAATGTGGTAAACTATTCACTAGGACGCAGACCTCCCCCCCTGAAGATTTGAGAGAGTATCCTGGTCTTTTAATGCTAAACGTGGTAAACTATTCACTAGGACACAGACCTCCCCCCCCTGAAGATTTGAGAGAGTATCCTATTCTTTTAATGCTAAACGTGGTAAACTATTCACTAGGACGCAGACCTCCCCCCCTGAAGATTTGAGAGAGTATCCTGGTCTTTTAATGCTAAACGTGGTAAACTATTCACTAGGACGCAGACCTCCCCCCCTGAAGATTTGAGAGAGTATCCTGGTCTTTTAATGCTAAACGTGGTAAACTATTCACTAGGACACAGACCTCCCCCCCCTGAAGATTTGAGAGAGTATCCTGGTCTTTTAATGCTAAACGTGGTAAACTATTCACTAGGACGCAGACCTCCCCCCCCCTGAAGATTTGAGAGAGTATCCTGGTCTTTTAATGCTAAACGTGGTAAACTATTCACTAGGAACGCAGACCTCCCCCCCCTGAAGATTTGAGAGAGTATCCTGGTCTTTTAATGCTAAACGTGGTAAACTATTCACTAGGACGCAGACCTCCCCCCCCTGAAGATTTGAGAGAGTATCCTGGTCTTTTAATGCTAAACGTGGTAAACTATTCACTAGGACGCAGACCTCCCCCCCTGAAGATTTGAGAGAGTATCCTGGTCTTTTAATGCTAAACGTGGTAAACTATTCACTAGGATGCAGACCTCCCCCCCTGAAGATTTGAGAGAGTATCCTGGTCTTTTAATGCTAAACGTGGTAAACTATTCACTAGGACGCAGACCTCCCCCCCCCTGAAGATTTGAGAGAGTATCCTGGTCTTTTAATGCTAAACGTGGTAAACTATTCACTAGGACGCAGACCTCCCCCCCCCTGAAGATTTGAGAGAGTATCCTGGTCTTTTAATGCTAAACGTGGTAAACTATTCACTAGGACGCAGACCTCCCCCCCCTGAAGATTTGAGAGAGTATCCTGGTCTTTTAATGCTAAACGTGGTAAACTATTCACTAGGACGCAGACCTCCCCCCCCTGAAGATTTGAGAGAGTATCCTGGTATTTTAATGCTAAACGTGGTAAACTATTCACTAGGACGCAGACCTCCCCCCCCCTGAAGATTTGAGAGAGTATCCTGGTCTTTTAATGCTAAACGTGGTAAACTATTCACTAGGACGCAGACCTCCCCCCCCTGAAGATTTGAGAGAGTATCCTGGTCTTTTAATGCTAAACGTGGTAAACTATTCACTAGGACGCAGACCTCCCCCCCCCTGAAGATTTGAGAGAGTATCCTGGTCTTTTAATGCTAAACGTGGTAAACTATTCACTAGGACGCAGACCTCCCCCCCCCCTGAAGATTTGAGAGAGTATCCTGGTCTTTTAATGCTAAACGTGGTAAACTATTCACTAGGACGCAGACCTCCCCCCCTGAAGATTTGAGAGAGTATCCTGGTCTTTTAATGCTAAACGTGGTAAACTATTCACTAGGACGCAGACCTCCCCCCCCTGAAGATTTGAGAGAGTATCCTGGTCTTTTAATGCTAAACGTGGTAAACTATTCACTAGGACGCAGACCTCCCCCCCCCTGAAGATTTGAGAAGAGTATCTGTGTCTTTTAATGCTAAACGTGGTAAACTATTCACTAGGACGCAAACCTCCCCCCCCCTGAAGATTTGAGAGAGTATCGTGGTCTTTTAATGCTAAACGTGGTAAAATATTCACTAGGACGCAGACCTCCCCCCCCCCTGAAGATTTGAGAGAGTATCCTGGTCTTTTAATGCTAAACGTGGTAAACTATTCACTAGGACGCAGACCTCCCCCTGAAGATTTGAGAGAGTATCCTGGTCTTTTAATGCTAAACGTGGTAAACTATTCACTAGGACGCAGACCTCCCCCCCTGAAGATTTGAGAGAGTATCCTGGTCTTTTAATGCTAAACGTGGTAAACTATTCACTAGGACGCAGACATCCCCCCCCCTGAAGATTTGAGAGAGTATCCTGGTCTTTTAATGCTAAACGTGGTAAACTATTCACTAGGACGCAGACCTCCCCCCCTGAAGATTTGAGAGAGTATCCTGGTCTTTTAATGCTAAACGTGGTAAACTATTCACTAGGACGCAGACCTCCCCCCCTTGAAGATTTGAGAGAGTATCCTGGTCTTTTAATGCTAAACGTGGTAAACTATTCACTAGGACGCAGACCTCCCCCCCCCTGAAGATTTGAGAGAGTATCCTGGTCTTTTAATGCTAAACGTGGTAAACTATTCACTAGGACGCAGACCTCCCCCCCTGAAGATTTGAGAGAGTATCCTGGTCTTTTAATGCTAAACGTGGTAAACTATTCACTAGGACGCAGACCTCCCCCCCTGAAGATTTGAGAGAGTATCCTGGTCTTTTAATGCTAAACGTGGTAAACTATTCACTAGGACGCAGACCTCCCCCCCTGAAGATTTGAGAGAGTATCCTGGTCTTTTAATGCTAAACGTGGTAAACTATTCACTAGGACGCAGACCTCCCCCCCCTGAAGATTTGAGAGAGTATCCTGGTCTTTTAATGCTAAACGTGGTAAACTATTCACTAGGACGCAGACCTCCCCCCCCTGAAGATTTGAGAGAGTATCCTGGTCTTTTAATGCTAAACGTGGTAAACTATTCACTAGGACGCAGACCTCCCCCCCCTGAAGATTTGAGAGAGTATCCTGGTCTTTTAATGCTAAACGTGGTAAACTATTCACTAGGACGCAGACCTCCCCCCCTGAAGATTTGAGAGAGTATCCTGGTCTTTTAATGCTAAACGTGGTAAACTATTCACTAGGACGCAGACCTCCCCCCCTGAAGATTTGAGAGAGTATCCTGGTCTTTTAATGCTAAACGTGGTAAACTATTCACTAGGACGCAGACCTCCCCCCCTGAAGATTTGAGAGAGTATCCTGGTCTTTTAATGCTAAACGTGGTAAACTATTCACTAGGACGCAGACCTCCCCCCCCTGAAGATTTGAGAGAGTATCCTGGTCTTTTAATGCTAAACGTGGTAAACTATTCACTAGGACGCAGACCTCCCCCCCCTGAAGATTTGAGAGAGTATCCTGGTCTTTTAATGCTAAACGTGGTAAACTATTCACTAGGACGCAGACCTCCCCCCCTGAAGATTTGAGAGAGTATCCTGGTCTTTTAATGCTAAACGTGGTAAACTATTCACTAGGACGCAGACCTCCCCCCCCTGAAGATTTGAGAGAGTATCCTGGTCTTTTAATGCTAAACGTGGTAAACTATTCACTAGGACGCAGACCTCCCCCCCTGAAGATTTGAGAGAGTATCCTGGTCTTTTAATGCTAAACGTGGTAAACTATTCACTAGGACGCAGACCTCCCCCCCTGAAGATTTGAGAGAGTATCCTGGTCTTTTAATGCTAAACGTGGTAAACTATTCACTAGGACGCAGACCTCCCCCCCTGAAGATTTGAGAGAGTATCCTGGTCTTTTAATGCTAAACGTGGTAAACTATTCACTAGGACGCAGACCTCCCCCCCTGAAGATTTGAGAGAGTATCCTGGTCTTTTAATGCTAAATGTGGTAAACTATTCACTAGGACGCAGACCTCCCCCCCTGAAGATTTGAGAGAGTATCCTGGTCTTTTAATGCTAAACGTGGTAAACTATTCACTAGGACGCAGACCTCCCCCCCTGAAGATTTGAGAGAGTATCCTGGTCTTTTAATGCTAAACGTGGTAAACTATTCACTAGGACGCAGACCTCCCCCCCTGAAGATTTGAGAGAGTATCCTGGTCTTTTAATGCTAAACGTGGTAAACTATTCACTAGGACGCAGACCTCCCCCCCCTGAAGATTTGAGAGAGTATCCTGGTCTTTTAATGCTAAACGTGGTAAACTATTCACTAGGACGCAGACCTCCCCCCCTGAAGATTTGAGAGAGTATCCTGGTCTTTTAATGCTAAACGTGGTAAACTATTCACTAGGACGCAGACCTCCCCCCCTGAAGATTTGAGAGAGTATCCTGGTCTTTTAATGCTAAACGTGGTAAACTATTCACTAGGACGCAGACCTCCCCCCCTGAAGATTTGAGAGAGTATCCTGGTCTTTTAATGCTAAACGTGGTAAACTATTCACTAGGACGCAGACCTCCCCCCCTGAAGATTTGAGAGAGTATCCTGGTCTTTTAATGCTAAACGTGGTAAACTATTCACTAGGACGCAGACCTCCCCCCCTGAAGATTTGAGAGAGTATCCTGGTATTTTAATGCTAAACGTGGTAAACTATTCACTAGGACGCAGACCTCCCCCCCTGAAGATTTGAGAGAGTATCCTGGTCTTTTAATGCTAAACGTGGTAAACTATTCACTAGGACGCAGACCTCCCCCCCCCTGAAGATTTGAGAGAGTATCCTGGTCTTTTAATGCTAAACGTGGTAAACTATTCACTAGGACGCAGACCTCCCCCCCCTGAAGTTTTGAGAGAGTATCCTGGTCTTTTAATGCTAAACGTGGTAAACTATTCACTAGGACGCAGACCTCCCCCCCCCTGAAGATTTGAGAGAGTATCCTGGTCTTTTAATGCTAAACGTGGTAAACTATTCACTAGGACGCAGACCTCCCCCCCCCTGAAGATTTGAGAGAGTATCCTGGTCTTTTAATGCTAAACGTGGTAAACTATTCACTAGGACGCAGACCTCCCCCCCTGAAGATTTGAGAGAGTATCCTGGTCTTTTAATGCTAAACGTGGTAAACTATTCACTAGGACGCAGACCTCCCCCCCCCTGAAGATTTGAGAGAGTATCCTGGTCTTTTAATGCTAAACGTGGTAAACTATTCACTAGGACGCAGACCTCCCCCCCCCTGAAGATTTGAGAGAGTATCCTGGTCTTTTAATGCTAAACGTGGTAAACTATTCACTAGGACGCAGACCTCCCCCCCCCTGAAGATTTGAGAGAGTATCCTGGTCTTTTAATGCTAAACGTGGTAAACTATTCACTAGGACGCAGACCTCCCCCCCCTGAAGATTTGAGAGAGTATCCTGGTCTTTTAATGCTAAACGTGGTAAACTATTCACTAGGACGCAGACCTCCCCCCCCCTGAAGATTTGAGAGAGTATCCTGGTCTTTTAATGCTAAACGTGGTAAACTATTCACTAGGACGCAGACCTCCCCCCCCTGAAGATTTGAGAGAGTATCCTGGTCTTTTAATGCTAAACGTGGTAAACTATTCACTAGGACGCAGACCTCCCCCCCCCCTGAAGATTTGAGAGAGTATCCTGGTCTTTTAATGCTAAACGTGGTAAACTATTCACTAGGACGCAGACCTCCCCCCCCCTGAAGATTTGAGAGAGTATCCTGGTCTTTTAATGCTAAACGTGGTAAACTATTCACTAGGACGCAGACCTCCCCCCCCCTGAAGATTTGAGAGAGTATCCTGGTCTTTTAATGCTAAACGTGGTAAACTATTCACTAGGACGCAGACCTCCCCCCCCTGAAGATTTGAGAGAGTATCCTGGTCTTTTAATGCTAAACGTGGTAAACTATTCACTAGGACGCAGACCTCCCCCCCCTGAAGATTTGAGAGAGTATCCTGGTCTTTTAATGCTAAACGTGGTAAACTATTCACTAGGACGCAGACCTCCCCCCCCCCTGAAGATTTGAGAGAGTATCCTGGTCTTTTAATGCTAAACGTGGTAAACTATTCACTAGGACGCAGACCTCCCCCCCCCTGAAGATTTGAGAGAGTATCCTGGTCTTTTAATGCTAAACGTGGTAAACTATTCACTAGGACGCAGACCTCCCCCCCCCCTGAAGATTTGAGAGAGTATCCTGGTCTTTTAATGCTAAACGTGGTAAACTATTCACTAGGACGCAGACCTCCCCCCCCCTGAAGATTTGAGAGAGTATCCTGGTCTTTTAATGCTAAACGTGGTAAACTATTCACTAGGACGCAGACCTCCCCCCCCCTGAAGATTTGAGAGAGTATCCTGGTCTTTTAATGCTAAACGTGGTAAACTATTCACTAGGACGCAGACCTCCCCCCCCTGAAGATTTGAGAGAGTATCCTGGTTTTTAATGCTAAACGTGGTAAACTATTCACTAGGACGCAGACCTCCCCCCCCTGAAGATTTGAGAGAGTATCCTGGTCTTTTAATGCTAAACGTGGTAAACTATTCACTAGGACGCAGACCTCCCCCCCCCTGAAGATTTGAGAGAGTATCCTGGTCTTTTAATGCTAAACGTGGTAAACTATTCACTAGGACGCAGACCTCCCCCCCCCCTGAAGATTTGAGAGAGTATCCTGGTCTTTTAATGCTAAACGTGGTAAACTATTCACTAGGACGCAGACCTCCCCCCCCTGAAGATTTGAGAGAGTATCCTGGTCTTTTAATGCTAAACGTGGTAAACTATTCACTAGGACGCAGACCTCCCCCCCTGAAGATTTGAGAGAGTATCCTGGTCTTTTAATGCTAAACGTGGTAAACTATTCACTAGGACGCAGACCTCCCCCCCCTGAAGATTTGAGAGAGTATCCTGGTCTTTTAATGCTAAACGTGGTAAACTATTCACTAGGACGCAGACTCCCCCCCCCTGAAGATTTGAGAGAGTATCCTGGTCTTTTAATGCTAAACGTGGTAAACTATTCACTAGGACGCAGACCTCCCCCCCTGAAGATTTGAGAGAGTATCCTGGTCTTTTAATGCTAAACGTGGTAAACTATTCACTAGGACGCAGACCTCCCCCCCTGAAGATTTGAGAGAGTATCCTGGTCTTTTAATGCTAAACGTGGTAAACTATTCACTAGGACGCAGACCTCCCCCCCTGAAGATTTGAGAGAGTATCCTGGTCTTTTAATGCTAAACGTGGTAAACTATTCACTAGGACGCAGACCTCCCCCCCCTGAAGATTTGAGAGAGTATCCTGGTCTTTTAATGCTAAACGTGGTAAACTATTCACTAGGACGCAGACCTCCCCCCCTGAAGATTTGAGAGAGTATCCTGGTCTTTTAATGCTAAACGTGGTAAACTATTCACTAGGACGCAGACCTCCCCCCCTGAAGATTTGAGAGAGTATCCTGGTCTTTTAATGCTAAACGTGGTAAACTATTCACTAGGACGCAGACCTCCCCCCCTGAAGATTTGAGAGAGTATCCTGGTCTTTTAATGCTAAACGTGGTAAACTATTCACTAGGACGCAGACCTCCCCCCCTGAAGATTTGAGAGAGTATCCTGGTCTTTTAATGCTAAACGTGGTAAACTATTCACTAGGACGCAGACCTCCCCCCCTGAAGATTTGAGAGAGTATCCTGGTCTTTTAATGCTAAACGTGGTAAACTATTCACTAGGATGCAGACCTCCCCCCCCTGAAGATTTGAGAGAGTATCCTGGTCTTTTAATGCTAAACGTGGTAAACTATTCACTAGGACGCAGACCTCCCCCCCTCTGAAGATTTGAGAGAGTATCCTGGTCTTTTAATGCTAAACGTGGTAAACTATTCACTAGGACGCAGACCTCCCCCCCCCGAAGATTTGAGAGATATCCTGGTCTTTTAATGCTAAACGTGGTAAACTATTCACTAGGACGCAGACCTCCCCCCCCCTGAAGATTTGAGAGAGTATCCTGGTCTTTTAATGCTAAACGTGGTAAACTATTCACTAGGACGCAGACCTCCCCCCCTGAAGATTTGAGAGAGTATCCTGGTCTTTTAATGCTAAACGTGGTAAACTATTCACTAGGACGCAGACCTCCCCCCCTGAAGATTTGAGAGAGTATCCTGGTCTTTTAATGCTAAACGTGGTAAACTATTCACTAGGACGCAGACCTCCCCCCCTGAAGATTTGAGAGAGTATCCTGGTCTTTTAATGCTAAACGTGGTAAACTATTCACTAGGACGCAGACCTCCCCCCCTGAAGATTTGAGAGAGTATCCTGGTCTTTTAATGCTAAACGTGGTAAACTATTCACTAGGACGCAGACCTCCCCCCTGAAGATTTGAAAGAGTATCCTGGTCTTTTAATGCTAAACGTGGTAAACTATTCACTAGGACGCAGACCTCCCCCCCTGAAGATTTGAGAGAGTATCCTGGTCTTTTAATGCTAAACGTGGTAAACTATTCACTAGGACGCAGACCTCCCCCCCTAGAAGATTTGAGAGAGTATCCTGGTCTTTTAATGCTAAACGTGGTAAACTATTCACTAGGACGCAGACCTCCCCCCCTGAAGATTTGAGAGAGTATCCTGGTCTTTTAATGCTAAACGTGGTAAACTATTCACTAGGACGCAGACCTCCCCCCCTGAAGATTTGAGAGAGTATCCTGGTCTTTTAATGCTAAACGTGGTAAACTATTCACTAGGACGCAGACCTCCCCCCCTGAAGATTTGAGAGAGTATCCTGGTCTTTTAATGCTAAACGTGGTAAACTATTCACTAGGACGCAGACCTCCCCCCCCTGAAGATTTGAGAGAGTATCCTGGTCTTTTAATGCTAAACGTGGTAAACTATTCACTAGGACGCAGACCTCCCCCCCCTGAAGATTTGAGAGAGTATCCTGGTCTTTTAATGCTAAACGTGGTAAACTATTCACTAGGACACAGACCTCCCCCCCTGAAGATTTGAGAGAGTATCCTGGTCTTTTAATGCTAAACGTGGTAAACTATTCACTAGGACGCAGACCTCCCCCCCCCTGAAGATTTGAGAGAGTATCCTGGTATTTTAATGCTAAACGTGGTAAACTATTCACTAGGACGCAGACCTCCCCCCCTGAAGATTTGAGAGAGTATCCTGGTCTTTTAATGCTAAACGTGGTAAACTATTCACTAGGACGCAGACCTCCCCCCCCTGAAGATTTGAGAGAGTATCCTGGTCTTTTAATGCTAAACGTGGTAAACTATTCACTAGGACGCAGACCTCCCCCCCCCTGAAGATTTGAGAGAGTATCCTGGTCTTTTAATGCTAAACGTGGTAAACTATTCACTAGGACGCAGACCTCCCCCCCCCTGAAGATTTGAGAGAGTATCCTGGTCTTTTAATGCTAAACGTGGTAAACTATTCACTAGGACGCAGACCTCCCCCCCCTGAAGATTTGAGAGAGTATCCTGGTCTTTTAATGCTAAACGTGGTAAACTATTCACTAGGACGCAGACCTCCCCCCCCTGAAGATTTGAGAGAGTATCCTGGTCTTTTAATGCTAAACGTGGTAAACTATTCACTAGGACGCAGACCTCCCCCCTGAAGATTTGAGAGAGTATCCTGGTCTTTTAATGCTAAACGTGGTAAACTATTCACTAGAACGCAGACCTCCCCCCCCTGAAGATTTGAGAGAGTATCCTGGTCTTTTAATGCTAAACGTGGTAAACTATTCACTAGAACGCAGACCTCCCCCCCCCCTGAAGATTTGAGAGAGTATCCTGGTCTTTTAATGCTAAACGTGGTAAACTATTCACTAGGACGCAGACCTCCCCCCCCTGAAGATTTGAGAGAGTATCCTGGTCTTTTAATGCTAAACGTGGTAAACTATTCACTAGGACGCAGACCTCCCCCCCTGAAGATTTGAGAGAGTATCCTGGTCTTTTAATGCTAAACGTGGTAAACTATTCACTAGGACGCAGACCTCCCCCCCTGAAGATTTGAGAGAGTATCCTGGTCTTTTAATGCTAAACGTGGTAAACTATTCACTAGGACGCAGACCTCCCCCCTGAAGATTTGAGAGAGTATCCTGGTCTTTTAATGCTAAACGTGGTAAACTATTCACTAGGACGCAGACCTCCCCCCCTGAAGATTTGAGAGAGTATCCTGGTCTTTTAATGCTAAACGTGGTAAACTATTCACTAGGACGCAGACCTCCCCCCCTGAAGATTTGAGAGAGTATCCTGGTCTTTTAATGCTAAACGTGGTAAACTATTCACTAGGACGCAGACCTCCCCCCCTGAAGATTTGAGAGAGTATCCTGGTCTTTTAATGCTAAACGTGGTAAACTATTCACTAGGACGCAGACCTCCCCCCCTGAAGATTTGAGAGAGTATCCTGGTCTTTTAATGCTAAACGTGGTAAACTATTCACTAGGACGCAGACCTCCCCCCCTGAAGATTTGAGAGAGTATCCTGGTCTTTTAATGCTAAACGTGGTAAACTATTCACTAGGACGCAGACCTCCCCCCCCTGAAGATTTGAGAGAGTATCCTGGTCTTTTAATGCTAAACGTGGTAAACTATTCACTAGGACGCAGACCTCCCCCCCCTGAAGATTTGAGAGAGTATCCTGGTCTTTTAATGCTAAACGTGGTAAACTATTCACTAGGACGCAGACCTCCCCCCCTGAAGATTTGAGAGAGTATCCTGGTCTTTTAATGCTAAACGTGGTAAACTATTCACTAGGACGCAGACCTCCCCCCCTGAAGATTTGAGAGAGCATCCTGGTCTTTTAATGCTAAACGTGGTAAACTATTCACTAGGACGCAGACCTCCCCCCCCTGAAGATTTGAGAGAGTATCCTGGTCTTTTAATGCTAAACGTGGTAAACTATTCACTAGGACGCAGACCCCCCCCTGAAGATTTGAGAGAGTATCCTGGTCTTTTAATGCTAAACGTGGTAAACTATTCACTAGGACGCAGACCTCCCCCCCTGAAGATTTGAGAGAGTATCCTGGTCTTTTAATGCTAAACGTGGTAAACTATTCACTAGGACGCAGACCTCCCCCCCTGAAGATTTGAGAGAGTATCCTGGTCTTTTAATGCTAAACGTGGTAAACTATTCACTAGGACGCAGACTCCCCCCCCTGAAGATTTGAGAGAGTATCCTGGTCTTTTAATGCTAAACGTGGTAAACTATTCACTAGGACGCAGACCTCCCCCCCCTGAAGATTTGAGAGAGTATCCTGGTCTTTTAATGCTAAACGTGGTAAACTATTCACTAGGACGCAGACCTCCCCCCCCTGAAGATTTGAGAGAGTATCCTGGTCTTTTAATGCTAAACGTGGTAAACTATTCACTAGGACGCAGACCTCCCCCCCCTGAAGATTTGAGAGAGTATCCTGGTCTTTTAATGCTAAACGTGGTAAACTATTCACTAGGACGCAGACCTCCCCCCCTGAAGATTTGAGAGAGTATCCTGGTCTTTTAATGCTAAACGTGGTAAACTATTCACTAGGACGCAGACCTCCCCCCCTGAAGATTTGAGAGAGTATCCTGGTCTTTTAATGCTAAACGTGGTAAACTATTCACTAGGACGCAGACCTCCCCCCCTGAAGATTTGAGAGAGTATCCTGGTCTTTTAATGCTAAACGTGGTAAACTATTCACTAGGACGCAGACCTCCCCCCCTGAAGATTTGAGAGAGTATCCTGGTCTTTTAATGCTAAACGTGGTAAACTATTCACTAGGACGCAGACCTCCCCCCCCCTGAAGATTTGAGAGAGTATCCTGGTCTTTTAATGCTAAACGTGGTAAACTATTCACTAGGACGCAGACCTCCCCCCCCCTGAAGATTTGAGAGAGTATCCTGGTCTTTTAATGCTAAACGTGGTAAACTATTCACTAGGACGCAGACCTCCCCCCCCTGAAGATTTGAGAGAGTATCCTGGTCTTTTAATGCTAAACGTGGTAAACTATTCACTAGGACGCAGACCTCCCCCCCTGAAGATTTGAGAGAGTATCCTGGTCTTTTAATGCTAAACGTGGTAAACTATTCACTAGGACGCAGACCTCCCCCCCTGAAGATTTGAGAGAGTATCCTGGTCTTTTAATGCTAAACGTGGTAAACTATTCACTAGGACGCAGACCTCCCCCCCTGAAGATTTGAGAGAGTATCCTGGTCTTTTAATGCTAAACGTGGTAAACTATTCACTAGGACGCAGACCTCCCCCCCCCTGAAGATTTGAGAGAGTATCCTGGTCTTTTAATGCTAAACGTGGTAAACTATTCACTAGGACGCAGACCTCCCCCCCCCCTGAAGATTTGAGAGAGTATCCTGGTCTTTTAATGCTAAACGTGGTAAACTATTCACTAGGACGCAGACCTCCCCCCCTGAAGATTTGAGAGAGTATCCTGGTCTTTTAATGCTAAACGTGGTAAACTATTCACTAGGACGCAGACCTCCCCCCCTGAAGATTTGAGAGAGTATCCTGGTCTTTTAATGCTAAACGTGGTAAACTATTCACTAGGACGCAGACCTCCCCCCCTGAAGATTTGAGAGAGTATCCTGGTCTTTTAATGCTAAACGTGGTAAACTATTCACTAGGACGCAGACCTCCCCCCCTGAAGATTTGAGAGAGTATCCTGGTCTTTTAATGCTAAACGTGGTAAACTATTCACTAGGACGCAGACCTCCCCCCCTGAAGATTTGAGAGAGTATCCTGGTCTTTTAATGCTAAACGTGGTAAACTATTCACTAGGACGCAGACCTCCCCCCCTGAAGATTTGAGAGAGTATCCTGGTCTTTTAATGCTAAACGTGGTAAACTATTCACTAGGACGCAGACCTCCCCCCCTGAAGATTTGAGAGAGTATCCTGGTCTTTTAATGCTAAACGTGGTAAACTATTCACTAGGACGCAGACCTCCCCCCCCTGAAGATTTGAGAGAGTATCCTGGTCTTTTAATGCTAAACGTGGTAAACTATTCACTAGGACGCAGACCTCCCCCCCCTGAAGATTTGAGAGAGTATCCTGGTCTTTTAATGCTAAACGTGGTAAACTATTCACTAGGACGCAGACCTCCCCCCCTGAAGATTTGAGAGAGTATCCTGGTCTTTTAATGCTAAACGTGGTAAACTATTCACTAGGACGCAGACCTCCCCCCCCCTGAAGATTTGAGAGAGTATCCTGGTCTTTTAATGCTAAACGTGGTAAACTATTCACTAGGACGCAGACCTCCCCCCCCCTGAAGATTTGAGAGAGTATCCTGGTCTTTTAATGCTAAACGTGGTAAACTATTCACTAGGACGCAGACCTCCCCCCCCCTGAAGATTTGAGAGAGTATCCTGGTCTTTTAATGCTAAACGTGGTAAACTATTCACTAGGACGCAGACCTCCCCCCCCCTGAAGATTTGAGAGAGTATCCTGGTCTTTTAATGCTAAACGTGGTAAACTATTCACTAGGACGCAGACCTCCCCCCCCTGAAGATTTGAGAGAGTATCCTGGTCTTTTAATGCTAAACGTGGTAAACTATTCACTAGGACGCAGACCTCCCCCCCTGAAGATTTGAGAGAGTATCCTGGTCTTTTAATGCTAAACGTGGTAAACTATTCACTAGGACGCAGACCTCCCCCCCCCCTGAAGATTTGAGAGAGTATCCTGGTCTTTTAATGCTAAACGTGGTAAACTATTCACTAGGACGCAGACCTCCCCCCCCCCTGAAGATTTGAGAGAGTATCCTGGTCTTTTAATGCTAAACGTGGTAAACTATTCACTAGGACGCAGACCTCCCCCCCCCTGAAGATTTGAGAGAGTATCCTGGTCTTTTAATGCTAAACGTGGTAAACTATTCACTAGGACACAGACCTCCCCCCCTGAAGATTTGAGAGAGTATCCTGGTCTTTTAATGCTAAACGTGGTAAACTATTCACTTAGACGCAGACTCCCCCCCCCTGAAGATTTGAGAGAGTATCCTGGTCTTTTAATGCTAAACGTGGTAAACTATTCACTAGGACGCAGACCTCCCCCCCCCTGAAGATTTGAGAGAGTATCCTGGTCTTTTAATGCTAAACGTGGTAAACTATTCACTAGGATGCAGACCTCCCCCCCCCCTGAAGATTTGAGAGAGTATCCTGGTCTTTTAATGCTAAACGTGGTAAACTATTCACTAGGACGCAGACCTCCCCCCCTGAAGATTTGAGAGAGTATCCTGGTCTTTTAATGCTAAACGTGGTAAACTATTCACTAGGACGCAGACCTCCCCCCCTGAAGATTTGAGAGAGTATCCTGGTCTTTTAATGCTAAACGTGGTAAACTATTCACTAGGACGCAGACCTCCCCCCCCCTGAAGATTTGAGAGAGTATCCTGGTCTTTTAATGCTAAACGTGGTAAACTATTCACTAGGACGCAGACCTCCCCCCCCCTGAAGATTTGAGAGAGTATCCTGGTCTTTTAATGCTAAACGTGGTAAACTATTCACTTAGACGCAGACTCCCCCCCCTGAAGATTTGAGAGAGTATCCTGGTCTTTTAATGCTAAACGTGGTAAACTATTCACTAGGACGCAGACCTCCCCCCCCTGAAGATTTGAGAGAGTATCCTGGTCTTTTAATGCTAAACGTGGTAAACTATTCACTAGGACGCAGACCTCCCCCCCCCCTGAAGATTTGAGAGAGTATCCTGGTCTTTTAATGCTAAACGTGGTAAACTATTCACTAGGACGCAGACCTCCCCCCCCCTGAAGATTTGAGAGAGTATCCTGGTCTTTTAATGCTAAACGTGGTAAACTATTCACTAGGACGCAGACCTCCCCCCCCTGAAGATTTGAGAGAGTATCCTGGTCTTTTAATGCTAAACGTGGTAAACTATTCACTAGGACGCAGACCTCCCCCCCCCTGAAGATTTGAGAGAGTATCCTGGTCTTTTAATGCTAAACGTGGTAAACTATTCACTAGGACGCAGACCTCCCCCCCCTGAAGATTTGAGAGAGTATCCTGGTCTTTTAATGCTAAACGTGGTAAACTATTCACTAGGACGCAGACCTCCCCCCTCCTGAAGATTTGAGAGAGTATCCTGGTCTTTTAATGCTAAACGTGGTAAACTATTCACTAGGACGCAGACCTCCCCCCCCTGAAGATTTGAGAGAGTATCCTGGTCTTTTAATGCTAAACGTGGTAAACTATTCACTAGGACGCAGACCTCCCCCCCCTGAAGATTTGAGAGAGTATCCTGGTCTTTTAATGCTAAACGTGGTAAACTATTCACTAGGACGCAGACCTCCCCCCCTGAAGATTTGAGAGAGTATCCTGGTCTTTTAATGCTAAACGTGGTAAACTATTCACTAGGACGCAGACCTCCCCCCCCCTGAAGATTTGAGAGAGTATCCTGGTCTTTTAATGCTAAACGTGGTAAACTATTCACTAGGACGCAGACCTCCCCCCCCCTGAAGATTTGAGAGAGTATCCTGGTCTTTTAATGCTAAACGTGGTAAACTATTCACTAGGACGCAGACCTCCCCCCCCCTGAAGATTTGAGAGAGTATCCTGGTCTTTTAATGCTAAACGTGGTAAACTATTCACTAGGACGCAGACCTCCCCCCCCCTGAAGATTTGAGAGAGTATCCTGGTCTTTTAATGCTAAACGTGGTAAACTATTCACTAGGACGCAGACCTCCCCCCCTGAAGATTTGAGAGAGTATCCTGGTCTTTTAATGCTAAACGTGGTAAACTATTCACTAGGACGCAGACCTCCCCCCCCCTGAAGATTTGAGAGAGTATCCTGGTCTTTTAATGCTAAACGTGGTAAACTATTCACTAGGACGCAGACCTCCCCCCTCCCTGAAGATTTGAGAGAGTATCCTGGTCTTTTAATGCTAAACGTGGTAAACTATTCACTAGGACGCAGACCTCCCCCCCCCTGAAGATTTGAGAGAGTATCCTGGTCTTTTAATGCTAAACGTGGTAAACTATTCACTAGGACGCAGACCTCCCCCCCTGAAGATTTGAGAGAGTATCCTGGTCTTTTAATGCTAAACGTGGTAAACTATTCACTAGGACGCAGACCTCCCCCCTCCCTGAAGATTTGAGAGAGTATCCTGGTCTTTTAATGCTAAACGTGGTAAACTATTCACTAGGACGCAGACCTCCCCCCTCCCTGAAGATTTGAGAGAGTATCCTGGTCTTTTAATGCTAAACGTGGTAAACTATTCACTAGGACGCAGACCTCCCCCCCCTGAAGATTTGAGAGAGTATCCTGGTCTTTTAATGCTAAACGTGGTAAACTATTCACTAGGACGCAGACCTCCCCCCCCCTGAAGATTTGAGAGAGTATCCTGGTCTTTTAATGCTAAACGTGGTAAACTATTCACTAGGACGCAGACCTCCCCCCTCCCTGAAGATTTGAGAGAGTATCCTGGTCTTTTAATGCTAAACGTGGTAAACTATTCACTAGGACGCAGACCTCCCCCCCCCTGAAGATTTGAGAGAGTATCCTGGTCTTTTAATGCTAAACGTGGTAAACTATTCACTAGGACGCAGACCTCCCCCCCCTGAAGATTTGAGAGAGTATCCTGGTCTTTTAATGCTAAACGTGGTAAACTATTCACTAGGACGCAGACCTCCCCCCTCCCTGAAGATTTGAGAGAGTATCCTGGTCTTTTAATGCTAAACGTGGTAAACTATTCACTAGGACGCAGACCTCCCCCCCCCTGAAGATTTGAGAGAGTATCCTGGTCTTTTAATGCTAAACGTGGTAAACTATTCACTAGGACGCAGACCTCCCCCCCCTGAAGATTTGAGAGAGTATCCTGGTCTTTTAATGGTAAACGTGGTAAACTATTCACTAGGACGCAGACCTCCCCCCCCTGAAGATTTGAGAGAGTATCCTGGTCTTTTAATGGTAAACGTGGTAAACTATTCACTAGGACGCAGACCTCCCCCCTCCCTGAAGATTTGAGAGAGTATCCTGGTCTTTTAATGCTAAACGTGGTAAACTATTCACTAGGACGCAGACCTCCCCCCCCCTGAAGATTTGAGAGAGTATCCTGGTCTTTTAATGCTAAACGTGGTAAACTATTCACTAGGACGCAGACCTCCCCCCCCCTGAAGATTTGAGAGAGTATCCTGGTCTTTTAATGCTAAACGTGGTAAACTATTCACTAGGACGCAGACCTCCCCCCCTGAAGATTTGAGAGAGTATCCTGGTCTTTTAATGCTAAACGTGGTAAACTATTCACTAGGACGCAGACCTCCCCCCTCCCTGAAGATTTGAGAGAGTATCCTGGTCTTTTAATGCTAAACGTGGTAAACTATTCACTAGGACGCAGACCTCCCCCCCCCTGAAGATTTGAGAGAGTATCCTGGTCTTTTAATGCTAAACGTGGTAAACTATTCACTAGGACGCAGACCTCCCCCCCTGAAGATTTGAGAGAGTATCCTGGTCTTTTAATGCTAAACGTGGTAAACTATTCACTAGGACGCAGACCTCCCCCCTGAAGATTTGAGAGAGTATCCTGGTCTTTTAATGCTAAACGTGGTAAACTATTCACTAGGACGCAGACCTCCCCCCCCTGAAGATTTGAGAGAGTATCCTGGTCTTTTAATGCTAAACGTGGTAAACTATTCACTAGGACGCAGACCTCCCCCCTCCCTGAAGATTTGAGAGAGTATCCTGGTCTTTTAATGCTAAACGTGGTAAACTATTCACTAGGACGCAGACCTCCCCCCTCCCTGAAGATTTGAGAGAGTATCCTGGTCTTTTAATGCTAAACGTGGTAAACTATTCACTAGGACGCAGACCTCCCCCCCCCTGAAGATTTGAGAGAGTATCCTGGTCTTTTAATGCTAAACGTGGTAAACTATTCACTAGGACGCAGACCTCCCCCCTGAAGATTTGAGAGAGTATCCTGGTCTTTTAATGCTAAACGTGGTAAACTATTCACTAGGACGCAGACCTCCCCCCCTGAAGATTTGAGAGAGTATCCTGGTCTTTTAATGCTAAACGTGGTAAACTATTCACTAGGACGCAGACCTCCCCCCCTGAAGATTTGAGAGAGTATCCTGGTCTTTTAATGCTAAACGTGGTAAACTATTCACTAGGACGCAGACCTCCCCCCCCCTGAAGATTTGAGAGAGTATCCTGGTCTTTTAATGCTAAACGTGGTAAACTATTCACTAGGACGCAGACCTCCCCCCCCCTGAAGTTTGAGAGAGTATCCTGGTCTTTTAATGCTAAACGTGGTAAACTATTCACTAGGACGCAGACCTCCCCCCCTGAAGATTTGAGAGAGTATCCTGGTCTTTTAATGCTAAACGTGGTAAACTATTCACTAGGACGCAGACCTCCCCCCCCTGAAGATTTGAGAGAGTATCCTGGTCTTTTAATGCTAAACGTGGTAAACTATTCACTAGGACGCAGACCTCCCCCCCTGAAGATTTGAGAGAGTATCCTGGTCTTTTAATGCTAAACGTGGTAAACTATTCACTAGGACGCAGACCTCCCCCCCCTGAAGATTTGAGAGAGTATCCTGGTCTTTTAATGCTAAACGTGGTAAACTATTCACTAGGACGCAGACCTCCCCCCCCTGAAGATTTGAGAGAGTATCCTGGTATTTTAATGCTAAACGTGGTAAACTATTCACTAGGACGCAGACCTCCCCCCCCTGAAGATTTGAGAGAGTATCCTGGTATTTTAATGCTAAACGTGGTAACTATTCACTAGGACGCAGACCTCCCCCCCCTGAAGATTTGAGAGAGTATCCTGGTCTTTTAATGCTAAACGTGGTAAGCTATTCACTAGGACGCAGACCTCCCCCCCCCTGAAGATTTGAGAGAGTATCCTGGTCTTTTAATGCTAAACGTGGTAAGCTATTCACTAGGACGCAGACCTCCCCCCTGAAGATTTGAGAGAGTATCCTGGTCTTTTAATGCTAAACGTGGTAAACTATTCACTAGGACGCAGACCTGCCCCCCTGAAGATTTGAGAGAGTATCCTGGTCTTTTAATGCTAAACGTGGTAAACTATTCACTAGGACGCAGACCTCCCCCCCCTGAAGATTTGAGAGAGTATCCTGGTCTTTTAATGCTAAACGTGGTAAACTATTCACTAGGACGCAGACCTCCCCCCCTGAAGATTTGAGAGAGTATCCTGGTCTTTTAATGCTAAACGTGGTAAACTATTCACTAGGACGCAGACCTCCCCCCTGAAGATTTGAGAGAGCATCCTGGTCTTTTAATGCTAAACGTGGTAAACTATTCACTAGGACGCAGACCTCCCCCCCCTGAAGATTTGAGAGAGCATCCTGGTCTTTTAATGCTAAACGTGGTAAACTATTCACTAGGACGCAGACCTCCCCCCCCCTGAAGATTTGAGAGAGCATCCTGGTCTTTTAATGCTAAACGTGGTAAACTATTCACTAGGACGCAGACCTCCCCCCCCTGAAGATTTGAGAGAGTATCCTGGTCTTTTAATGCTAAACGTGGTAAACTATTCACTAGGACGCAGACCTCCCCCCCCTGAAGATTTGAGAGAGTATCCTGGTCTTTTAATGCTAAACGTGGTAAACTATTCACTAGGACGCAGACCTCCCCCCCCTGAAGATTTGAGAGAGTATCCTGGTCTTTTAATGCTAAACGTGGTAAACTATTCACTAGGACGCAGACCTCCCCCCCCCTGAAGATTTGAGAGAGTATCCTGGTCTTTTAATGCTAAACGTGGTAAACTATTCACTAGGACGCAGACCTCCCCCCCCCCGAAGATTTGAGAGAGTATCCTGGTCTTTTAATGCTAAACGTGGTAAACTATTCACTAGGACGCAGACCTCCCCCCCCTCTGAAGATTTGAGAGAGTATCCTGGTCTTTTAATGCTAAACGTGGTAAACTATTCACTAGGACGCAGACCTCCCCCCCCTGAAGATTTGAGAGAGTATCCTGGTCTTTTAATGCTAAACGTGGTAAACTATTCACTAGGACGCAGACCTCCCCCCTGAAGATTTGAGAGAGTATCCTGGTCTTTTAATGCTAAACGTGGTAAACTATTCACTAGGACGCAGACCTCCCCCCCCTGAAGATTTGAGAGAGTATCCTGGTCTTTTAATGCTAAACGTGGTAAACTATTCACTAGGACGCAGACCTCCCCCCCTGAAGATTTGAGAGAGTATCCTGGTCTTTTAATGCTAAACGTGGTAAACTATTCACTAGGACGCAGACCTCCCCCCTGAAGATTTGAGAGAGTATCCTGGTCTTTTAATGCTAAACGTGGTAAACTATTCACTAGGACGCAGACCTCCCCCCCCTGAAGATTTGAGAGAGTATCCTGGTCTTTTAATGCTAAACGTGGTAAACTATTCACTAGGACGCACACCTCCCCCCCTGAAGATTTGAGAGAGTATCCTGGTCTTTTAATGCTAAACGTGGTAAACTATTCACTAGGACGCAGACCTCCCCCCCTGAAGATTTGAGAGAGTATCCTGGTCTTTTAATGCTAAACGTGGTAAACTATTCACTAGGACGCAGACCTCCCCCCCCCCTGAAGATTTGAGAGAGTATCCTGGTCTTTTAATGCTAAACGTGGTAAACTATTCACTAGGACGCAGACCTCCCCCCCCCCTGAAGATTTGAGAGAGTATCCTGGTCTTTTAATGCTAAACGTGGTAAACTATTCACTAGGACGCAGACCTCCCCCCCTGAAGATTTGAGAGAGTATCCTGGTCTTTTAATGCTAAACGTGGTAAACTATTCACTAGGACGCAGACCTCCCCCCCTGAAGATTTGAGAGAGTATCCTGGTCTTTTAATGCTAAACGTGGTAAACTATTCACTAGGACGCAGACCTCCCCCCCTGAAGATTTGAGAGAGTATCCTGGTCTTTTAATGCTAAACGTGGTAAACTATTCACTAGGACGCAGACCTCCCCCCCCTGAAGATTTGAGAGAGTATCCTGGTCTTTTAATGCTAAACGTGGTAAACTATTCACTAGGACGCAGACCTCCCCCCCTGAAGATTTGAGAGAGTATCCTGGTCTTTTAATGCTAAACGTGGTAAACTATTCACTAGGACGCAGACCTCCCCCCCTGAAGATTTGAGAGAGTATCCTGGTATTTTAATGCTAAATGTGGTAAACTATTCACTAGGACGCAGACCTCCCCCCCCTGAAGATTTGAGAGAGTATCCTGGTCTTTTAATGCTAAACGTGGTAAACTATTCACTAGGACGCAGACCTCCCCCCCTGAAGATTTGAGAGAGTATCCCGGTCTTTTAATGCTAAACGTGGTAAACTATTCACTAGGACGCAGACCTCCCCCCCCTGAAGATTTGAGAGAGTATCCTGGTCTTTTAATGCTAAACGTGGTAAACTATTCACTAGGACGCAGACCTCCCCCCCCCCTGAAGATTTGAGAGAGTATCCTGGTCTTTTAATGCTAAACGTGGTAAACTATTCACTAGGACGCAGACATCCCCCCCTGAAGATTTGAGAGATTATCCTGGTCTTTTAATGCTAAACGTGGTAAACTATTCACTAGGACGCAGACCTCCCCCCCTGAAGATTTGAGAGAGCATCCTGGTCTTTTAATGCTAAACGTGGTAAACTATTCACTAGGACGCAGACATCCCCCCCCCTGAAGATTTGAGAGAGTATCCTGGTCTTTTAATGCTAAACGTGGTGAACTATTCACTAGGACGCACACCCCCCCCCCTGAAGATTTGAGAGAGCATCCTGGTCTTTTAATGCTAAACGTGGTAAACTATTCAATAGGACGCGGACCTCCCCCCCTCTTGAAGTTTTGAGAGAGTATCCTGGTCTTTTGATTCTAAACGTGGTAAACTATTCACTAGGACGCAGACTCCCCCCCCCCTGAAGATTTGAGAGAGTATCGTGGTCTTTTAATGCTAAACGTGGTAAACTATTCACTAGGACGCACACCCCCCCCCCTGAAGATTTGAGAGAGCATCCTGGTCTTTTAATGCTAAACGTGGTAAACTATTCAATAGGACGCAGACCTCCCCCCCTCTTGAAGTTTTGAGAGAGTATCCTGGTCTTTTAATTCTAAACGTGGTAAACTATTCACTAGGATGCAGACATCCCCCCCCCTGAAGATTTGAGAGAGTATCCTGGTCTTTTAATGCTAAACGTGGTGAACTATTCACTAGGACGCAGACCTCCCCCCTGAAGATTTGAGAGAGTATCCTGGTCTTTTAATGCTAAACGTGGTAAACTATTCACTAGGACGCAGACCTCCCCCCCTGAAGATTTGAGAGGGTATCCTGGTCTTTTAATGCTAAACGTGGTGAACTATTAACTAGGACGCAGACCTCCCCCCCTGAGGATTTGAGAGAATATCCTGGTCTTTTAATGCTAAACGTGGTAATCTATTCACTAGGACGCAGACCTCCCCCCTCCCTGAAGATTTGAGAGAGTATCCTGGTCTTTTAATGCTAAACATGGTGAACTATTCACTAGGACGCAGACCTCCCCCCCTATGAAGATTTGAGAGAGTATCCTGGTCTTTTAATGGTAAACGTGGTAAACTATTCACTAGGACGCAGACCTTCCCCCCCCCCTGAAGATTTGAGAGAGTATCCTGGTCTTTTAATGCTAAACGTGGTAAACTATTCACTAGGACGCAGACCTCCCCCCCTTGAAGATTTGAGAGAATATCCTGGTCTTTCAATGCTAAACGTGGTAAACTATTCACTAGGACGCAGACCTCCCCCCATGAAGATTTGATAGTTTATCCTGGTCTTTTAATGCTAAACGTGGTAAACTATTCACTAGGACACAGACCTCCCCCCCTGAAGATTTGAGAGAGTATCCTGGTCTTTTAATGCTAAACGTGGCAATCTATTCACTAGGACGCAGACCTCCCCCCTCCCTGAAGATTTGAGAGAGTATCCTGGTCTTTTAATGCTAAACATGGTGAACTATTCACTAGGACGCAGACCTCCCCCCCTGAAGATTTGAGAGAGTACCCTAGTCTTTTAATGCTAAACGTGGTAAACTATTCACTAGGACGCAGACTTCCCCCCCCCCTGAAGATTTGAGAAAGTATCCTGGTCTTTTAATGCTAAACGTTGTAAACTATTCACTAGGACGCAGACCTCCCCCCCTGAAGATTTGAGAGAGTATCCTGGTCTTTCAATGCTAAACGTGGTAAACTATTCACTAGGACGCAGACCTCCCCCCTGAAGATTTGAGAGAGTATCCTGGTCTTTCAATGCTAAACGTGGAAAACTATTCACTAGGATGCAGACATCCCCCCCTGAAGATTTGAGAGATTATCCTGGTCTTTTAATGCTAAACGTGGTAAACTATTCACTAGGACGCAGACCTCCCCCCCTGAAGATTTGAGAGAGCATCCTGGTCTTTTAATGCTGAACGTGGTAAACTATTCACTAGGACACAGACTTCCCCCCCCCTGAAGATTTGAGAAAGTATCCTGGTCTTTTAATTCTAAACGTGGTGAACTATTCACTAGGACGCACACTCCCCCCCCCCTGAAGATTTAAGAGAGTGTCCTGGTCTTTTAATACTAAACGTTGTAAACTATTCACTAGGACGCAGACCTCCCCCCTGAAGATTTGAGAGAGTATCCTGGTCTTTTAATGCTAAACGTGGTAAACTATTCACTAGGACACAGACCTCCCCCCCCTGAAGATTTGAGAGAGTATCCTGGTCTTTTAATGCTAAACGTGGTAAACTATTCACCAGGACACAGACCTCCCCCCCTGAAGATTTGAGAGAGTATCCTGGTCTTTTAATGCTAAATGTGGTAAACTATTCACTAGGACGCAGACCTCCCCCCCTGGAGATTTGAGAGAGTATCCTGGTCTTTTAATGCTAAATTTGGTAAACTATTCACTAGGACGCAGACCTCCCCCCCTGGAGATTTGAGAGAGTATCCTGGTCTTTTAATGCTAAACGTGGTAAACTATTCACTAGGATGCAGACCTCCCCCCCCCCTCCGAAGATTTGAGAGAGTATCCTGGTCTTTTAATGCTAAACGTGGTAAACTATTCACTAGGACGCAGACCTCCCCCCCCCTGAAGATTTGAGAGAGTATCCTGGTCTTTTAATGCTAAATGTGGTAAACTATTCACTAGGACGCAGACCTCCCCCCCTGGAGATTTGAGAGAGTATCCTGGTCTTTTAATGCTAAACGTGGTAAACTATTCACTAGGACGCAGACCTCCCCCCCCCTGAAGATTTGAGAGAGTATCCTGGTCTTTTAATGCTAAACGTGGTAAACTATTCACTAGGACACAGACCTCCCCCCCCTGAAGATTTGAGAGAGTATCCTGGTCTTTTAATGCTAAACGTGGTAAACTATTCACTAGGACGCAGACCTCCCCCCCCCCGAAGATTTGAGAGAGTATCCTGGTATTTTAATGCTAAACGTGGTTAACTATTCACTAGGACGCAGATCTCCCCCCCTGAAGATTTGAGAGAGTATCCTGGTATTTTAATGCTAAACGTGGTGAACTATTCACTAGGACGCACACTCCCCCCCCTGAAGATTTGAGAGAGTATCCTGGTCTTTTAATGCTAAACGTGGTAAGCTATTCACTAGGACGCAGACCTCCCCCCCCTGAAGATTTGAGAGAGTATCCTGGTCTTTTAATGCTAAACGTGGTAAGCTATTCACTAGGACGCAGACCTCCCCCCCTGAAGATTTGAGAGAGTATCCTGGTCTTTTAATGCTAAACGTGGTAAACTATTCACTAGGACGCAGACCTCCCCCCCTGAAGATTTGAGAGAGTATCCTGGTCTTTTAATGCTAAACGTGGTAAACTATTCACTAGGACGCAGACCTCCCCCCCCTGAAGATTTGAGAGAGTATCCTGGTCTTTTAATGCTAAACGTGGTAAACTATTCACTAGGACGCAGACCTCCCCCCCCCCGAAGATTTGAGAGAGTATCCTGGTCTTTTAATGCTAAACGTGGTAAACTATTCACTAGGACGCAGACCTCCCCCCCCTGAAGATTTGAGAGAGTATCCTGGTCTTTTAATGCTAAACGTGGTAAACTATTCACTAGGACGCAGACCTCCCCCCCTGAAGATTTGAGAGAGTATCCTGGTCTTTTAATGCTAAACGTGGTAAACTATTCACTAGGACGCAGACCTCCCCCCCCCTGAAGATTTGAGAGAGTATCCTGTTCTTTTAATGCTAAACGTGGTAAACTATTCACTAGGACGCAGATCTCCCCCCTTGAAGATTTGAGAGAGTATCCTGGTCTTTTAATGCTAAACGTGGTAAGCTATTCACTAGGACGCAGACCTCCCCCCCCTGAAGATTTGAGAGAGTATCCTGGTCTTTTAATGCTAAACGTGGTAAACTATTCACTAGGACGCAGACCTCCCCCCCCTGAAGATTTGAGAGAGTATCCTGGTCTTTTAATGCTAAACGTGGTAAACTATTCACTAGGACGCAGACCTCCCCCCCCCTGAAGATTTGAGAGAGTATCCTGGTCTTTTAATGCTAAACGTGGTAAACTATTCACTAGGACGCAGACCTCCCCCCCCCTGAAGATTTGAGAGATATCCTGGTCTTTTAATGCTAAACGTGGTAAACTATTCACTAGGACGCAGACCTCCCCCCCTGAAGATTTGAGAGAGCATCCTGGTCTTTTAATGCTAAACGTGGTAAACTATTCACTAGGACGCAGACTCCCCCCCCCTGAAGATTTGAGAGAGTATCCTGGTCTTTTAATGCTAAACGTGGTAACTATTCACTAGGACGCAGACTCCCCCCCCCTGAAGATTTGAGAGAGTATCCTGGTCTTTTAATGCTAAACGTGGTAAATATTCACTAGGACGCAGACCTCCCCCCTGAAGATTTGAGAGAGTATCCTGGTCTTTTAATGCTAAACGTGGTAAACTATTCACTAGGACGCAGACCTCCCCCCTCTCCTGAAGATTTGAGAGAGTATCCTGGTCTTTTAATGCTAAACGTGGTAAACTATTCACTAGGACGCAGACCTCCCCCCTGAAGATTTGAGAGAGTATCCTGGTCTTTTAATGCTAAACGTGGTAAACTATTCACTAGGACGCAGACCTCCCCCCCTGAAGATTTGAGAGAGTATCCTGGTCTTTTAATGCTAAACGTGGTAAACTATTCACTAGGACGCAGACCTCCCCCCCCTGAAGATTTGAGAGAGTATCCTGGTCTTTTAATGCTAAACGTGGTAAACTATTCACTAGGACGCAGACCTCCCCCCCCTGAAGATTTGAGAGAGTATCCTGGTCTTTTAATGCTAAACGTGGTAAACTATTCACTAGGACGCAGACCTCCCCCCAGAAGATTTGAGAGAGTATCCTGGTCTTTTAATGCTAAACGTGGTAAACTATTCACTAGGACGCAGACATCCCCCCCTGAAGATTTGAGAGAGTATCCTGGTCTTTTAATGCTAAACGTGGTAAACTATTCACTAGGACGCAGACCTCCCCCCCCCTGAAGATTTGAGAGAGTATCCTGGTCTTTTAATGCTAAACGTGGTAAACTATTCACTAGGACGCACACCTCCCCCCCCAGAAGATTTGAGAGAGTATCCTGGTCTTTTAATGCTAAACGTGGTAAACTATTCACTAGGACACAGACCTCCCCCCCCCTGAAGATTTGAGAGAGTATCCTGGTCTTTTAATGCTAAACGTGGTAAACTATTCACTAGGACGCAGACCTCCCCCCCTGAAGATTTGAGAGAGTATCCTGGTCTTTTAATGCTAAACGTGGTAAACTATTCACTAGGACGCAGACCTCCCCCCCTGGAGATTTGAGAGAGTATCCTGGTCTTTTAATGCTAAACGTGGTAAACTATTCACTAGGACGCAGACCTCCCCCCCCTGAAGATTTGAGAGAGTATCCTGGTCTTTTAATGCTAAACGTGGTAAACTATTCACTAGGACCAGACCTCCCCCCCCTGAAGATTTGAGAGAGTATCCTGGTCTTTTAATGCTAAACGTGGTAAACTATTCACTAGGACGCAGACCTCCCCCCCCGAAGATTTGAGAGAGTATCCTTGGTCTTTTAATGCTAAACGTGGTAAACTATTCACTAGGACGCAGACCTCCCCCCCCTCTGACGATTTGAGAGAGTATCCTGGTCTTTTAATGCTAAACGTGGTAAACTATTCACTAGGACGCAGACCTCCCCCCCCTGAAGATTTGAGAGAGTATCCTGGTCTTTTAATGCTAAACGTGGTAAACTATTCACTAGGACGCAGACCTCCCCCCTGAAGATTTGAGAGAGTATCCTGGTCTTTTAATGCTAAACGTGGTAAACTATTCACTAGGACGCAGACCTCCCCCCCCTGAAGATTTGAGAGAGTATCCTGGTCTTTTAATGCTAAACGTGGTAAACTATTCACTAGGACGCACACCTCCCCCCCTGAAGATTTGAGAGAGTATCCTGGTCTTTTAATGCTAAACGTGGTAAACTATTCACTAGGACGCAGACCTCCCCCCCTGAAGATTTGAGAGAGTATCCTGGTCTTTTAATGCTAAACGTGGTAAACTATTCACTAGGACGCAGACCTCCCCCCCCTGAAGATTTGAGAGAGTATCCTGGTCTTTTAATGCTAAACGTGGTAAACTATTCACTAGGACGCAGACCTCCCCCCCTGAAGATTTGAGAGAGTATCCTGGTCTTTTAATGCTAAACGTGGTAAACTATTCACTAGGACGCAGACCTCCCCCCCCTGAAGATTTGAGAGAGTATCCTGGTCTTTTAATGCTAAACGTGGTAAGCTATTCACTAGGACGCAGACCTCCCCCCCCTGAAGATTTGAGAGAGTATCCTGGTCTTTTAATGCTAAACGTGGTAAACTATTCACTAGGACGCAGACCTCCCCCCCTGAAGATTTGAGAGAGTATCCTGGTCTTTTAATGCTAAACGTGGTAAACTATTCACTAGGACGCAGACCTCCCCCCCCTGAAGATTTGAGAGAGTATCCTGGTCTTTTAATGCTAAACGTGGTAAACTATTCACTAGGACGCAGACCTCCCCCCCCCTGAAGATTTGAGAGAGTATCCTGGTCTTTTAATGCTAAACGTGGTAAACTATTCACTAGGACGCAGACCTCCCCCCCCTGAAGATTTGAGAGAGTATCCTGGTCTTTTAATGCTAAACGTGGTAAACTATTCACTAGGACGCAGACATCCCCCCCCTGAAGATTTGAGAGAGTATCCTGGTCTTTTAATGCTAAACGTGGTAAACTATTCACTAGGACGCAGACCTCCCCCCCTGAAGATTTGAGAGAGTATCCTGGTCTTTTAATGCTAAACGTGGTAAACTATTCACTAGGACGCAGACATCCCCCCCCCTGAAGATTTGAGAGAGTATCCTGGTCTTTTAATGCTAAACGTGGTAAACTATTCACTAGGACGCACACCCCCCCCTGAAGATTTGAGAGAGCTTCCTGGTCTTTTAATGCTAAACGTGGTAAACTATTCACTAGGACGCAGACCTCCCCCCCTCTGAAGATTTGAGAGAGTATCCTGGTCTTTTAATGCTAAACGTGGTAAACTATTCACTAGGACGCAGACTCCCCCCCCTGAAGATTTGAGAGAGTATCCTGGTCTTTTAATGCTAAACGTGGTAAACTATTCACTAGGACGCACACCCCCCCCCTGAAGATTTGAGAGAGTATCCTGGTCTTTTAATGCTAAACGTGGTAAACTATTCACTAGGACGCAGACCTCCCCCCCCTGAAGATTTTGAGAGAGTATCCTGGTCTTTTAATGCTAAACGTGGTAAACTATTCACTAGGACGCAGACATCCCCCCCCCCTGAAGATTTGAGAGAGTATCCTGGTCTTTTAATGCTAAACGTGGTAAACTATTCACTAGGACGCAGACCTCCCCCCCCTGAAGATTTGAGAGAGTATCCTGGTCTTTTAATGCTAAACGTGGTAAACTATTCACTAGGACGCAGACCTCCCCCCCTGAAGATTTGAGAGAGTATCCTGGTCTTTTAATGCTAAACGTGGTGAACTATTCACTAGGACGCAGACCTCCCCCCCTGAAGATTTGAGAGAGTATCCTGGTCTTTTAATGCTAAACGTGGTAATCTATTCACTAGGACGCAGACCTCCCCCCCCCTGAAGATTTGAGAGAGTATCCTGGTCTTTTAATGCTAAACGTGGTGAACTATTCACTAGGACGCAGACCTCCCCCCCTGAAGATTTGAGAGAGTATCCTGGTCTTTTAATGCTAAACGTGGTAAACTATTCACTAGGACGCAGACCTCCCCCCCCCTGAAGATTTGAGAGAGTATCCTGGTCTTTTAATGCTAAACGTGGTAAACTATTCACTAGGACGCAGACCTCCCCCCCTTGAAGATTTGAGAGAATATCCTGGTCTTTTAATGCTAAACGTGGTAAACTATTCACTAGGACGCAGACCTCCCCCCATGAAGATTTGAGAGAGTATCCTGGTCTTTTAATGCTAAACGTGGTAAACTATTCACTAGGACGCAGACCTCCCCCCCTGAAGATTTGAGAGAGTATCCTGGTCTTTTAATGCTAAACGTGGTAATCTATTCACTAGGACGCAGACCTCCCCCCTGAAGATTTGAGAGAGTATCCTGGTCTTTTAATGCTAAACGTGGTAAACTATTCACTAGGACGCAGACCTCCCCCCCTGAAGATTTGAGAGAGTATCCTGGTCTTTTAATGCTAAACGTGGTAAACTATTCACTAGGACGCAGACCTCCCCCCCCCTGAAGATTTGAGAGAGTATCCTGGTCTTTTAATGCTAAACGTGGTAAACTATTCACTAGGACGCAGACCTCCCCCCCTGAAGATTTGAGAGAGTATCCTGGTCTTTCAATGCTAAACGTGGTAAACTATTCACTAGGACGCAGACCTCCCCCCTGAAGATTTGAGAGAGTATCCTGGTCTTTTAATGCTAAACGTGGTAAACTATTCACTAGGACGCAGACCTCCCCCCCTGAAGATTTGAGAGAGTATCCTGGTCTTTTAATGCTAAACGTGGTAAACTATTCACTAGGACGCAGACCTCCCCCCCTGAAGATTTGAGAGAGTATCCTGGTCTTTTAATGCTAAACGTGGTAAACTATTCACTAGGACGCAGACTCCCCCCCCTGAAGATTTGAGAGTATCCTGGTCTTTTAATGCTAAACGTGGTAAACTATTCACTAGGACGCAGACTCCCCCCCCCTGAAGATTTGAGAGAGTATCCTGGTCTTTTAATGCTAAACGTGGTAAACTATTCACTAGGACGCAGACCTCCCCCCCCTGAAGATTTGAGAGAGTATCCTGGTCTTTTAATGCTAAACGTGGTAAACTATTCACTAGGACACAGACCTCCCCCCCCTGAAGATTTGAGAGAGTATCCTGGTCTTTTAATGCTAAACGTGGTAAACTATTCACTAGGACGCAGACCTCCCCCCCTGAAGATTTGAGAGAGTATCCTGGTCTTTTAATGCTAAATGTGGTAAACTATTCACTAGGACGCAGACCTCCCCCCCTGGAGATTTGAGAGAGTATCCTGGTCTTTTAATGCTAAACGTGGTAAACTATTCACTAGGACACAGACCTCCCCCCCTGAAGATTTGAGAGAGTATCCTGGTCTTTTAATGCTAAACGTGGTAAACTATTCACTAGGACGCAGACCTCCCCCCCTGAAGATTTGAGAGAGTATCCTGGTCTTTTAATGCTAAACGTGGTAAACTATTCACTAGGACGCAGACCTCCCCCCCTGAAGATTTGAGAGAGTATCCTGGTCTTTTAATGCTAAACGTGGTAAACTATTCACTAGGACGCAGACCTCCCCCCCCCTGAAGATTTGAGAGAGTATCCTGGTCTTTTAATGCTAAACGTGGTAAACTATTCACTAGGACGCAGACCTCCCCCCCCCTGAAGATTTGAGAGAGTATCCTGGTCTTTTAATGCTAAACGTGGTAAACTATTCACTAGGACGCAGACCTCCCCCCCTGAAGATTTGAGAGAGTATCCTGGTCTTTTAATGCTAAACGTGGTAAACTATTCACTAGGACGCAGACCTCCCCCCCCCCTGAAGATTTGAGAGAGTATCCTGGTATTTTAATGCTAAACGTGGTAAACTATTCACTAGGACGCAGACCTCCCCCCCCTGAAGATTTGAGAGAGTATCCTGGTCTTTTAATGCTAAACGTGGTAAACTATTCACTAGGACGCAGACCTCCCCCCCCTGAAGATTTGAGAGAGTATCCTGGTCTTTTAATGCTAAACGTGGTAAGCTATTCACTAGGACGCAGACCTCCCCCCCTGAAGATTTGAGAGAGTATCCTGGTCTTTTAATGCTAAACGTGGTAACTATTCACTAGGACGCAGACCTCCCCCCCTGAAGATTTGAGAGAGTATCCTGGTCTTTTAATGCTAAACGTGGTAAACTATTCACTAGGACGCAGACCTCCCCCCCCTGAAGATTTGAGAGAGTATCCTGGTCTTTTAATGCTAAACGTGGTAAACTATTCACTAGGACGCAGACCTCCCCCCCTGAAGATTTGAGAGAGTATCCTGGTCTTTTAATGCTAAACGTGGTAAACTATTCACTAGGACGCAGACCTCCCCCCCTGAAGATTTGAGAGAGTATCCTGGTCTTTTAATGCTAAACGTGGTAAACTATTCACTAGGACGCAGACCTCCCCCCCCTGAAGATTTGAGAGAGTATCCTGGTCTTTTAATGCTAAACGTGGTAAACTATTCACTAGGACGCAGACCTCCCCCCCTGAAGATTTGAGAGAGTATCCTGGTCTTTTAATGCTAAACGTGGTAAACTATTCACTAGGACGCAGACCTCCCCCCCCTGAAGATTTGAGAGAGTATCCTGGTCTTTTAATGCTAAACGTGGTAAACTATTCACTAGGACGCAGACCTCCCCCCCTGAAGATTTGAGAGAGTATCCTGGTCTTTTAATGCTAAACGTGGTAAGCTATTCACTAGGACGCAGACCTCCCCCCCCTGAAGATTTGAGAGAGTATCCTGGTCTTTTAATGCTAAACGTGGTAAACTATTCACTAGGACGCAGACCTCCCCCCCTGAAGATTTGAGAGAGTATCCTGGTCTTTTAATGCTAAACGTGGTAAACTATTCACTAGGACGCAGACCTCCCCCCCCTGAAGATTTGAGAGAGTATCCTGGTCTTTTAATGCTAAACGTGGTAAACTATTCACTAGGACGCAGACCTCCCCCCCCTGAAGATTTGAGAGAGTATCCTGGTCTTTTAATGCTAAACGTGGTAAACTATTCACTAGGACGCAGACCTCCCCCCCTGAAGATTTGAGAGAGTATCCTGGTCTTTTAATGCTAAACGTGGTAAACTATTCACTAGGACGCAGACCTCCCCCCCCCGAAGATTTGAGAGAGTATCCTGGTCTTTTAATGCTAAACGTGGTAAACTATTCACTAGGACGCAGACCTCCCCCCCCCTGAAGATTTGAGAGATATCCTGGTCTTTTAATGCTAAACGTGGTAAACTATTCACTAGGACGCAGACCTCCCCCCCTGAAGATTTGAGAGAGTATCCTGGTCTTTTAATGCTAAACGTGGTAAACTATTCACTAGGACGCAGACCTCCCCCCCCCTGAAGATTTGAGAGAGTATCCTGGTCTTTTAATGCTAAACGTGGTAAACTATTCACTAGGACGCAGACCTCCCCCCCCCTGAAGATTTGAGAGAGTATCCTGGTCTTTTAATGCTAAACGTGGTAAACTATTCACTAGGACAGACCTCCCCCCCCTGAAGATTTGAGAGAGTATCCTGGTCTTTTAATGCTAAACGTGGTAAACTATTCACTAGGACGCAGACCTCCCCCCCTGAAGATTTGAGAGAGTATCCTGGTCTTTTAATGCTAAACGTGGTAAACTATTCACTAGGACGCAGACTCCCCCCCCCTGAAGATTTGAGAGAGTATCCTGGTCTTTTAATGCTAAACGTGGTAAACTATTCACTAGGACGCAGACCTCCCCCCCTGAAGATTTGAGAGAGTATCCTGGTCTTTTAATGCTAAACGTGGTAAACTATTCACTAGGACGCAGACCTCCCCCCCCCCTGAAGATTTGAGAGAGTATCCTGGTCTTTTAATGCTAAACGTGGTAAACTATTCACTAGGACGCAGACCTCCCCCCCCCTGAAGATTTGAGAGAGTATCCTGGTCTTTTAATGCTAAACGTGGTAAACTATTCACTAGGACGCAGACCTCCCCCCTGAAGATTTGAGAGAGTATCCTGGTCTTTTAATGCTAAACGTGGTAAACTATTCACTAGGACGCAGACCTCCCCCCCTTGAAGATTTGAGAGAGTATCCTGGTCTTTTAATGCTAAACGTGGTAAACTATTCACTAGGACGCAGACCTCCCCCCTGAAGATTTGAGAGAGTATCCTGGTCTTTTAATGCTAAACGTGGTAAACTATTCACTAGGACGCAGACCTCCCCCCCTGAAGATTTGAGAGAGTATCCTGGTCTTTTAATGCTAAACGTGGTAAACTATTCACTAGGACGCAGACCCCCCCCCCTGAAGATTTGAGAGAGTATCCTGGTCTTTTAATGCTAAACGTGGTAAACTATTCACTAGGACGCAGACCTCCCCCCCTGAAGATTTGAGAGAGTATCCTGGTCTTTTAATGCTAAACGTGGTAAACTATTCACTAGGACGCAGACCTCCCCCCCCTGAAGATTTGAGAGAGTATCCTGGTCTTTTAATGCTAAACGTGGTAAACTATTCACTAGGACACAGACCTCCCCCCCTGAAGATTTGAGAGAGTATCCTGGTCTTTTAATGCTAAACGTGGTAAACTATTCACTAGGACGCAGACCTCCCCCCCCTGAAGATTTGAGAGAGTATCCTGGTCTTTTAATGCTAAACGTGGTAAACTATTCACTAGGACGCAGACCTCCCCCCCTGAAGATTTGAGAGAGTATCCTGGTCTTTTAATGCTAAACGTGGTAAACTATTCACTAGGACGCAGACCTCCCCCCCCTGAAGATTTGAGAGAGTATCCTGGTCTTTTAATGCTAAACGTGGTAAACTATTCACTAGGACGCAGACCTCCCCCCCCTGAAGATTTGAGAGAGTATCCTGGTCTTTTAATGCTAAACGTGGTAAACTATTCACTAGGACGCAGACCTCCCCCCCCTGAAGATTTGAGAGAGTATCCTGGTCTTTTAATGCTAAACGTGGTAAACTATTCACTAGGACGCAGACCTCCCCCCCCTGAAGATTTGAGAGAGTATCCTGGTCTTTTAATGCTAAACGTGGTAAACTATTCACTAGGACGCAGACCTCCCCCCCCTGAAGATTTGAGAGAGTATCCTGGTCTTTTAATGCTAAACGTGGTAAACTATTCACTAGGACGCAGACCTCCCCCCCCGAAGATTTGAGAGAGTATCCTGGTCTTTTAATGCTAAACGTGGTAAACTATTCACTAGGACGCAGACCTCCCCCCCCTGAAGATTTGAGAGAGTATCCTGGTCTTTTAATGCTAAACGTGGTAAACTATTCACTAGGACGCAGACCTCCCCCCCCTGAAGATTTGAGAGAGTATCCTGGTCTTTTAATGCTAAACGTGGTAAACTATTCACTAGGACGCAGACCTCCCCCCCTGAAGATTTGAGAGAGTATCCTGGTCTTTTAATGCTAAACGTGGTAAACTATTCACTAGGACGCAGACCTCCCCCCCTGAAGATTTGAGAGAGTATCCTGGTCTTTTAATGCTAAACGTGGTAAACTATTCACTAGGACGCACACCTCCCCCCCTGAAGATTTGAGAGAGTATCCTGGTCTTTTAATGCTAAACGTGGTAAACTATTCACTAGGACGCAGACCTCCCCCCCCTGAAGATTTGAGAGAGTATCCTGGTCTTTTAATGCTAAACGTGGTAAACTATTCACTAGGACGCAGACCTCCCCCCCTGAAGATTTGAGAGAGTATCCTGGTCTTTTAATGCTAAACGTGGTAAACTATTCACTAGGACGCACACCTCCCCCCCTGAAGATTTGAGAGAGTATCCTGGTCTTTTAATGCTAAACGTGGTAAACTATTCACTAGGACGCAGACCTCCCCCCCTGAAGATTTGAGAGAGTATCCTGGTCTTTTAATGCTAAACGTGGTAAACTATTCACTAGGACGCAGACCTCCCCCCCTGAAGATTTGAGAGAGTATCCTGGTCTTTTAATGCTAAACGTGGTAAACTATTCACTAGGACGCAGACCTCCCCCCCCCTGAAGATTTGAGAGAGTATCCTGGTCTTTTAATGCTAAACGTGGTAAACTATTCACTAGGACGCAGACCTCCCCCCCCTGAAGATTTGAGAGAGTATCCTGGTCTTTTAATGCTAAACGTGGTAAACTATTCACTAGGACGCAGACCTCCCCCCCTGAAGATTTGAGAGAGTATCCTGGTCTTTTAATGCTAAACTGGTAAACTATTCACTAGGACGCAGACCTCCCCCCCCTGAAGATTTGAGAGAGTATCCTGGTCTTTTAATGCTAAACGTGGTAAACTATTCACTAGGACGCAGACCTCCCCCCCTGAAGATTTGAGAGAGTATCCTGGTCTTTTAATGCTAAACGTGGTAAACTATTCACTAGGACGCAGACCTCCCCCCCTGAAGATTTGAGAGAGTATCCTGGTCTTTTAATGCTAAACGTGGTAAACTATTCACTAGGACGCAGACCTCCCCCCCCCTGAAGATTTGAGAGAGTATCCTGGTCTTTTAATGCTAAACGTGGTAAACTATTCACTAGGACGCAGACCTCCCCCCCCTGAAGATTTGAGAGAGTATCCTGGTCTTTTAATGCTAAACGTGGTAAACTATTCACTAGGACGCAGACCTCCCCCCCCTGAAGATTTGAGAGAGTATCCTGGTCTTTTAATGCTAAACGTGGTAAACTATTCACTAGGACGCAGACCTCCCCCCCCCTGAAGATTTGAGAGAGTATCCTGGTCTTTTAATGCTAAACGTGGTAAACTATTCACTAGGACGCAGACCTCCCCCCCTGAAGATTTGAGAGAGTATCCTGGTCTTTTAATGCTAAACGTGGTAAACTATTCACTAGGACGCAGACCTCCCCCCCTGAAGATTTGAGAGAGTATCCTGGTCTTTTAATGCTAAACGTGGTAAACTATTCACTAGGACACAGACCTCCCCCCCTGAAGATTTGAGAGAGTATCCTGGTCTTTTAATGCTAAACGTGGTAAACTATTCACTAGGACGCAGACCTCCCCCCCCCTGAAGATTTGAGAGAGTATCCTGGTCTTTTAATGCTAAACGTGGTAAACTATTCACTAGGACGCAGACCTCCCCCCTGAAGATTTGAGAGAGTATCCTGGTCTTTTAATGCTAAACGTGGTAAACTATTCACTAGGACACAGACCTCCCCCCCTGAAGATTTGAGAGAGTATCCTGGTCTTTTAATGCTAAACGTGGTAAACTATTCACTAGGACGCAGACCTCCCCCCCTGAAGATTTGAGAGAGTATCCTGGTCTTTTAATGCTAAACGTGGTAAACTATTCACTAGGACGCAGACCTCCCCCCCTGAGATTTGAGAGAGTATCCTGGTCTTTTAATGCTAAACGTGGTAAACTATTCACTAGGACGCAGACCTCCCCCCCTGAAGATTTGAGAGAGTATCCTGGTCTTTTAATGCTAAACGTGGTAAACTATTCACTAGGACGCAGACCTCCCCCCCCTGAAGATTTGAGAGAGTATCCTGGTCTTTTAATGCTAAACGTGGTAAACTATTCACTAGGACGCAGACCTCCCCCCCCCGAAGATTTGAGAGAGTATCCTGGTCTTTTAATGCTAAACGTGGTAAACTATTCACTAGGACGCAGACCTCCCCCCCCCTGAAGATTTGAGAGAGTATCCTGGTCTTTTAATGCTAAACGTGGTAAACTATTCACTAGGACGCAGACCTCCCCCCCCTGAAGATTTGAGAGAGTATCCTGGTCTTTTAATGCTAAACGTGGTAAACTATTCACTAGGACGCAGACCTCCCCCCCTGAAGATTTGAGAGAGTATCCTGGTCTTTTAATGCTAAACGTGGTAAACTATTCACTAGGACGCAGACCTCCCCCCTTGAAGATTTGAGAGAGTATCCTGGTCTTTTAATGCTAAACGTGGTAAACTATTCACTAGGACGCAGACCTCCCCCCCTGAAGATTTGAGAGAGTATCCTGGTCTTTTAATGCTAAACGTGGTAAACTATTCACTAGGACACAGACCTCCCCCCCTGAAGATTTGAGAGAGTATCCTGGTCTTTTAATGCTAAACGTGGTAAACTATTCACTAGGACGCAGACCTCCCCCCCCTGAAGATTTGAGAGAGTATCCTGGTCTTTTAATGCTAAACGTGGTAAACTATTCACTAGGACGCAGACCTCCCCCCCTGAGATTTGAGAGAGTATCCTGGTCTTTTAATGCTAAACGTGGTAAACTATTCACTAGGACGCAGACCTCCCCCCCCCTGAAGATTTGAGAGAGTATCCTGGTCTTTTAATGCTAAACGTGGTAAACTATTCACTAGGACGCAGACCTCCCCCCCTGAAGATTTGAGAGAGTATCCTGGTCTTTTAATGCTAAACGTGGTAAACTATTCACTAGGACGCAGACCTCCCCCCCTGAAGATTTGAGAGAGTATCCTGGTCTTTTAATGCTAAACGTGGTAAACTATTCACTAGGACGCAGACCTCCCCCCCTGAAGATTTGAGAGAGTATCCTGGTCTTTTAATGCTAAACGTGGTAAACTATTCACTAGGACGCAGACCTCCCCCCCCTGAAGATTTGAGAGAGTATCCTGGTCTTTTAATGCTAAACGTGGTAAACTATTCACTAGGACGCAGACCTCCCCCCCCTGAAGATTTGAGAGAGTATCCTGGTCTTTTAATGCTAAACGTGGTAAACTATTCACTAGGACGCAGACCTCCCCCCCCCGAAGATTTGAGAGAGTATCCTGGTCTTTTAATGCTAAACGTGGTAAACTATTCACTAGGACGCAGACCTCCCCCCCCTGAAGATTTGAGAGAGTATCCTGGTCTTTTAATGCTAAACGTGGTAAACTATTCACTAGGACGCAGACCTCCCCCCCCCCTGAAGATTTGAGAGAGTATCCTGGTCTTTTAATGCTAAACGTGGTAAACTATTCACTAGGACGCAGACCTCCCCCCCTGAAGATTTGAGAGAGTATCCTGGTCTTTTAATGCTAAACGTGGTAAGCTATTCACTAGGACGCAGACCTCCCCCCCCTGAAGATTTGAGAGAGTATCCTGGTCTTTTAATGCTAAACGTGGTAAACTATTCACTAGGACGCAGACCTCCCCCCCTGAAGATTTGAGAGAGTATCCTGGTCTTTTAATGCTAAACGTGGTAAACTATTCACTAGGACGCAGACCTCCCCCCCTGAAGATTTGAGAGAGTATCCTGGTCTTTTAATGCTAAACGTGGTAAACTATTCACTAGGACGCAGACCTCCCCCCCCCTGAAGATTTGAGAGAGTATCCTGGTCTTTTAATGCTAAACGTGGTAAACTATTCACTAGGACGCAGACCTCCCCCCCTGAAGATTTGAGAGAGTATCCTGGTCTTTTAATGCTAAACGTGGTAAACTATTCACTAGGACGCAGACCTCCCCCCCTGAAGATTTGAGAGAGTATCCTGGTCTTTTAATGCTAAACGTGGTAAGCTATTCCATAGGACGCAGACCTCCCCCCCCCCCTGAAGATTTGAGAGAGTATCCTGGGGTTTTAATGCTAAACATGGTAAACTATTCACTAGGACACAGACCTCCCTCCCCCCCTGAAGATTTGAGAGAGTATCCTGGTCTTTTAACCCTGGATAGGTACGGTGGGTCGTTTGCGACCCCGAGCGTCAAAAAAAAACAGGTTTTTCTCACGTGACTCACCCCTGTGACTGAATTTGTGGGTGATCGACCTGCAGGAGTTGTCTCCCCTACACGCTCTAGTAGTGTCCAGATGTGCATTGCTGTAGCTGTACTCCTTCCCCGATTTCTGAGACGCGTCGGGGTCGTTCGCGTCCGAGTTTACCCTTCTGAGGTAGTTTGCATAATTATCAAAGTTATTACGTATTATGAAATTGTCGTAGAATGGTGCAACTTGTATAGGTTATCAGTTGTGGAAAGTCTTGGTGGATTGTTTGGCTACCATGTGCATGTTTTTTTTTTTAGTTAAAATGTCGTTCATCACCACGAGGACCATTTTACCGCGAGTGCCCCTTTTTCATTTTTTTTCATTTTTTTGCCAAGTCATTTTTCCGTAAGATATTGCCAAATAGTGTCGTAAAACTTTTGCTTGTTTAGTGTTGGAAAGTGTGTCTAGATGATCTGGCTACCCATGCATGACTTTGTTTTTGTCAGATACGACGTAGTTATTGGTATATTGGGTATTTAACTGCGGTTACCAATTTCTGTTTTTTTTTCAATATTTGTAAAAATTACTACGTAGTAAGGAATTGCCGTATATTATTCATTTTTTTTTCATGTTTATGTGTTAGAAAGTGTGCCTTGATGGTTGGGCTAACACGTGCATGTCTTTTTTTTTTATCTGAGATGTCGTATATTAGAATGTTGGGCATTTTACCGCGAGTGTCCCTTTTTAATTTTTTTAAATTTTTTTGCCAAGTCATTTTTCCGTAAGATATTGCGAAATAGTGTCGTAAAACTTTTGCTTTGTTAATGTTGGAAAGTGTGTCTAGATGATCTGGCTACCCATGCGTGATTTTGTTTTTGTCAGATACGACGTAGTTATTGGTATATTGGGTATTTAACTGCGGTTGCCAATTTCTGTTTTTTTTTCAATATTTGTAAAAATTTACTACGTAGTAAGGAATTGCCGGATAATATTGATTTTTTTTTCATGTTTATGTGTTAGAAAGTGTGCCTTGATGGTTGGGCTAACACGTGCATGTCTTTTTTTTTTATCTGAGATGCCGTATATTAGAATGTTGGGCATTTTTCCGCGAGTGCCCCTTTTTATTTGTTTTGCATTTTTTTGCTTAGTCATGTTACCGTAAGGAATTGGCAAGTAGTGTCGCAAAACTTATATTTTTATAGTGTTGGAAAGTGTTTCTAGATGATCTGGCTACCCATGCCTATTTTTTTTAGCCAGATATGGCGTATATATAAGTATGTGTTCGATTTTCCTATGATTGCCATTTTTTCGTTTTTTCCCATTTCTTTCAAAATTACTACGTACTAAGGAACTATCACAGAGTAATATTTCATTTATATGTTTATTTGTCGGAAAATATGCCTTGATGGTTTGCCTAGCACGTGGCTGAAATTTTTTTTTTCTGAAATGCCGTATATTAGAATGGCCATTTTTCCACGAGTGCCCCTTTTTATTTGTTTTGCATTTTTTTGCTTAGTCATGTTACCGTAAGGAATTGGCAAGTAGTGTCGCAAAACTTATATTTTTATAGTGTTGGAAAGTGTTTCTAGATGATCTGGCTACCCATGCCTATCTTTTTTTTAGCCAGATATGGCGTATATATAGGTATGTGTTCGATTTTCCGGTGATTGCCATTTTTTCGTTTTTTCCCAATTCTTTCAAAATTACTACGTACTAAGGAACTATCACAGAGTAATGATTCCTCTAGATGTTTATTTGTCGGAAAATTTTGTTTACTTTTTTTTTGATTGAATATCATCAAATTTTTTTAGCTAAAATATTGTTTTACATTTTTTTTTTCGATTTTATTTCCCTTCAAAAAAATTTTTTTGGGTCAGAATTTTAATTTTATAGTCGGAAAATAATCGACAATTATCCAGCAACCCACCATACAATTTTTATGCATATCCAATAATAATTAGATTAGTAAATAACACCTTGAAATTGACATACCCTTCCTACATTTCAAGTGGCAGATTAGGGAGTCTGAGTCAGTGTGGTTGGCGGCCATTTTGTGGACATATCCGAAGCGTAAGCTGCCCTATCTATATATATTCTTGTTCCCTATAGAATTTGTGATATTTTGGTATATTTTTACCTGCATAAATATCATATTATATATTAAATATATGTATTTTTTTACGAAATTTCCAAGTACTCAAAAAATTACCTTTAGATATGGCCCCTGATATAAATGTAATTTACAAAATAATGAAGATTTTTTTACATATTTCTATTTTAGGATAACATATGTTTATTCCCTAAAAAAATTAGCCACTTCCTATTTCATTTGGGTACCCAAAAAAATTCATGAAATTTTGACAATTTTTTTTGGCCAAAAAAAGTTACCCTTTTTTTCTCATTTCAGATCTTCACCTCCATGGGTCTGACTTCATCCAAAATACATCAAGATGTGTCCTAAACATTCAAGAATCAATTCCTAAAAGGATTTGTGTATATATGTATAAACTTTTTTTTATGAATTTTTATGTCAGGTCTTTTTTTTTTTCTACTTAATTTTTAAAAATATTTATAATAAATAGTTTTTCTGCAGATGAGTAGTATTTATCTTTACAGTTGTTTTAAGCATTCATTGAAGTTTTTTTTGGCAAAAGAAAAAAGGAGGTTACTGCAAAAACTGATTTTTCAAGAATTTTTTTTGGCGTCGGGGTCGTTCGCGTCCGAGTATACCCTTAAAGGGGTGTCCGAGGACCGTACCTATCCAGGGTTAATGCTAAACATGGTAAACTATTCACTAGGACGCAGACCTCCCCCCCTGAAGATTTGAGAGAGTATCCTGGTCTTTTAATGCTAAACGTGGTAAACTATTCACTAGGACGCAGACCTCCCCCCCTGAAGATTTGAGAGAGTATCCTGGTCTTTTAATGCTAAACGTGGTAAACTATTCACTAGGACGCAGACCTCCCCCCCCTGAAGATTTGAGAGAGTATCCTGGTCTTTTAATGCTAAACGTGGTAAACTATTCACTAGGACGCAGACCTCCCCCCCCCTGAAGATTTGAGAGAGTATCCTGGTCTTTTAATGCTAAACGTGGTAAAATATTCACTAGGACGCAGACCTCCCCCCCTGAATATTTGAGAGAGTATCCTGGTCTTTTAATGCTAAACATGGTAAACTATTCACTAGGACGCAGACCTCCCCCCCATGAAGATTTGAGAGAGTATCCTGGTCTTTTAATGCTAAACATGGTAAACTATTCACTAGGACGCAGACCTCCCCCCCTGAAGATTTGAGAGAGTATCCTGGTCTTTTAATGCTAAACGTGGTAAACTATTCACTAGGACGCAGACCTCCCCCCCCTGAAGATTTGAGAGAGTATCCTGGTCTTTTAATGCTAAACATGGTAAACTATTCACTAGGACGCAGACCTCCCCCCCTGAAGATTTGAGAGAGTATCCTGGTCTTTTAATGCTAAACGTGGTAAACTATTCACTAGGACGCAGACCTCCCCCCCCCCCCTGAATATTTGAGAGAGTATCCTGGTCTTTTAATGCTAAATGTGGTAAACTATTCACTAGGATGCAAACATCCCCCCCCCTGAAGATTTGAGAGATTATCCTGGTCTTTTAATGCTAAACGTGGTAAACTATTCACTAGGACGCAGACCTCCCCCCCTGAAGATTTGAGAGAGCATCCTGGTCTTTTAATGCTGAACGTGGTAAACTATTCACTAGGACGCAGACTTCCCCCCCCCCCTGAAGATTTGAGAAAGAATCCTGGTCTTTTAATGCTAAACGTGGTGAACTATTCACTAGGACGCACACTCCCCCCCCCTGAAGATTTGAGAGAGTATCCTGGTCTTTCAATGCTAAACGTGGTAAATTATTCACTAGGACGCAGACCTCCCCCCTGAAGATTTGAGAGAGTATCCTGGTCTTTTAATGCTAAACGTGGTAAACTATTCACTAGGACGCAGACCTCCCCCCTCTCCTGAAGATTTGAGAGAGTATCCTGGTCTTTTAATGCTAAACGTGGTAAACTATTCACTAGGAGGCAGACCTCCCCACCTGAAAAATTGAGAGAGTACCCTGGTCTTTTAATGCTAAACGTGGTAAACTATTCACTAGGACGCAGACCTCGCCCCCCTTGAAGATTTGAGAGAGTATCCTGGTCTTTTAATGCTAAATGTGGTAAACTATTCACTAGGACGCACACTCCCCCCCCCTGAAGATTTGAGAGAGTATCCTGGTCTTTTAATGCTAAACGTGGTAAACTATTCACTAGGACGCAGACCTCCCCCCCCTGAAGAGTTGAGAGAGTATCCTGATCTTTTAACCCTGGATAGGTACGGTCCTCGGACACCCCTTTAAGGGTATACTCGGACGCGAACGACCCTGACGCCAAAAAAAATTCTTGAAAAATCAGTTTTTGCAGTAACCTCCTTTTTTCTTTTGCCAAAAAAAACTTCAATGAATGCTTAAAACAACTGTAAAGATAAATACTACTCATCTGCAGAAAAACTATTTATTATAAATATTTTAAAAAATTAAGTAGAAAAAAAAAGACCTGACATAAAAATTCATAAAAAAAAAGTTTATACATATATACACAAATCCTTTTAGGAATTGATTCTTGAATGTTTAGGACACATCTTGATGTATTTTGGATGAAGTCAGACCCATGGAGGTGAAGATCTGAAATGAGAAAAAAAGGGTAACTTTTTTTGGCCAAAAAAAATTGTCAAAATTTCATGAATTTTTTTGGGTACCCAAATGAAATAGGAAGTGGCTAATTTTTTTAGGGAATAAACATATGTTATCCTAAAATAGAAATATGTAAAAAAATCTTCATTATTTTGTAAATTACATTTATATCAGGGGCCATATCTAAAGGTAATTTTTTGAGTACTTGGAAATTTCGTAAAAAAATACATATATTTAATATATAATATGATATTTATGCAGGTAAAAATATACCAAAATATCACAAATTCTATAGGGAACAAGAATATATATAGATAGGGCAGCTTACGCTTCGGATATGTCCACAAAATGGCCGCCAACCACACTGACTCAGACTCCCTAATCTGCCACTTGAAATGTAGGAAGGGTATGTCAATTTCAAGGTGTTATTTACTAATCTAATTATTATTGGATATGCATAAAAATTGTATGGTGGGTTGCTGGATAATTGTCGATTATTTTACGCCTATATAATTAAAATTCTGACCCAAAAAAATTTTTTTTAAGGGAAATAAAATCGAAAAAAAAAATGTAAAACAATATTTTAGCTAAAAAAATTTGATGATATTCAATCAAAAAAAAGTAAACAAAATTTTCCGACAAATAAACATCTAGAGGAATCATTACTCTGTGATAGTTCCTTAGTACGTAGTAATTTTGAAAGAATTGGGAAAAAACGAAAAAATGGCAATCACCGGAAAATCGAACACATACCTATATATACGCCATATCTGGCTAAAAAAAAGATAGGCATGGGTAGCCAGATCATCTAGAAACACTTTCCAACACTATAAAAATATAAGTTTTGCGACACTACTTGCCAATTCCTTACGGTAACATGACTAAGCAAAAAAATGCAAAACAAATAAAAAGGGGCACTCGTGGAAAAATGGCCATTCTAATATACGGCATTTCAGAAAAAAAAAATTTCAGCCACGTGCTAGGCAAACCATCAAGGCATATTTTCCGACAAATAAACATATAAATGAAATATTACTCTGTGATAGTTCCTTAGTACGTAGTAATTTTGAAAGAAATGGGAAAAAACGAAAAAATGGCAATCACAGGAAAATCGAACACATACTTATATATACGCCATATCTGGCTAAAAAAAAATAGGCATGGGTAGCCAGATCATCTAGAAACACTTTCCAACACTATAAAAATATAAGTTTTGCGACACTACTTGCCAATTCCTTACGGTAACATGACTAAGCATAAAAATGCAAAACAAATAAAAAGGGGCACTCGCGGAAAAATGCCCAACATTCTAATATACGGCATCTCAGATAAAAAAAAAAGACATGCACGTGTTAGCCCAACCATCAAGGCACACTTTCTAACACATAAACATGAAAAAAAAATCAATAATATACGGCAATTCCTTACTACGTAGTAAATTTTTACAAATATTGAAAAAAAAACAGAAATTGGCAACCGCAGTTAAATACCCAATATACCAATAACTACGTCGTATCTGACAAAAACAAAATCACGCATGGGTAGCCAGATCATCTAGACACACTTTCCAACATTAAAAAAGCAAAAGTTTTACGACACTATTTCGCAATATCTTACGGAAAAATGACTTGGCAAAAAAATTTAAAAAAATTAAAAAGGGACACTCGCGGTAAAATGCCCGACATTCTGATATACGACATCTCAGATAAAAAAAAAGACATGCACGTGTTAGCCCAACCATCAAGGCACACTTTCTAACACATAAACATGAAAAAAAAATGAATAATATACGGCAATTCCTTACTACGTAGTAATTTTTACAAATATTGAAAAAAAAACAGAAATTGGTAACCGCAGTTAAATACCCAATATACCAATAACTACGTCGTATCTGACAAAAACAAAGTCATGCATGGGTAGCCAGATCATCTAGACACACTTTCCAACACTAAACAAGCAAAAGTTTTACGACACTATTTGGCAATATCTTACGGAAAAATGACTTGGCAAAAAAATGAAAAAAAATGAAAAAGGGGCACTCGCGGTAAAATGGTTCTCGTGGTGATGAACGACATTTTAACTAAAAAAAAAAACATGCACATGGTAGCCAAACAATCCACCAAGACTTTCCACAACTGATAACCTATACAAGTTGCAACATTCTACGACAATTTCATAATACGTAATAACTTTGATAATTATGCAAACTACCTCAGAAGGGTAAACTCGGACGCGAACGACCCCGACGCGTCTCAGAAATCGGGGAAGGAGTACAGCTACAGCAATGCACATCTGGACACTACTAGAGCGTGTAGGGGAGACACCTCCTGCAGGTCGATCACCCACAAATTCAGTCACAGGGGTGAGTCACGTGAGAAAAACCTGTTTTTTTTTGACGCTCGGGGTCGCAAACGACCCACCGTACCTATCCAGGGTTAATGCTAAACGTGGTAAACTATTCACTAGGACGCAGACCTCCCCCCAGAAGATTTGAGAGAGTATCCTGGTCTTTTAATGCTAAACGTGGTAAACTATTCACTAGGACACAGACATCCCCCCCTTGAAGATTTGAGAGAGTATCCTGGTCTTTTAATGCTAAACGTGGTAAACTATTCACTAGGACGCAGACTTCCCCCCCCCCTGAAGATTTGAGAGAGTATCCTGGTCTTTTAATGCTAAACGTGGTAAACTATTCACTAGGACACAGACCTCCCCCCCCCCCCTGAAGATTTGAGAGAGTATCCTGGTCTTTTAATGCTAAACGTGGTAAACTATTCAATAGGACTCAGACCTCCCCCCCTGAAGATTTGAGAGAGTATCCTGGTCTTTTAATGCTAAATGTGGTAAACTATTCACTAGGACGCAGACCTCCCCCCCTGGAGATTTGAGAGAGTATCCTGGTCTTTTAATGCTAAACGTGGTAAACTATTCACTAGGACGCAGACCTCCCCCCCTGAAGATTTGAGAGAGTATCCTGGTCTTTTAATGCTAAACGTGGTAAACTATTCACTAGGACCAAGACCTCCCCCCCCCCTGAAGATTTGAGAGAGTATCCTGGTCTTTTAATGCTAAACGTGGTAAACTATTCACTAGGACGCAGACCTCCCCCCCCCCGAAGATTTGAGAGAGTATCTTGGTCTTTTAATGCTAAAAGTGGTAAACTATTCACTAGGACGCAGACCTCCCCCCCCTCTGACGATTTGAGAGAGTATCCTGGTCTTTTAATGCTAAACGTGGTAAACTATTCACTAGGACGCAGACCTCCCCCCCCTGAAGATTTGAGAGAGTATCCTGGTATTTTAATGCTAAACGTGGTAAACTATTCACTAGGACGCAGATCTACCCCCCTGAAGATTTGAGAGAGTATCCTGGTCTTTTAATGCTAAACGTGGTAAGCTATTCACTAGGATGCAGACCTCCCCCCCTGAAGATTTGAGAGAGTATCCTGGTCTTTTAATGCTAAACGTGGTAAACTATTCACTAGGACGCACACCTCCCCCCCTGAAGATTTGAGAGAGTATCCTGGTCTTTTAATGCTAAACGTGGTAAACTATTCACTAGGACGCAGACCTCCCCCCCTGAAGATTTGAGAGAGTATCCTGGTCTTTTAATGCTAAACGTGGTAAACTATTCACTAGGACGCAGACCTCCCCCCCCCCTGAAGATTTGAGAGAGTATCCTGGTCTTTTAATGCTAAACGTGGTAAACTATTCACTAGGACGCACACCTCCCCCCCTGAAGATTTGAGAGAGTATCCTGGTCTTTTAATGCTAAACGTGGTAAACTATTCACTAGGACGCAGACCTCCCCCCCCTGAAGATTTGAGAGAGTATCCTGGTCTTTTAATGCTAAACGTGGTAAGCTATTCAATAGGACGCAGACCTCCCCCCCCCTGAAGATTTGAGAGAGTATCCTGGGGTTTTAATGCTAAACATGGTAAACTATTCACTAGGACACAGACCTCCCTCCCCCCCTGAAGATTTGAGAGAGTATCCTGGTCTTTTAATGCTAAACATGGTAAACTATTCACTAGGACGCAGACCTCCCCCCCTGAAGATTTGAGAGAGTATCCTGGTCTTTTAATGCTAAACATGGTAAACTATTCACTAGGACGCAGACCTCCCCCCCCATGAAGATTTGAGACAGTATCCTGGTCTTTTAATGCTAAACATGGTAAACTATTCACTAGGACGCAGACCTCCCCCCCTGAAGATTTGAGAGAGTATCCTGGTCTTTTAATGCTAAACGTGGTAAACTATTCACTAGGACGCAGACCTCCCCCCCTGAAGATTTGAGAGAGTATCCTGGTCTTTTAATGCTAAACATGGTAAACTATTCACTAGGACGCAGACCTCCCCCCCCTGAAGATTTGAGAGAGTATCCTTGTCTTTTAATGCTAAACATGGTAAACTATTCACTAGGACGCAGACCTCCCCCCCTGAAGATTTGAGAGAGTATCCTGGTCTTTTAATGCTAAACGTGGTAAACTATTCACTAGGACGCAGACCTCCCCCCCTGAAGATTTGAGAGAGTATCCTGGTCTTTTAATGCTAAACGTGGTAAACTATTCACTAGGACGCAGACCTCCCCCCTGAAGATTTGAGAGAGTATCCTGGTCTTTTAATGCTAAACATGGTAAACTATTCACTAGGACGCAGACCTCCCCCCCCTGAAGATTTGAGAGAGTATCCTTGTCTTTTAATGCTAAACATGGTAAACTATTCACTAGGACGCAGACCTCCCCCCCTGAAGATTTGAGAGAGTATCCTGGTCTTTTAATGCTAAACGTGGTAAACTATTCACTAGGACGCAGACCTCCCCCCCTGAAGATTTGAGAGAGTATCCTGGTCTTTTAATGCTAAACGTGGTAAACTATTCACTAGGACGCAGACCTCCCCCCCTGAAGATTTGAGAGAGTATCTTGGTCTTTAATGCTAAACATGGTAAACTATTCACTAGGACGCAGACCTCCCCCCCTGAAGATTTGAGAGAGTATCCTGGTCTTTTAATGCTAAACATGGTAAACTATTCACTAGGACACAGACCTCCCTCCCCCCCTGAAGATTTGAGAGAGTATCCTGGTCTTTTAATGCTAAACATGGTAAACTATTCACTAGGACGCAGACCTCCCCCCCTGAAGATTTGAGAGAGTATCCTGGTCTTTTAATGCTAAACGTGGTAAACTATTCACTAGGACGCAGACCTCCCCCCCCTGAATATTTGAGAGAGTATCCTGGTCTTTTAATGCTAAACATGGTAAACTATTCACTAGGACGCAGACCTCCCCCCCCCTGAAGATTTGAGAGAGTATCCTGGTCTTTTAATGCTAAACATGGTAAACTATTCACTAGGACGCAGACCTCCCCCCCCCGAAGATTTGAGAGAGTATCCTGGTCTTTTAATGCTAAACATGGTAAACTATTCACTAGGACGCAGACCTCCCCCCCCCTGAAGATTTGAGAGAGTATCCTGGTCTTTTAATGCTAAACATGGTAAACTATTCACTAGGACGCAGACCTCCCCCCCTGAAGATTTGAGAGAGTATCCTGGTCTTTTAATGCTAAACGTGGTAAACTATTCACTAGGACGCAGACCTCCCCCCCCTGAAGATTTGAGAGAGTATCCTGGTCTTTTAATGCTAAACATGGTAAACTATTCACTAGGACGCAGACCTCCCCCCCCTGAAGATTTGAGAGAGTATCCTGGTCTTTTAATGCTAAACATGGTAAACTATTCACTAGGACACAGACCTCCCTCCCCCCCTGAAGATTTGAGAGAGTATCCTGGTCTTTTAATGCTAAACATGGTAAACTATTCACTAGGACGCAGACCTCCCCCCCTGAAGATTTGAGAGAGTATCCTGGTCTTTTAATGCTAAACGTGGTAAAATATTCACTAGGACGCAGACCTCCCCCCCTGAAGATTTGAGAGAGTATCCTGGTTTTTTAATGCTAAACGTGGTAAACTATTCACTAGGACGCAGACCTCCCCCCCTGAAGATTTGAGAGAGTATCCTGGTCTTTTAATGCTAAACGTGGTAAACTATTCACTAGGACGCAGACCTCCCCCCCTGAAGATTTGAGAGAGTATCCTGGTCTTTTAATGCTAAACGTGGTAAACTATTCACTAGGACGCAGACCTCCCCCCCTGAAGATTTGAGAGAGTATCCTGGTCTTTTAATGCTAAACGTGGTAAACTATTCACTAGGACGCAGACCTCCCCCCCCTGAAGATTTGAGAGAGTATCCTGGTCTTTTAATGCTAAACGTGGTAAATTATTCACTAGGACGCACACCTCCCCCCCTGAAGATTTGAGAGAGTATCCTGGTCTTTTAATGCTAAACGTGGTAAACTATTCACTAGGACGCAGACCTCCCCCCCTGAAGATTTGAGAGAGTATCCTGGTCTTTTAATGCTAAACGTGGTAAGCTATTCAATAGGACGCAGACCTCCCCCCCCTGAAGATTTGAGAGAGTATCCTGGGGTTTTAATGCTAAACATGGTAAACTATTCACTAGGACACAGACCTCCCTCCCCCCTTGAAGATTTGAGAGAGTATCCTGGTCTTTTAATGCTAAACGTGGTAAACTATTCACTAGGACGCAGACCTCCCCCCCCTGAAGATTTGAGAGAGTATCCTGGTCTTTTAATGCTAAACGTGGAAAACTATTCACTAGGACGCAGACCTCCCCCCCCCCTGAAGATTTGAGAGAGTATCCTGGTCTTTTAATGCTAAACGTGGTAAAATATTCACTAGGACGCAGACCTCCCCCCCCCTGAATATTTGAGAGAGTATCCTGGTCTTTTAATGCTAAATGTGGTAAAATATTCACTAGGACGCAGACCTCCCCCCCTGAAGATTTGAGAGAGTATCCTGGTCTTTTAATGCTAAATGTGGTAAACTATTCACTAGGACGCAGACCTCCCCCCCCCTGAAGATTTGAGAGAGTATCCTGGTCTTTTAATGCTAAACGTGGTAACTATTCACTAGGACGCAGACCTCCCCCCCTGAAGATTTGAGAGTATCCTGGTCTTTTAATGCTAAATGTGGTAACTATTCACTAGGACGCAGACCTCCCCCCCCTGAAGATTTGAGAGAGTATCCTGGTCTTTTAATGCTAAACGTGGTAAACTATTCACTAGGAACGCAGACCTCCCCCCCCCTGAAGATTTGAGAGAGTATCCTGGTCTTTTAATGCTAACGTGGTAAACTATTCACTAGGACGCAGACCTCCCCCCCCTGAAGATTTGAGAGAGTATCCTGGTCTTTTAATGCTAACGTGGTAAACTATTCACTAGGACGCAGACCTCCCCCCCTGAAGATTGAGAGAGTATCCTGGTCTTTTAATGCTAAACGTGGTAAACTATTCACTAGGACGCAGACCTCCCCTCCCTGAAGATTTGAGAGAGTATCCTGGTCTTTTAATGCTAAACGTGGTAAACTATTCACTAGGACGCAGACCTCCCCCCCCTGAAGATTTGAGAGAGTATCCTGGTCTTTTAATGCTAAACGTGGTAAACTATTCACTAGGACGCAGACCTCCCCCCCTGAAGATTTGAGAGAGTATCCTGGTCTTTTAATGCTAAACGTGGTAAACTATTCACTAGGACGCAGACCTCCCCCCCTGAAGATTTGAGAGAGTATCCTGGTCTTTTAATGCTAAACGTGGTAAACTATTCACTAGGACGCAGACCTCCCCCCCTGAAGATTTGAGAGAGTATCCTGGTCTTTTAATGCTAAACGTGGTAAACTATTCACTAGGACGCAGACCTCCCCCCCTGAAGATTTGAGAGAGTATCCTGGTCTTTTAATGCTAAACGTGGTAAACTATTCACTAGGACGCAGACCTCCCCCCCCCTGAAGATTTGAGAGAGTATCCTGGTCTTTTAATGCTAAACGTGGTAAACTATTCACTAGGACGCAGACCTCCCCCCCCCTGAAGATTTGAGAGAGTATCCTGGTCTTTTAATGCTAAACGTGGTAAACTATTCACTAGGACGCAGACCTCCCCCCCCCCTGAAGATTTGAGAGAGTATCCTGGTCTTTTAATGCTAAACGTGGTAAACTATTCACTAGGACGCAGACATCCCCCCCCCCTGAAGATTTGAGAGAGTATCCTGGTCTTTTAATGCTAAACGTGGTAAACTATTCACTAGGACGCAGACCTCCCCCCCTGAAGATTTGAGAGAGCATCCTGGTCTTTTAATGCTGAACGTGGTAAACTATTCACTAGGATGCAGACTTCCCCCCCCCTGAAGATTTGAGAAAGTATCATGGTCTTTTAATGCTAAACGTGGTGAACTATTCACTAGGACGCACACTCCCCCCCCTGAAGATTTAAGAGAGTATCCTGGTCTTTTAATGCTAAACGTTGTAAACTATTCACTAGGACGCAGACCTTCCCCCTGAAGATTTGAGAGAGTATCCTGGTCTTTTAATGCTAAACATGGTAAACTATTCACTAGGACGCAGACCTCCCCCCTCTCCTGAAGATTTGAGAGAGTATCCTGGTCTTTTAATGCTAAACGTGGTAAACTATTCACTAGGAGGCAGACCTCCCCACCTGAAAAATTGAGAGAGTACCCTGGTCTTTTAATGCTAAACGTGGTAAACTATTCACTAGGACGCAGACCTCGCCCCCCTTGAAGATTTGAGAGAGTATCCTGGTCTTTTAATGCTAAACGTGGTAAACTATTCACTAGGACGCACACTCCCCCCCCCCTGAAGATTTGAGAGAGTATCCTGGTCTTTTAATGCTAAACGTGGTAAACTATTCACTAGGACGCAGACCTCCCCCCCCTGAAGAGTTGAGAGAGTATCCTGATCTTTTAATGCTAAACGTGGTAAACTATTCACTAGGACGCAGACCTCCCCCCTGAAGATTTGAGAGAGTATCCTGGTCTTTTAATGCTAAACGTGGTAAAATATTCACTAGGACACAGACCTCCCCCCCTTGAAGATTTGAGAGAGTATCCTGGTCTTTTAATGCTAAACGTGGTAAACTATTTACTAGGACGCAGACTTCCCCCCCTTGAAGATTTGAGAGAGTATCCTGGTCTTTTAATGCTAAACGTGGTAAACTATTCACTAGGACGCACACTCCCCCCCCCCTGAAGATTTGAGAGAGTATCCTGGTCTTTTAAAGCTAAACGTGGTAAACTATTCACTAGGACGCACACCTCCCCCCCCAGAAGATTTGAGAGAGTATCCTGGTCTTTTAATGCTAAACGTGGTAAACTATTCACTAGGACACAGACCTCCCCCCCCCTGAAGATTTGAGAGAGTATCCTGGTCTTTTAATGCTAAACGTGGTAAACTATTCACTAGGACACAGACCTCCCCCCCTGAAGATTTGAGAGAGTATCCTGGTCCTTTAATGCTAAACGTGGTAAACTATTCACTAGGACACAGACCTCCCCCCTTGGAGATTTGAGAGAGTATCCTGGTCTTTTAATGCTAAACGTGGTAAACTATTCACTAGGACGCAGACCTCCCCCCCTGGAGATTTGAGAGAGTATCCTGCTCTTTTAATGCTAAACGTGGTAAACTATTCACTAGGACGCAGACCTCCGCCCCCCTGAAGATTTGAGAGAGTATCCTGGTCTTTTAATGCTAAACGTGGTAAACTATTCACTAGGACGCAGACCTCCCCCCCCTGAAGATTTGAGAGAGTATCCTGGTCTTTTAATGCTAAACGTGGTAAACTATTCACTAGGACGCAGACCTCCCCCCCTCGAAGATTTGAGAGAGTATCCTGGTCTTTTATTGCTAAACGTGGTAAACTATTCACTAGGACGCAGACCTCCCCCCCCCTGACAATTTGAGAGAGTATCCTGGTCATTTAATGCTAAACGTGGTAAACTATTCACTAGGACGCAGACCTCCCCCCCCTTGAAGATTTGAGAGAGTATCCTGGTATTTTAATGCTAAACGTGGTAAACTATTCACTAGGACGCAGATCTCCCCCCTGAAGATTTGAGAGAGTATCCTGGTCTTTTAATGCTAAACGTGGTAAGCTATTCACTAGGACGCAGACCTCCCACCCAGAAGATTTGAGAGAGTATCCTGGTCTTTTAATGCTAAACGTGGTAAGCTATTCACTAGGACGCAGACCTCCCCCCCCCTGAAGATTTGAGAGAGTATCCTGGTCTTTTAATGCTAAACATGGTAAACTATTCACTAGGACACAGACCTCCCTCCCCCCCTGAAGATTTGAGAGAGTATCCTGGTCTTTTAATGCTAAACGTGGTAAACTATTCACTAGGACGCAGACCTCCCCCCCCCCTGACGATTTGAGAGAGTATCCTGGTATTTTAATGCTAAACGTGGTAAACTATTCACTAGGACGCAGACCTCCCCCCCCTCAATATTTGAGAGAGTATCCTGGTCTTTTAATGCTAAACGTGGTAAACTATTCACTAGGACGCAGACCTCCCCCCCTGAAGATTTGAGAGAGTATCCTGGTCTTTAATGCTAAACGTGGTAAACTATTCACTAGGACGCACACCTCCCCCCCCAGAAGATTTGAGAGAGTATCCTGGTCTTTTAATGCTAAACGTGGTAAACTATTCACTAGGACACAGACCTCCCCCCCCTGAAGATTTGAGAGAGTATCCTGGTCTTTTAATGCTAAACGTGGTAAACTATTCACTAGGACACAGACCTCCCCCCCTGAAGATTTGAGAGAGTATCCTGGTCTTTTAATGCTAAACGTGGTAAACTATTCACTAGGACGCAGACCTCCCCCCCCTGAAGATTTGAGAGAGTATCCTGGTCTTTTAATGCTAAACGTGGTAAACTATTCACTAGGACACAGACCTCCCCCCCCTGAAGATTTGAGAGAGTATCCTGGTCTTTTAATGCTAAACGTGGTAAACTATTCACTAGGACGCAGACCTCCCCCCCCCCGAAGATTTGAGAGAGTATCCTGGTCTTTTAATGCTAAACGTGGTAAACTATTCACTAGGACGCAGACCTCCCCCCCCCTGACGATTTGAGAGAGTATCCTGGTCTTTAATGCTAAACGTGGTAAACTATTCACTAGGACGCAGACCTCCCCCCCCCTGAAATATTGAGAGAGTATCCTGGTCTTTTAATGCTAAACGTGGTAAACTATTCACTAGGACGCAGACTCCCCCCTGAAGATTTGAGAGAGTATCCTGGTCTTTTAATGCTAAACGTGGTAAACTATTCACTAGGACGCAGACCTCCCCCCCCTGAAGATTTGAGAGAGTATCCTGGTCTTTTAATGCTAAACGTGGTAAGCTATTCACTAGGACGCAGACCTCCCCCCCCTGAAGATTTGAGAGAGTATCCTGGTCTTTTAATGCTAAACGTGGTAAACTATTCACTAGGACACAGACCTCCCCCCCCCCTGAAGATTTGAGAGAGTATCCTGGTCTTTTAATGCTAAACGTGGTAAACTATTCACTAGGACGCAGACCTCCCCCCCTGAAGATTTGAGAGAGTATCCTGGTATTTTAATGCTAAACGTGGTAAGCTATTCACTAGGACGCAGACCTCCCCCCCCTGAAGATTTGAGAGAGTATCCTGGTCTTTTAATGCTAAACATGGTAAACTATTCACTAGGACACAGACCTCCCCCCCCCCTGAAGATTTGAGAGAGTATCCTGGTCTTTTAATGCTAAACGTGGTAAACTATTCACTAGGACGCAGACCTCCCCCCCTGAAGATTTGAGAGAGTATCCTGGTCTTTTAATGCTAAACGTGGTAAACTATTCACTAGGACGCAGACCTCCCCCCCTGAAGATTTGAGAGAGTATCCTGGTCTTTTAATGCTAAACGTGGTAAACTATTCACTAGGACGCAGACCTCCCCCCTGAAGATTTGAGAGAGTATCCTGGTCTTTTAATGCTAAACGTGGTAAACTATTCACTAGGACGCAGACCTCCCCCCCTGAAGATTTGAGAGAGTATCCTGGTCTTTTAATGCTAAACGTGGTAAATATTCACTAGGACGCAGACCTCCCCCCCCCCTGAAGATTTGAGAGAGTATCCTGGTCTTTTAATGCTAAACGTGGTAAAATATTCACTAGGACGCAGACCTCCCCCCCCCTGAAGATTTGAGAGAGTATCCTGGTCTTTTAATGCTAAACGTGGTAAACTATTCACTAGGACGCAGACCTCCCCCCCCCTGAAGATTTGAGAGAGTATCCTGGTCTTTTAATGCTAAACGTGGTAAACTATTCACTAGGACGCAGACCTCCCCCCCCCTGAAGATTTGAGAGAGTATCCTGGTCTTTTAATGCTAAACGTGGTAAACTATTCACTAGGACGCAGACCTCCCCCCCTGAAGATTTGAGAGAGTATCCTGGTCTTTTAATGCTAAACGTGGTAAACTATTCACTAGGACGCAGACCTCCCCCCCTGAAGATTTGAGAGAGTATCCTGGTCCTTTTAATGCTAAACGTGGTAAACTATTCACTAGGACGCAGACCTCCCCCCCTGAAGATTTGAGAGAGTATCCTGGTCTTTTAATGCTAAACGTGGTAAACTATTCACTAGGACGCAGACCTCCCCCCCTGAAGATTTGAGAGAGTATCCTGGTCTTTTAATGCTAAACGTGGTAAACTATTCACTAGGACGCAGACCTCCCCCCCCTGAAGATTTGAGAGAGTATCCTGGTCTTTTAATGCTAAACGTGGTAAACTATTCACTAGGACGCAGACCTCCCCCCCCTGAAGATTTGAGAGAGTATCCTGGTCTTTTAATGCTAAACGTGGTAAACTATTCACTAGGACGCAGACCTCCCCCCCCTGAAGATTTGAGAGAGTATCCTGGTCTTTTAATGCTAAACGTGGTAAACTATTCACTAGGACGCAGACCTCCCCCCCCCTGAAGATTTGAGAGAGTATCCTGGTCTTTTAATGCTAAACGTGGTAAACTATTCACTAGGACGCAGACCTCCCCCCCCTGAAGATTTGAGAGAGTATCCTGGTCTTTTAATGCTAAACGTGGTAAACTATTCACTAGGACGCAGACCTCCCCCCTGAAGATTTGAGAGAGTATCCTGGTCTTTTAATGCTAAACGTGGTAACTATTCACTAGGACGCAGACCTCCCCCCAGAAGATTTGAGAGAGTATCCTGGTCTTTTAATGCTAAACGTGGTAAGCTATTCACTAGGACGCAGACCTCCCCCCCTGAAGATTTGAGAGAGTATCCTGGTCTTTTAATGCTAAACGTGGTAAACTATTCACTAGGACGCAGACCTCCCCCCCCCCTGAAGATTTGAGAGAGTATCCTGGTCTTTTAATGCTAAACGTGGTAAACTATTCACTAGGACGCAGACCTCCCCCCCTGAAGATTTGAGAGAGTATCCTGGTCTTTTAATGCTAAACGTGGTAAACTATTCACTAGGACGCAGACCTCCCCCTCAAGATTTGAGAGAGTATCCTGGTATTTTAATGCTAAACGTGGTAAACTATTCACTAGGACGCAGACCTCCCCCCCTGAAATTTGAGAGAGTATCCTGGTCATTTTAATGCTAAACGTGGTAAACTATTCACTAGGACGCAGACCTCCCCCCCTGAAGATTTGAGAGAGTATCCTGGTCTTTTAATGCTAAACGTGGTAAACTATTCACTAGGACGCAGACCTCCCCCCCCTGAAGATTTGAGAGAGTATCCTGGTCTTTTAATGCTAAACGTGGTAAACTATTCACTAGGACACAGACCTCCCCCCCTGAAGATTTGAGAGAGTATCCTGGTCTTTTAATGCTAAACGTGGTAAACTATTCACTAGGACGCAGACCTCCCCCCCCTGAAGATTTGAGAGAGTATCCTGGTCTTTTAATGCTAAACGTGGTAAACTATTCACTAGGACGCACACCTCCCCCCCCTGAAGATTTGAGAGAGTATCCTGGTCTTTTAATGCTAAACGTGGTAAACTATTCACTAGGACGCAGACCTCCCCCCCCTGAAGATTTGAGAGAGTATCCTGGTCTTTTAATGCTAAACGTGGTAAACTATTCACTAGGACGCAGACCTCCCCCCCCCTGAAGATTTGAGAGAGTATCCTGGTCTTTTAATGCTAAACGTGGTAAACTATTCACTAGGACGCAGACCTCCCCCCCAGATTTGAGAGAGTATCCTGGTATTTTAATGCTAAACGTGGTAAGCTATTCACTAGGACGCAGACCTCCCCCCCTGAAGATTTGAGAGAGTATCCTGGTCTTTTAATGCTAAACGTGGTAAGCTATTCACTAGGACGCAGACCTCCCCCCCTGAAGATTTGAGAGAGTATCCTGGTCTTTTAATGCTAAACGTGGTAAGCTATTCACTAGGACGCAGACCTCCCCCCCCTGAAGATTTGAGAGAGTATCCTGGTCTTTTAATGCTAAACGTGGTAAACTATTCACTAGGACACAGACCTCCCCCCCCCCTGAAGATTTGAGAGAGTATCCTGGTCTTTTAATGCTAAACGTGGTAAACTATTCACTAGGACGCAGACCTCCCCCCCTGAAGATTTGAGAGAGTATCCTGGTCTTTTAATGCTAAACGTGGTAAAGCTATTCACTAGGACGCAGACCTCCCCCCCTGAAGATTTGAGAGAGTATCCTGGTCTTTTAATGCTAAACGTGGTAAACTATTCACTAGGACGCAGACCTCCCCCCCCCCTGAAGATTTGAGAGAGTATCCTGGTCTTTTAATGCTAAACGTGGTAAACTATTCACTAGGACGCAGACCTCCCCCCCTGAAGATTTGAGAGAGTATCCTGGTCTTTTAATGCTAAACGTGGTAAACTATTCACTAGGACGCAGACCTCCCCCCCTGAAGATTTGAGAGAGTATCCTGGTCTTTTAATGCTAAACGTGGTAAACTATTCACTAGGACGCAGACCTCCCCCCCTGAAGATTTGAGAGAGTATCCTGGTCTTTTAATGCTAAACGTGGTAAACTATTCACTAGGACGCAGACCTCCCCCCCTGAAGATTTGAGAGAGTATCCTGGTCTTTTAATGCTAAACGTGGTAAACTATTCACTAGGACGCAGACCTCCCCCCCTGAAGATTTGAGAGAGTATCCTGGTCTTTTAATGCTAAACGTGGTAAACTATTCACTAGGACGCAGACCTCCCCCCCCTGAAGATTTGAGAGAGTATCCTGGTCTTTTAATGCTAAACGTGGTAAACTATTCACTAGGACGCAGACCTCCCCCCCCCTGAAGATTTGAGAGAGTATCCTGGTCTTTTAATGCTAAACGTGGTAAACTATTCACTAGGACGCAGACCTTCCCCCCCCCTGAAGATTTGAGAGAGTATCCTGGTCTTTTAATGCTAAACGTGGTAAACTATTCACTAGGACGCAGACCTCCCCCCCTGAAGATTTGAGAGAGTATCCTGGTCTTTTAATGCTAAAGGTGGTAAACTATTCACTAGGACGCAGACCTCCCCCCCCTGAAGATTTGAGAGAGTATCTGGTCTTTTAATGCTAAACGTGGTAAACTATTCACTAGGACGCAGACCTCCCCCCCCTGAAGATTTGAGAGAGTATCCTGGTCTTTTAATGCTAAACGTGGTAAACTATTCACTAGGACGCAGACCTCCCCCCCCCTGAAGATTTGAGAGAGTATCCTGGTCTTTTAATGCTAAACGTGGTAAACTATTCACTAGGACGCAGACCTCCCCCCCCTGAAGATTTGAGAGAGTATCCTGGTCTTTTAATGCTAAACGTGGTAAACTATTCACTAGGACGCAGACCTCCCCCCCTGAAGATTTGAGAGAGTATCCTGGTCTTTTAATGCTAAACGTGGTAAACTATTCACTAGGACGCAGACCTCCCCCCCCTGAAGATTTGAGAGAGTATCCTGGTCTTTTAATGCTAAACGTGGTAAACTATTCACTAGGACGCAGACCTCCCCCCCTGAAGATTTGAGAGAGTATCCTGGTCTTTTAATGCTAAACGTGGTAAACTATTCACTAGGACGCAGACCTCCCCCCCTGAAGATTTGAGAGAGTATCCTGGTCTTTTAATGCTAAACGTGGTAAACTATTCACTAGGACGCAGACCTCCCCCCTGAAGATTTGAGAGAGTATCCTGGTCTTTTAATGCTAAACGTGGTAAACTATTCACTAGGACGCAGACCTCCCCCCCCCTGAAGATTTGAGAGAGTATCCTGGTCTTTTAATGCTAAACGTGGTAAACTATTCACTAGGAGCAGACCTCCCCCCCTGAAGATTTGAGAGAGTATCCTGGTCTTTTAATGCTAAACGTGGTAAACTATTCACTAGGACGCAGACCTCCCCCCCTGAAGATTTGAGAGAGTATCCTGGTCTTTTAATGCTAAACGTGGTAAACTATTCACTAGGACGCAGACCTCCCCCCCTGAAGATTTGAGAGAGTATCCTGGTCTTTTAATGCTAAACGTGGTAAACTATTCACTAGGACGCAGACCTCCCCCCTGAAGATTTGAGAGAGTATCCTGGTCTTTTAATGCTAAACGTGGTAAACTATTCACTAGGACGCACACTCCCCCCCCCCTGAAGATTTGAGAGAGTATCCTGGTATTTTAATGCTAAACGTGGTAAACTATTCACTAGGACGCAGACCTCCCCCCCTGAAGAGTTGAGAGAGTATCCTGATCTTTTAATGCTAAACGTGGTAAACTATTCACTAGGACGCAGACCTCTCCCCCTGAAGATTTGAGAGAGTATCCTGGTCTTTTAATGCTAAACGTGGTAAACTATTCACTAGGACGCAGACCTCCCCCCCTTGAAGATTTGAGAGAGTATCCTGGTCTTTTAATGCTAAATGTGGTAAACTATTCACTAGGACGCAGACTTCCCCCCCCCTGAAGATTTGAGAGAGTATCCTGGTCATTTAATGCTAAACGTGGTAAACTATTCACTAGGACGCACACCTCCCCCCCCCCAGAAGATTTGAGAGAGTATCCTGGTCTTTTAATGCTAAACGTGGTAAACTATTCACTAGGACACAGACCTCCCCCCCCTGAAGATTTGAGAGAGTATCCTGGTCTTTTAATGCTAAACGTGGTAAACTATTCACTAGGACACAGACCTCCCCCCTGAAGATTTGAGAGAGTGTCCTGGTCTTTTAATGCTAAACGTGGTAAACTATTCACTAGGACGCAGACCTCCCCCCCAGGGGATTTGAGAGAGTATCCTGGTCTTTTAATGCTAAACGTGGTAAAGTATTCACTAGGACGCAGACCTCCCCCCCTGAAGATTTGAGAGAGTATCCTGGTCTTTTAATGCTAAACGTGGTAAAGTATTCACTAGGACGCAGACCTCCCCCCCTGAAGATTTGAGAGAGTATCCTGGTATTTTAATGCTAAACGTGGTAAACTATTCACTAGGGCGCAGATCTCCCCCCCTGAAGATTTGAGAGAGTATCCTGGTCTTTTAATGCTAAACGTGGTAAACTATTCACTAGGACACAGACCTCCCCCCTGAAGATTTTAGAGAGTATCCTGGTCTTTTAATGCTAAACGTGGTAAACTATTCACTAGGACGCAGACCTCCCCCCCAGGAGATTTGAGAGAGTATCCTGGTCTTTTAATGCTAAACGTGATAAAGTATTCACTAGGACGCAGACCTCCCCCCCTGAAGATTTGAGAGAGTATCCTGGTCTTTTAATGCTAAACGTGGTAAAATATTCACTAGGACGCAGACCTCCCCCCCTGAAGATTTGAGAGAGTATCCTGGTATTTTAATGCTAAACGTGGTAAACTATTCACTAGGGCGCAGATCTCCCCCCCCTGAAGATTTGAGAGAGTATCCTGGTCTTTTAATGCTAAACGTGGTAAGCTATTCACTAGGACACAGACCTCCCCCCCCTGAAGATTTGAGAGAGTGTTCTGGTCTTTTAATGCTAAACGTGGTAAGCTATTCACTAGGACGCAGACCTCCCCCCCTGAAGAATTGAGAGAGTATCCTGGTCTTTTAATGTTAAACGTGGTAAACTATTCACTAGGACGCAGACCTCCCCCCCTGAAGATTTGAGAGAGTATCCTGGTCTTTTAATGCTAAACGTGGTAAACTATTCACTAGGACGCAGACCTCCCCCCCTGAAGATTTGAGAGAGTATCCTGGTCTTTTAATGCTAAACGTGGTAAACTATTCACTAGGGCGCAGATCTCCCCCCCCTGAAGATTTGAGAGAGTATCCTGGTCTTTTAATGCTAAACGTGGTAAACTATTCACTAGGATGCAGACCTCCCCCCCTGAAGATTTGAGAGAGTATCCTGGTCTTTTAATGCTAAACGTGGAAAGCTATTCACTAGGACGCAGACCTTCCCCCCCCCCCGAAGAATTGAGAGAGTATCCTGGTCTTTTAATGCTAAACGTGGTAAATTATTCACTAGGACGCAGACCTTCCCCCCCCCCTGAAGATTTGAGAGAGTATCCTGGTCTTTTAATGCTAAATGATGTGAACTATTCACTAGGACGCAGACCTCCCCCCCCCCTGAAGATTTGAGAGAGTATCTTGGTCTTTTAATGCTAACGTGGTAAACTATTCACTAGGACGCAGACCTCCCCCCCCTGAAGAATTGAGAGAGTATCCTGGTCTTTTAATGCTAAACGTGGTGAACTATTCACTAGGACGCAGACCTCCCCCCCCCTGAAGAATTGAGAGAGTATCCTGGTCTTTTAATGCTAAACGTGGTAAACTATTCACTAGGACGCAGACCTCCCCCCCTGAAGATTTGAGAGAGTATTCTGGTCTTTTAATGCTAAACGTGGTAAACTATTCACTAGGACGCAGACCTCCCCCCCTGAAGATTTGAGAGAGTATCCTGGTCTTTTAATGCTAAACGTGGTAAACTATTCACTAGGGCGCAGACCTCCCCCCCTTGAAGATTTGAGAGAGTATCCTGGTCTTAATGCTAAACGTGGTAAACTATTCACTAGGACGCAGACCTCCCCCCCTGAAGATTTGAGAGAGTATCCTGGTCTTTTAATGCTAAACGTGGTAAACTATTCACTAGGACGCAGACCTCCCCCCCTGAAGATTTGAGAGAGTATTCTGGTCTTTTAATGCTAAACGTGGTAAACTATTCACTAGGACGCAGACCTCCCCCCCCTGAAGATTTGAGAGAGTATCCGGTCTTTTAATGCTAAACGTGGTAAACTATTCACTAGGACGCAGACCTCCCCCCCCTGAAGATTTGAGAGAGTATCCTGGTCTTTTAATGCTAAACGTGGTAAACTATTCACTAGGACGCAGACCTCCCCCCCCCTGAAGATTTGAGAGAGTATCCTGGTCTTTTAATGCTAAACGTGGTAAACTATTCACTAGGACACAGACCTCCCCCCCTGAAGATTTGAGAGAGCATCCTGGTCTTTTAATGCTAACGTGGTAAACTATTCACTAGGACGCAGACCTCCCCCCCTGAAGATTTGAGAGAATATCCTGGTCTTTTAATGCTAACGTGGTAAACTATTCACTAGGACGCACACCTCCCCCCCCATGAAGATTTGAGAGAGTATCCTGGTCTTTTAATGCTAAACGTGGTAAACTATTCACTAGGACGCAGACCTCCCCCCCCCCTGAAGATTTGAGAGATATCCTGGTCTTTTAATGCTAAACGTGGTAAACTATTCACTAGGACGCAGACCTCCCCCCTGAAGATTTGAGAGAGTATCCTGGTCTTTTAATGCTAAACGTGGTTAACTATTCACTAGGACGCAGACCTCCCCCCTCTCCTGAAGATTTGAGAGAGTATCCTGGTCTTTTAATGCTAAACGTGGTAAACTATTCACTAGGACGCAGACCTCCCCCCCTGAAGAATTGAGAGAGTACCCTGGTCTTTTAATGCTAAACGTGGTAAACTATTCACTAGGACGCAGACCTCCCCCCTCTTGAAGATTTGAGAGAGTATCCTGGTCTTTTAATGCTAAACGTGGTAAACTATTCACTAGGACGCAGACCTCCCCCCCCTGAAGATTTGAGAGAGTATCCTGGTCTTTTAATGCTAAACGTGGTAAACTATTCACTAGGACGCAGACCTCCCCCCCTGAAGATTTGAGAGAGTATCCTGGTCTTTTAATGCTAAACGTGGTAAACTATTCACTAGGACGCAGACCTCCCCCCTGAAGATTTGAGAGAGTATCCTGGTCTTTTAATGCTAAACGTGGTAAACTATTCACTAGGACGCAGACCTCCCCCCCTGAAGATTTGAGAGAGTATCCTGGTCTTTTAATGCTAAACGTGGTAAACTATTCACTAGGACGCAGACCTCTCCCCCCTGAAGATTTGAGAGAGTATCCTGGTCTTTTAATGCTAAACGTGGTAAACTATTCACTAGGACGCAGACCTCCCCCCCTGAAGATTTGAGAGAGTATCCTGGTCTTTTAATGCTAAACGTGGTAAACTATTCACTAGGACGCAGACCTCCCCCCCCTGAAGATTTGAGAGAGTATCCTGGTCTTTTAATGCTAAACGTGGTAAACTATTCACTAGGACACAGACCTCCCCCCTGAAGATTTGAGAGAGTATCCTGGTCTTTTAATGCTAAACGTGGTAAACTATTCACTAGGACGCAGACCTCCCCCCCTGAAGATTTGAGAGAGTATCCTGGTCTTTTAATGCTAAACGTGGTAAACTATTCACTAGGACGCAGACCTCCCCCCCTGAAGATTTGAGAGAGTATCCTGGTCTTTTAATGCTAAACGTGGTAAACTATTCACTAGGACGCAGACCTCCCCCCCAAGATTTGAGAGAGTATCCTGGTCTTTTAATGCTAAACGTGGTAAACTATTCACTAGGACGCAGACCTCCCCCCCCTGAAGATTTGAGAGAGTATCCTGGTCTTTTAATGCTAAACGTGGTAAACTATTCACTAGGACGCAGACCTCCCCCCCCTGAAGATTTGAGAGAGTATCCTGGTCTTTTAATGCTAAACGTGGTAAACTATTCACTAGGACGCACACCTCCCCCCCTGAAGATTTGAGAGAGTATCCTGGTCTTTTAATGCTAAACGTGGTAAACTATTCACTAGGACGCAGACCTCCCCCCCTGAAGATTTGAGAGAGTATCCTGGTCTTTTAATGCTAAACGTGGTAAACTATTCACTAGGACGCAGACCTCCCCCCCTGAAGATTTGAGAGAGTATCCTGGTCTTTTAATGCTAAACGTGGTAAACTATTCACTAGGACGCAGACCTCCCCCCCAAGATTTGAGAGAGTATCCTGGTCTTTTAATGCTAAACGTGGTAAACTATTCACTAGGACGCAGACCTCCCCCCCTGAAGATTTGAGAGAGTATCCTGGTCTTTTAATGCTAAACGTGGTAAACTATTCACTAGGACGCAGACCTCCCCCCCTGAAGATTTGAGAGAGTATCCTGGTCTTTTAATGCTAAACGTGGTAAACTATTCACTAGGACGCAGACCTCCCCCCCTGAAGATTTGAGAGAGTATCCTGGTCTTTTAATGCTAAACGTGGTAAACTATTCACTAGGACGCAGACCTCCCCCCCCCTGAAGATTTGAGAGAGTATCCTGGTCTTTTAATGCTAAACGTGGTAAACTATTCACTAGGACGCAGACCTCCCCCCCCTGAAGATTTGAGAGAGTATCCTGGTCTTTTAATGCTAAACGTGGTAAACTATTCACTAGGACGCAGACCTCCCCCCCCTGAAGATTTGAGAGAGTATCCTGGTCTTTTAATGCTAAACGTGGTAAACTATTCACTAGGACGCAGACCTCCCCCCCTGAAGATTTGAGAGAGTATCCTGGTCTTTTAATGCTAAACGTGGTAAACTATTCACTAGGACGCAGACCTCCCCCCCTGAAGATTTGAGAGAGTATCCTGGTCTTTTAATGCTAAACGTGGTAAACTATTCACTAGGACGCAGACCTCCCCCCCTGAAGATTTGAGAGAGTATCCTGGTCTTTTAATGCTAAACGTGGTAAACTATTCACTAGGACGCAGACCTCCCCCCCTGAAGATTTGAGAGAGTATCCTGGTCTTTTAATGCTAAACGTGGTAAACTATTCACTAGGACGCAGACCTCCCCCCCTGAAGATTTGAGAGAGTATCCTGGTCTTTTAATGCTAAACGTGGTAAACTATTCACTAGGACGCAGACCTCCCCCCCCTGAAGATTTGAGAGAGTATCCTGGTCTTTTAATGCTAAACGTGGTAAACTATTCACTAGGACGCAGACCTCCCCCCCCCCTGAAGATTGAGAGAGTATCCTGGTCTTTTAATGCTAAACGTGGTAAACTATTCACTAGGACGCAGACCTCCCCCCCCCTGAAGATTTGAGAGAGTATCCTGGTCTTTTAATGCTAAACGTGGTAAACTATTCACTAGGACGCAGACCTCCCCCCCCCTGAAGATTTGAGAGAGTATCCTGGTCTTTTAATGCTAAACGTGGTAAACTATTCACTAGGACGCAGACCTCCCCCCCCTGAAGATTTGAGAGAGTATCCTGGTCTTTTAATGCTAAACGTGGTAAACTATTCACTAGGACGCAGACCTCCCCCCTGAAGATTTGAGAGAGTATCCTGGTCTTTTAATGCTAAACGTGGTAAACTATTCACTAGGACGCAGACCTCCCCCCCTGAAGATTTGAGAGAGTATCCTGGTCTTTTAATGCTAAACGTGGTAAACTATTCACTAGGACGCAGACCTCCCCCCCTGAAGATTTGAGAGAGTATCCTGGTCTTTTAATGCTAAACGTGGTAAACTATTCACTAGGACGCAGACCTCCCCCCCCCTGAAGATTTGAGAGAGTATCCTGGTCTTTTAATGCTAAACGTGGTAAACTATTCACTAGGACGCAGACCTCCCCCCCCGAAGATTTGAGAGAGTATCCTGGTCTTTTAATGCTAAACGTGGTAAACTATTCACTAGGACGCAGACCTCCCCCCCCTGAAGATTTGAGAGAGTATCCTGGTCTTTTAATGCTAAACGTGGTAAACTATTCACTAGGACGCAGACCTCCCCCCCTGAAGATTTGAGAGAGTATCCTGGTCTTTTAATGCTAAACGTGGTAAACTATTCACTAGGACGCAGACCTCCCCCCTTGAAGATTTGAGAGAGTATCCTGGTCTTTTAATGCTAAACGTGGTAAACTATTCACTAGGACGCAGACCTCCCCCCCTGAAGATTTGAGAGAGTATCCTGGTCTTTTAATGCTAAACGTGGTAAACTATTCACTAGGACGCAGACCTCCCCCCCCTGAAGATTTGAGAGAGTATCCTGGTCTTTTAATGCTAAACGTGGTAAACTATTCACTAGGACGCAGACCTCCCCCCCCTGAAGATTTGAGAGAGTATCCTGGTCTTTTAATGCTAAACGTGGTAAACTATTCACTAGGACGCAGACCTCCCCCCCTGAAGATTTGAGAGAGTATCCTGGTCTTTTAATGCTAAACGTGGTAAACTATTCACTAGGACGCAGACCTCCCCCCCCCCTGAAGATTTGAGAGAGTATCCTGGTCTTTTAATGCTAAACGTGGTAAACTATTCACTAGGACGCAGACCTCCCCCCCCCTGAAGATTTGAGAGAGTATCCTGGTCTTTTAATGCTAAACGTGGTAAACTATTCACTAGGACGCAGACCTCCCCCCTGAAGATTTGAGAGAGTATCCTGGTCTTTTAATGCTAAACGTGGTAAACTATTCACTAGGACGCAGACCTCCCCCCTGAAGATTTGAGAGAGTATCCTGGTCTTTTAATGCTAAACGTGGTAAACTATTCACTAGGACGCAGACCTCCCCCCCTGAAGATTTGAGAGAGTATCCTGGTCTTTTAATGCTAAACGTGGTAAACTATTCACTAGGACGCAGACCTCCCCCCCCCTGAAGATTTGAGAGAGTATCCTGGTCTTTTAATGCTAAACGTGGTAAACTATTCACTAGGACGCAGACCTCCCCCCCCCCTGAAGATTTGAGAGAGTATCCTGGTCTTTTAATGCTAAACGTGGTAAACTATTCACTAGGACGCAGACCTCCCCCCCCTGAAGATTTGAGAGAGTATCCTGGTCTTTTAATGCTAAACGTGGTAAACTATTCACTAGGACGCAGACCTCCCCCCCTGAAGATTTGAGAGAGTATCCTGGTCTTTTAATGCTAAACGTGGTAAACTATTCACTAGGACGCAGACCTCCCCCCCTGAAGATTTGAGAGAGTATCCTGGTCTTTTAATGCTAAACGTGGTAAACTATTCACTAGGACGCAGACCTCCCCCCCTGAAGATTTGAGAGAGTATCCTGGTCTTTTAATGCTAAACGTGGTAAACTATTCACTAGGACGCAGACCTCCCCCCCTGAAGATTTGAGAGAGTATCCTGGTCTTTTAATGCTAAACGTGGTAAACTATTCACTAGGACGCAGACCTCCCCCCCCTGAAGATTTGAGAGAGTATCCTGGTCTTTTAATGCTAAACGTGGTAAACTATTCACTAGGACACAGACCTCCCCCCCCCTGAAGATTTGAGAGAGTATCCTGGTCTTTTAATGCTAAACGTGGTAAACTATTCACTAGGACGCAGACCTCCCCCCCCCGAAGATTTGAGAGAGTATCCTGGTCTTTTAATGCTAAACGTGGTAAACTATTCACTAGGACGCAGACCTCCCCCCCCCTGAAGATTTGAGAGAGTATCCTGGTCTTTTAATGCTAAACGTGGTAAACTATTCACTAGGACGCAGACCTCCCCCCCCTGAAGATTTGAGAGAGTATCCTGGTCTTTTAATGCTAAACGTGGTAAACTATTCACTAGGACGCAGACCTCCCCCCCTGAAGATTTGAGAGAGTATCCTGGTCTTTTAATGCTAAACGTGGTAAACTATTCACTAGGACGCAGACCTCCCCCCCTGAAGATTTGAGAGAGTATCCTGGTCTTTTAATGCTAAACGTGGTAAACTATTCACTAGGACGCAGACCTCCCCCCCCTGAAGATTTGAGAGAGTATCCTGGTCTTTTAATGCTAAACGTGGTAAACTATTCACTAGGACACAGACCTCCCCCCCCCCTGAAGATTTGAGAGAGTATCCTGGTCTTTTAATGCTAAACGTGGTAAACTATTCACTAGGACGCAGACCTCCCCCCCTGAAGATTTGAGAGAGTATCCTGGTCTTTTAATGCTAAACGTGGTAAACTATTCACTAGGACGCAGACCTCCCCCCCTGAAGATTTGAGAGAGTATCCTGGTCTTTTAATGCTAAACGTGGTAAACTATTCACTAGGACGCAGACCTCCCCCCCCTGAAGATTTGAGAGAGTATCCTGGTCTTTTAATGCTAAACGTGGTAAACTATTCACTAGGACGCAGACCTCCCCCCCTGAAGATTTGAGAGAGTATCCTGGTCTTTTAATGCTAAACGTGGTAAACTATTCACTAGGACGCAGACCTCCCCCCCTGAAGATTTGAGAGAGTATCCTGGTCTTTTAATGCTAAACGTGGTAAACTATTCACTAGGACGCAGACCTCCCCCCTGAAGATTTGAGAGAGTATCCTGGTCTTTTAATGCTAAACGTGGTAAACTATTCACTAGGACGCAGACCTCCCCCCCTGAAGATTTGAGAGAGTATCCTGGTCTTTTAATGCTAAACGTGGTAAACTATTCACTAGGACGCAGACCTCCCCCCCTGAAGATTTGAGAGAGTATCCTGGTCTTTTAATGCTAAACGTGGTAAACTATTCACTAGGACGCAGACCTCCCCCCCCTGAAGATTTGAGAGAGTATCCTGGTCTTTTAATGCTAAACGTGGTAAACTATTCACTAGGACGCAGACCTCCCCCCCCCTGAAGATTTGAGAGAGTATCCTGGTCTTTTAATGCTAAACGTGGTAAACTATTCACTAGGACGCAGACCTCCCCCCCCTGAAGATTTGAGAGAGTATCCTGGTCTTTTAATGCTAAACGTGGTAAACTATTCACTAGGACGCAGACCTCC
>NC_090745.1:118102043-118109699 GCF_036898095.1 Palaemon carinicauda | reverse complement strand
AAAATGTAGTTTAGGAATTTTAATCTCGACCCATGTAGTTTAAGGAAAGAACCAACATACGCCGTGGTTACACTAAGGCCCTCTAACGTGCGTATCTACGCTGTGACGTCACGAGCATGGCGTGCGCCACTGTCAACAAGTTTAAGTTAGTCCTCCCTATGTTTCGTTAAAGAAACTAGATGTAGGAGAGAATGGTTAAGGGGTAGCTATAGTATTAGTAAAAGAGAGCTAAAAATACGATTAAAAGAAGAAGAGTGAAGAAAATTCTTCACACCCTGGGGATAAAGGGGAGAAAAAAGGGAGAGGGGCTAGTTCCGGCAAATGTGATTCAACTACTTGTTAGTATGAGCGAGATAAGGTTACTGGCTGAATGATGAGTGAAGTTGTTCTTCACATCAACGTCCGTTTAAAGTTAACAAAACGCCTTTAACGTTAATTGAAATCAATTGAATCAAAATTTATGCTTTCACGTGAATTTGGGGAAAATTGAACCACGCAGGCAATGCTTCACGGAAGCGTTAAGTTAAGCATATGACCAGTTTTAACTTTAAACGTACGATGCAATAATAACAGAACGATTAAAAGTACTCAATTCTTCCCACCCTAGGGGTACGGATAGAGCAAACAAAACGAAAGCCAATAACGGTCGAGTTCAGCAACAAGTCCAGCCAATGATTAATTCAAAATTATGGGGGTGAATCCCAATCCCGGTCTGACACCCAACGTTTTACATAAAATGATTTTACAAAGAAATTTACTGGCGTAATGAAAACTTTGTATTCATCGCCTGACAAAGGGAGAAAAGCTACTTCCTTCTCGGCGATTAAAGGTGAAAATTTGTTTGACACTAGCCTGAATGATAAATCGAGACGAACTAGGTCTATGGGGACATCGTATTTAGGACAGCTTGGGTCTTGGATGTCGTCTTTAAGAAAAACGTTTAAGATGGGAACATTAAAAACAATACTTAATTTCAGCACGAGCTGAAGGATGTCAGGGGGATTATAATAAAATGACAAATTGTCAAGGCAAGAATTAAATTTACGTTTTAAATTTAAAGCATGGGATTGACCGGAAATATGTTGCTGAATGACGTGGCAAAAATAATAAATGCTTACACTTGTGCCATATAAAAGTGAATGAAAATAATGAATGGCGTTCAATGTACCGTTATCCTTAAGCAAATTGATTTGTAAACAGGCTCTAAGCTCCGGTGCTAGGTCTACCTGTGTGACCTTCGCTAAATCCGCCGTCAGTGCACAAGGTTCATTTCTGACTGCTAAGGTCTTAACCTTGCGATCACGCGGCTCGTTTTGAGAGCGGGTTTCAGATTTTAACGGGGATGTTTTAGCGTCAACACGGGTTAGAGCGAAAGTTACGGGCTTAAGAACTGGACAGTCAGGCAACGTGAGCACTGGTCCATGGGATACTACAGTTTTAGTTATTGAATTTACCGGTACAGGCCTCTGCTGGCCATCACGCACACGGTTAAGTTGTGTGGTATTTGCGCTACCACTTGGGGGGTCCCTGACAAGACTGTGATTGGTATTTCCTCCGGGACGGACTGTCACCGGCGGCAAAGACAAAGGGGGTTGAGGGTGATCAAACGCTGGCAGCTTAAGGTTTGGAGATGAGGATAAAGCAGGTGGGGCTGACTCAAAATTACTAATCGTATGCCGTGTTGGCAACATAGTATTGAAATGTGAAGATTGGGGAGTTGATACAAAATTATGAACATTGTGCTTGACTGCCAAGACGTTAAAAGGATCAACTAGGGGATCGTTAATGACATTTACAACGGGACGTGTCACTGAAGGTGTCGTCTTCGTTGAAGAACAAGACTGATTAGGATTAATTATTAAATTGGGATGAGCCATGAGGCTGTTGAATGCAATTTCAACTTTACTCGAACAGGCAGCAAGCACTGGATAATTTAATTTGACAATAGGATGGCCGTAATGACGTCTCCAAAAATTCTTGTAATTAAAAAGTTCATCTCTTACTTTACCAACAAGGGTTTTAAAATGGTTTACGGCTTCTGGACCCATGCTGGGAAAATCTACAGAAGCAAGAGCATGAAGTGCTAGGTCTGCGTCCTCACACACAAAGGTGAACGTCAACTCCTGTTCCTTAAGCCTAGCGTTAATCTCCTCGGGGCTAAGCGTTTCCGCCTTAGGCGGTGAAGGGTTGTTTACGTTAAACATGAAGTCCGCCATCTTGGAATGACCACGTTTGATGAACGGATTCGTAAAACAAAACAAGGGATAAATCTGAATTTTAAAGGAATGTAAAAATGAAACTTTACAAATTTACAAGGTTGATAATTAAACATTTAAATTTACTAATGATGAGAAAAAATGGTTAAATGGACAAAAAACATATAAATCATGAAATTACTTTAAAGTACAAAGTGATCGGGTCCAACAAAACAGACGATGCCCAGGTCACGTGACGTGAAAGACTTTGCTAAAATGAATTATTTACGCACGTGGCGATAATGACTAATTAATTTACTTTAAAGAAGAGCATATTAGAAAGCACATGGGCTTATGAATGCAAAAAGGGTAAGTTAAAAGTGAAAATAACAGGTCGAGGCTGACACTGTTGTGACGATTTCACAATTACGGGTGCACTAAGGCGACCACTGAACTATTCAAAATGTAGATTGGCGCACAAGGCAGCGACTTAGATTTTAAAGTGCACTCTCTTGGAGGCTAAACAATATGAAATTTCCCTCACGCGGAGGTAAAACAAAAATATCCTCGCTAAAGGACAAAAACAATATTTCCTCGCTAAAGGAAATTAAATTAACTACACGCAGTAATTTACTTACGGTAGCAAACAATTACGAACCCTTAGTTTGGGCTGTAAACAAGATCCGCCATCTCGGAACAAACACGTGGAATGAAACGGACTTGGTGTTATTAAGTTTCTACGTTATTTTTAAGAACACTTAAAATTATGTTGCGCCAATTCGCTCTGTAGGACAAGGACACGTGCTAGGTATACGGGAACATTAGTTAGAAAAGTTAAGGTTTGTTAGGGAAGGTAAACGACACAAAGGAAGGTAGACCAAGGTACAAAATGTTACAAATTAGATGCTTAGCTAGCAAAATTAGTTGACAGGACGAGTACACCGGCGCTCTAGCTGAGCAGTAAACACGGGCGTCTGAACAACAAAAAACCTTAGTTCAAGTAGCTTAGAACTTTCTGGTATAAGAGGATTCCGCCACACGTGGGTGAACGGATCCGAGATAAAGTGAAGTTCCTACGACAAATTCTAGTCTTTCTGTAGAGAACATTCAAGCAACAAATTAACCTGGTTACGTAGCTCTTTCCTTAAACACGTGGTCGATACAAAAAGATCATGTTGATTACAAATTTCTCTTCCCAATTAAAGTCTGGGCATTACATATTCGACAAACTGGCTGTGTGCGTGTGGGTAAGTGATATAGCGAGTTACTATATGCTTAATCAAGCTGATTAATTACGTTAATGCTTCACAAGTCAAAGGTAAAAGATCCGGTTCGAAGGACCACTCATGTGGAGAATTTTTTAACGGTTACGTTCTGAGTGGGAACTTAGTCCGGGAAAGTCTCCTTATAACAGTTACACAAAGTTCAACAGGGGAGGATAGGAGCACTTACTCTCGGGGCACAAACACCCTGCTAATACTTTACTGTCACAATTCACTAACCATCACTCACATACAAAAAGGAGGCAATTTTACTGTCCAGAGGCCGGAGAACTCCACACAATTTGAAATAATTTATGGCCTACTCTAGCTTTGTCAGGTCTATAGTCATTTCATTCTCAGGCTCTGTTCCGGCTCCGTCCCAGCTACCCCAATGAAATGCTGGACAGTTATTTTACGTTAATGTAAGGTAGACAAAATCCAAAATGGGAGCAGTGATGTAAAGTAGTTTAAAAGTTTAAAGATAAGGATCTTTACCTTCGAAGCAAATATATTAATGCAAAGTTCCTCGCTGTTACCACCTATAGACTTACTTAGGTTTTCTCTTTAAATATTGGGTACTTTGTCCCGTGAACAACTATTCATTTCACACATTAAAATAAATGAGGGAGCAAAAATACTAAGGAGGTTTGATTAACCTAATATTGATTTATTCACAAATTTACATTGAAACAAAACGGACATCTTAACAACACAAAAATGGAATAAAAAGAGATGCAATTCAAATAATGAAAATGATGAGTTAGACACGTGGTCTGCAACAATCAAAATAGGGTCTGGCACGTGGCCCACGTGACCCAGAGACTATGTTAGTCTCAAAAGGCAAAAAATTGTATAGAAAAAATATATACACACAATCCCACCGCACACAGTCCGAATAGTGTAATTAGCCAGGTACCCTATAAAGTTAAAATTAGTCTAAGCTAATAAAAAATGGGGGGAAACTAAATGGCCATTGATGTAGTACCTGCACTCCTTTGAAGTTTAGTCCTATGCCCGAGATAGCTGTTGACCTGGTTGTTGCACTAATTGGCACGCTGCACTCTTGCCTGGCTCACCCCAAGAATTCTCACTGTGGCTGCAACTAGGTACACCAGGGACCTCTTCTCAATCTCTCCGACCGGCAGCAACAGGACTCGTTGGTGAGACACGTTTTGGGAGAGAGGGTGCGAGGGGTGAGCCAGAAGCACGGACTCAATGACCAGGCAGGTCAGCAAGCTAGGGCAGCTCCTCGTAGAATGCGGTCGACACTCCGGTCGAAGAGATCACCTGGCCAGTGTTGCCGTTTTGTCAAGAAGGAAATCCCACAAATGGGACCCAAAAACCCCACAGATTCCCACAAAGTATTCTCAGGCTCCCACAAAATATCCCATGAATAATTGTTTTATTTCAAATTTACTGTAAATTCGATTTCCCTTGAACACATCATTCAGTGATAGGAAATCTAAGTGCTCTATATTTTCAAAAGATATATAGATAAGATAAGTTTTGGAATTCCCCGCTTTATTTTGAAAATATACAGTAGGCCTACTGGCTAACAAGGGCTATAGGGTACCACAATTACAATTATCCTTGGATAAAACAGCAACAAAGATATTCCTTAGAAATTGAGACAATAAGAATTAACATGTGCACGAAGAAAAGCAATAATCAATAATAGCTAGAAAGCCTAAACACAACAAATTGACATCAGTATTCCTCTTCGTCCTCATCTGCTAAAACCAGCAAATCACTGTTACATTCCTCGTATTCAATTACATCCTTAGCCATAAAATTTTTTACCATATCAATAGGTGGCTCATAAGTTATACAAGTGTCATTTTGAAGCTTTAGGCCATACCTTATTTGCAAAATTGCCTCTACGCTCCATACAACCAGGTGGTTCCTCAACTTATTGTGTACTACGTTCATTTGAGAAAATATCCTCTCGACCGAGGCATTAGAGAATGGCAGTGAAAGAAGTGCTAAGTCCAAGGATGAAATATTAGGAAATCTTTTCTGGCCTATTGAATTGCTCTTTTCGTTAATTAATGCCCAGAATGAAAAAAAACTCTTTCATGCAATCTTGAGGCCATTCTCTGAACCATAAACCCTGCCATTCATTCTCAACTTGGTCTATATCATTAAAAGTTGACCTATTCTTTGCAGCTAATGGGGATATGTTATCTTTGCTCTGAGAGGTAGCATGTTTAGGGTGCAGTTTTCCCAACATTAATAAGTTCTGCATTGTTCTTTAACATGCGTAATTTGAGTTTCTTTAAGAATACATTTTAATGCAGCTGTTCTAAACTCAAATCCAAAATTAATAAAAGACACCGGCATCATATAATCTAAAAATTTTAGCCCAGGAAGTTGTTCAACTGGACACTTTGCAAGATGAGTAGGCTCTAGTATCTACAATTATTTGCATTATATTTCTATACATGATCAATAGATCTTGTGTTAATATCGTAACATCAGCCCTTTTAGCTTGGAACAGCTTATTTACCCCGACTAATTCCTTCAACACCTTCCTAACAAACAGGAAATATAGTTCATTATGAGGGTCTTTATAAGCATCTCTCAATACTTTCGCCATGTGACAACGTTCTGTAGATGCTACTATCTGAAAATGAAGCCTCAGTGCATCCCATTGGTCAATAATAACACTCATAGCCTCTAACCGCGCTAACCGAGTTGCTGACATCCCTGGTATCTTTTTTGGTTTTTTACTCTCGAGAGTCTGGTATATTTCATTTCTGAATACGTTTAGGACTATTTGAAAACCAATTATGTGACTCACAAATAATGAACTCTAACGCTGTTGGAAGCACTTCAGAGGCTTTGCTGGCAGCAAATGTAGAGAGTGACAGATACACTTAAATACAGTCAAGTCAGGGTTGTCATTTTTCAGCAGGGTTACAAGGGAATGGTGAGAGCCTATTATCAAGCTGGCACCATCACATCCTATGCCTGCCATTTTCTTAAACTGCAATCTATCCTCCTCCAAACATTTCTCACAGTTGCATTAAGTGTGTTTGCTGAGCAGTCTTACAATGGAACCAATCGATAGAATGTATCTACCACTACTTTTTGTTTTACTCTGAAATAGCGAATACTAAGTGATAGACACGAAATGTTGGCTTCATTCGTGCTTTCATCAAGCTGAAATTACTTTCTCCAATATAATTTCTCAGGTATTTAGCAAAGCTGGGTGCAATAACATTTCTTTGTAACCTACCACATTTTGTTCTGTGCAACTTTAAACCTTGAAGACATACAGATTTTTTGTCTAAATGTGGCAGTAATTCTCCCAAATGATCTATCGAGAAGTTAGAAGAATGCTCTGTAATATATATGCAATTTTCAGTTCGGCAACTCTCGTAGGATCTTGAACTTGTGGGACCATGGACTGAGCTATGGAAGGTTGCTGAATAGTAGAGCGAGCCTTTACTATTTCAGAATGCTTTCCACTTTCCTTGTGACCAACAATAGACTTGATATGTGCTTGGAAGACAGAGCCAGTACAAACCTTGCAGCGAGCTTTTGTTGAATCCCCTTCTACAGGCTGTATATATATATATATATATATATATATATATATATATATATATATATATATATATATATATATATATATATATATATATATATATATATATATATATATATATATATATATATATATATATATATATATATATATATATATATATATATATATATATATATATGGGGAACGGGAAAGAAGATAATATTTCTGTCGACGTATCATTCGTATTATCGTGGAATAAGTGTTCATACGCACCAAAAGGAGAATCAGACAAAAATAAATAAGTAGTATAAGATTATTAAATATAACTTTCTCATGGTAGTAACATAATTCCAATCTATAATTCCATACCCAAAATGAATTTTTTTTTTGGAAATATATTTTACATTTGCTAATATTATTAGAAATCAAATTTATTAAATTATTTATTAGTCCACAAACAATCCCACAAAAAATTCTTACCCCACAACTACTCCCTAGAAGCCTCATTTCCTCCCCAGATTTAGGGAGTAATCCCATGAAACGGCAACACTGCACCTGGCTTCACCTTTCCAGACAGGTGAAGAGCTTGATGCGCATGGTAATCCATTGGGGTTGCCATATCGGGACTTCAGGACAGGGCAATATATTGTTGAAAGGAGTGCAGAGG
>NC_090745.1:118069543-118087043 GCF_036898095.1 Palaemon carinicauda | reverse complement strand
AATGTTCAAATTGATAGAATGTTTTATACTTTTACTTTTAAAGTTCATTATGATCTATCAAAAAATCAAGCATTTTTATTTGATTCAAAAGCAAAAATTTCGAAGTTTTACGCAGCAAGTAAATCAATTCCACTTCTATTTAGGAAGATTAATAGAAATATAAACAGAGAAAAAACTATTAGAGCAAAAATGGTTCATGGAAATATGCCTAAAATAATTAGGTTGATTCCAGTGGGGAAATGATTGTGCAAAAACATATTCCAATTATTATTATAAAACATTTCTTGTGCAAAAATTCCAAAACCATTCCCACCTTTTTACCAGGCCAACACGAACTGCTGGATTCCTATCACCAATCCAGTCAAATCCTTTTCCATTTCTCCACCATCTGTGATCACCAGTCCAGTCCAATCCTACTCACCATCTGTGACTGTTCTACGCAAAATCCATGAGGACGATAAACGACATAGGTGACAATACATTCCCTTGGAGTATCATATTTTTAACAAGTTTCGTTTTGACACCAAGACTTTGAAGCCTTGTCGGAGCTCTTTCAAACAAGAAAAAGGTTGTTTGTTTGAAATTTCTGTCTGTGAGATTTATTTTTATATCTTTATATTTTCTTAGTTTGAGTGTCAGTCTTTCTCTGTCTCTCTTTCAACACTTGTTACACCGTTAAAAATTTGTAAAAAAAAAAAAAAAAAAAAAAAAAAAAACGTAAAAATTCAGGAATAAATGTTGCCAGGCATTTACAGTTTTAAAAACGGATAGGAGTGATATTGAGATCACCAAGCCGTAAAAGATAATAACAAAGTTGGGTACAAATGAAGGTCGACTGTACTTTACTGAAATACAGCTGAGAACAGTATATTTTACGGAGAATTTCCGATTAGAGCTTTTTTTTTTTTTTAGCCAATGGGAAAAACAACTAAGGAAATGTTAACCCCAATTATAGTTCTGCCTTGGACTGAGTTTATTTTTTTTTTTATTTTTCCTTTTTTTTTTTAGATTGGGAATTTTTGTTTGCTACACAATTTAATTCAAATTTCAGTCCGACATAGTTTCTTATCTTACTTCGATAATAATCATATATTTACAGTGAAGAAAATTAATTCATAATAGTGGCCATAGTTGTAGTTCAATTGAATCCGATTTATTTGGGCATTTAAAATCCCAATAATCATATCAAATATTGTGAAGAAAATTAATTCAAATATTGGCCTTAGTTTCAGTTCATTTGTATCAGATTTATTTAGGCGATTCAAAAGTGAAATAATCATATTACATTTTGTGAAGATAAGTAATCCAAAATAATGTCGTCACTTAAAAAGCTCTCTTAAATTATATTTCTCCGGGACGAAGTCATAAATGTTTCCAAACATTTTAGAAAGATATTTCGTTGCATAATGATATGCAAATAGGCGTTCAGGAGTTCTGTAACAAGGATGACTAGAAAAAAATTCGGTTATTACTCCTGTGTAAACATTCACTTATTATTATTATTATTATTATTATTATTATTATTATTATTATTATTATTATTATTATTATTATTATTATTATTATTATTATTATTATTATTATTATTTGCTAAGCTACCACCAGAGTTGGAAACCTATAGATCTACTGTACCACTTAAGTCATCAGCAGCCATTGCCTGTCCCTCCCTGGCCCTTGCTTAGGTGGAGAGGAGGCTTGGGAATCTCTAAGGCATTGTCACTGACCCTTGACTCTGCCATCCATGAGTGACTTTTATTATGGTCAGTCTCCAGGACATTGTCCTTTTAAGGGATTGCCACTGTCACTTGCCTCTGCTATTCATGAGCAACCTTTAATAACCTATAAATAAAGTATGTAGCACTATTTTCAGGATAGAAAAAGTCAGTATCCTTTAAAAGACATTTGAAGACCTAATGTAGCACTGATATCCAAGACTAAAAAAAGTCAATAATCCAAAGCTATAATGCATTCAAATCGTAACTCACATATCCTCTGGGATAAAGAATCCTCACATAAGAAATTCCTTTTCAGACATGAGACCCCGGATGCAATCAACTACTCATTTACGACCCTCATTTCCTCGCCTTTGATAGGGTAATTAATGCATAATGGCTTCATTTAACCTTTTGAAAAACCTTTCTTTTCCGGTTCTTTTTCATTGGATGTTCCAAAGTGCTCTTCGATCGGAAAGAAAAAATAAATAAGATTAAAGCTTTTGCTAAGTATTTGAATTCGGTTTGATTTTGAGGCTTTTATAAGTTATATGATATTGATATTAAAGGTAAATGAGGAGGGATAGATATTCGGATAGATATGCACACACACGGCAGTTGTGGTTTCCGAGTGTACCTCTACAGGTATCCCCTCTCACTTTGGCATGACTGCTTTCTCTTCCTCCCCTGCCAGAGGAACGGGAGAGACCAAGTAGTTATAACCTTTGCAACGGCGCCTCCAAAGATTATCTTCATATACTGTTGTGTCTCTTCCCTCCACATCAGGTTCAATACTTCTTTTTTTTCTATATTTGTTTGGAAGACCCAGGCCTACATAGCTGAGGACTTCCTTTTTCTTTTCTATATTTGCTTGAAAGACCCAGGCCTACATAGGTGATGACTTCCTTTTTCTTTTCTATATTTGCTTGAAAGACCCAGGCCTACATAACTAAGGACTTCCTTTTTCTTTTCTATATTTTCTTTAAAGACCCAGGCCTACATAGCTGAGAACTATGAGGCGCGAAGTTGGAGATGATGAATGGAGAAGCATTGAATTAAAAGCTCAAGATAGAGACGACTGGCTAAATCTAATCGAGGCCCTTTGCGTCAATAGGCGTAGGAGGAGATGATGATCTTTGTTTCACTAAATAAAAATAATCCTAATATTTAAAAACCGTAGCAGTACCAGCCGAACTCGATTGAGTCCCTCGCTGGGAGGAACGTAGAGAGGAAAGGTCCCCTTTTTTTCATTTGTTTGATGTCGGCTACTCCCCAAGAATCATGGGAAGTGCCTTGGTATAGATAGGGAAGTATATTCTTCAGGTCTTCCTCGTATGACTGTCGAAGCTCAGTTATTTCATTTTTTTTTTCGGCTCAATGACCTCCGCTGACAGGATACCAGAAAACTTCAAATCAATAAATTTACTTTGTCGTTAAAACATTCACGCTATAAACTCCAATGAACAGATGTATATCATAAGCTCCAAAGTATTCTAAAGTACATTTCCTGGATTCATGTTTTCACTAGCTTTGAATATCTGACAGCTCATCAGGAGAGATCCTAGTAATGAAATTACTGAAATGCAAAGAAGGACAAAACATACATAGCTTATGCAAAGTAATATCAGTCAGGAATAGTAATACCTTCTGGGATTCCTATTGTCCAGAAGTCTACGATTGAACTACAATAACTCTCACGAGAAGGAAGGATTTTGAAGGAATCCAAGCGTCCTTTAATGGAAAATGCTTTTTGTAAATTGACAAATGACAGGGATTATCTTATTGTTTGTTATTCCGTCTTCCCTTATCCCATTCTGTCAGTTAGGTCACATTATTATTATTATTATTATTATTATTATTATTATTATTATTATTATTATTATTATTATTATTATTATTATTATTATTATTATTATTATTTTTGTATTTTTTTTTTGGGAGTAGACCCTCTTTTAAGCAGGTTTTATTAAAAGTGATTGCTGCCTCAGTGGCGTTAATCTTATAATTAACTTTTTCTATTGTTCTTATTATCTTCTTCTCTTCATTTGAACAATCCGTCAGTAACTGGGAAAGGGACATATCAATAGGAAGGTGATGAAGACCATATCATTCACAATTTGTCTTTAATATATCACAACACATTGTAAAAGTACAGATAATATGTACAAAGTATAAAACACTATCACAGTGTTAGTGCACACAAAGTAATTGTCACTTTTATACAAAATTTATAAATTACGTGGTGTTAAGTTTAACACATCCTTCGACTCAACCGGTTTCGAGCAGTGAGAAGGTTTTCTGCTCATTGTCAAGAGTGAACTGAAATGCAGGTGTTGTTTTGATGGCTTATATACGGAGTCCTGCTACGAGATTCCATCTTCACTGGTTAAGAACCGCCCTAGGGCGGAGACCGTTAATCCTATTGGGTGGTGGCCTCTGCCTCGCCGGGATGTTTGGTGGGATTACTGGCTCTGGTTCTGTCAGGAGATAATCCCTGTTTTGACCTTCAGCTATATCAGTCCTGTCATAGTTGTTATTGCCTGGACTATTGTTGATAGTGGACCTTATACATGTTGGCAATAAGGTCCCTTCTTGCGTGGTGTTGAGGTTAGGTCTTTGTTGTTGAATAAAAATAGCTTCCATTATCCGGAGACGTCTACTGTCAGGGGCATGGCCGATGATTGTTACATTTTTCACTATATGCTCCCTTGTTGTCATGAAATTATGTTTTTGGAGGCAATGCATTTTTATTGCACCCTGTTGCACGTGGCAAGATAATCTCTTAGAAAGACGCATCGTCGTCATCCCGATGTAGGTGCCAGGACATTCCTGGACGGGGCATTTATATCGGTACACTACGTTCGTCTTTTTCAAGTCATCTTGCATGGCGGGGGCAGGGTTGTTTTTCATTATCAAGTCTCGTGTTTTTGCTGATTGGTAATAAATTATGAGGTTGATTTCAGTATCCTCTGCCGTGGCAAAAACGTTGTTTTTTATTATATTTTTCATAATCTTTTCTTCTTCGTTGTAGTTTACGCTCATAATGCCTTTATAGTAAAGATTTATTTTTGCTGGCGTGTTGGTGAAGCTATTTTTATTCAACAACAAAGACCTAACCTCAACACCACGCAAGAAGGGACCTTATTGCCAACATGTATAAGGTCCACTATCAACAATAGTCCAGGCAATAACAACTATGACAGGACTGATATAGCTGAAGGTCAAAACAGGGATTATCTCCTGACAGAACCAGAGCCAGTAATCCCACCAAACATCCCGGCGAGGCAGAGGCCACCACCCAATAGGATTAACGGTCCTCCGCCCTAGGGCGGTTCTTAACCAGTGAAGATGGAATCTCGTAGCAGGACTCCGTATATAAGCCATCAAAACAACACCTGCATTTCAGTTCACTCTTGACAATGAGCAGAAAACCTTCTCACTGCTCGAAACCGGTTGAGTCGAAGGATGTGTTAAACTTAACACCACGTAATTTATAAATTTTGTATAAAAGTGACAATTACTTTGTGTGCACTAACATTGTGATAGTGTTTTATACTTTGTACATATTATCTGTACTTTTACAATGTGTTGTGATATATTAAAGACAAATTGTGAATGATATGGTCTTCATCACCTTCCTATTGATATTTCCCTTTCCCAGTTACTGACGGATTGTTCAAATGAAGAGAAGAAGATATTATTATTATTATTATTATTATTAAAAAGTCTGGAATATACGGTTTGAAATCTGAACAAAAATATCATGAACAAACATTATCAAAACAAAAAAAGTTCTGTTAAAAAAAAAAAAAATATTTTACTTTTAAGGATACGCTATTTGAAATTTCTGATTAAAAATGTCCTGAAAAAAAATTATCAAAAAACGAAAAAAAAAAACTTCTGATAAAAGAAAAAAATATATTTTACTTATAAGGATAAAACTATTTGAAATTTTTGACTAAAAATGTCCTGAACAAAAATGATAAAAAACGAAAAAACTAGATAAAAATCAATTATATTTATTTATAAGGATAAAACTATTTGAAATTTTTTACTAAAAATTTCCTGAACAAAAATGATAAGAAACGAAAAATCAATTATATTCTATTTATAAGAATGAAACCGTTTGTAAATCCAAAGTAAAAAAGTATTGAAAAACGAAAAAATTCTAATGAAAGACAAATAAATTTCATGCGTTAAAAAAATGGAAAAAGTAAGAATTTTAACACTATCTGTGTAGCAACTCTAGGAGACCCCAACTGCGACACTCTGGTGACGTTTAGAGACCTAAGTGTTGGAAACTCGTTTAAAGAAATTGACCTCAATTTGCGTTATGGTCTCTGAGGAAATATCATCAGTTCTAAGTATTTTGTAATTGCAATGAAAATGAAGTGTATCTTCCCACAAAATGTTTGTACCAAAGAAGCACAAAAGTATTAATTGATGATGTAAGCCGTGCGTTTGAGATTTTTATAAATAATAATAATAATAATAATAATAATAATAATAATAATAATAATAATAATAATAATAATAATAATAATAATAATAAAATCCATAGAATAATAATAATAATAATAATAATAATAATAATAATAATAATAATAATAATAATGATAATAATAATAATAAAATCAATAGAAAGATAATAATAATAATAATAAGAAGAAGAAGAAGAAGAAGAAGAAGAAGAAGAAGAAGAAGAAGAAGAAGAAGAAGAAGAAGAAGAAGAAGAAGAAGAAGAAGAAGAAGAAGAAGAAGAAGAAAAGTAGGAATCCACATAAGACAAAATGTTTGTCGGTGGAGACCCCTGTTACTATCTGCGAAAATTGTTCATTTACTGGGCCATTGCTCCGTATCTCTTCAACCTAATGACCTCGTTTCTGATTTCCCCAGATGGAGACCTCCAAAAGGGTCAATTGCCAGCGCCAGAGGTCAACATTTTTCCATAGGATTCCTAGTTTAGGATTTTTTCAATTTCCTGGTTCTACTTTCTAACTTTGACTTAGTTACACTGTTAGAAAAATTTAATTTTAGTAGGAAATTTTCCGACAAAAATATACTGTTCTCAGCCGTATTTCAAAATGAATATCTGCTGTTTATAATAATAGAAAATTTCTGTATAGTTTAGAAAAGGAAATGTATTTCCTGGTTTTTTTTTTTATCAACATAGATACTTTGAAAGTCTTGCATTTTTCATTATCTAAAACGTTGGGAGCAGTGGCTTTAAAGGGGTGAATCAAACAGTAACCTCTCTCTCTCTCTCTCTCTCTCTCTCTCTCTCTCTCTCTCTCTCTCTCTGTATATTGGTCCTTGTGTATTTTATTCATGTTTTATATATATAACACCAAAGATGAGTAGCTTGCCATCCAGCATTGAATTAAACTTGAATCTCTCTCTCTCTCTCTCTCTCTCTCTCTCTCTCTTTACGTCCTTGTGTACTTCATTAATGTTTTATATACACGCCAAAAATTAATACCTTGCCATCCAGAAGTGAATTGAACTTGAAAATCTCTCTCTCTCTCTCTCTCTCTCTCTCTCTCTCTCTCCGTATATTAGTGCTTACAGATTTCATTTATGTTTCATAACTAATATAAAAAATTATTAGCTTCTCAGCGAATTAAATTCTCTCTCTCTCTCTCTCTCTCTCTCTCTCTCTCTCTCTCTCTCTCTCTCTCTTTTAAAAAGTAAGTTTCAGATAAGTGAAGATTCAAAAGAATAGGGACACTGAAATGCTGAGTCATCAGAAGTCATCTTTCTGGGCCTTCTCGATCTTAGCTTTGGCTGAGACATGGGATTTGAGTGTTCCATCATATGTAAACAAAACCGATTTCTATGACAATGTGCCATGCGCAGTGACCTTCCCCTTGTCTCTGCAGGTCAAGAGGGAAAATTGAGCAGAAAATATAAATTCTGTGAAAAAATAAATGCAGGATTTGTGCAGCTCAAGTAATTCAATCGTGTGTAAGTCCTTGTTATAATAACATTACTATTGCAAGTAAGAAGTTTACTCTTAGCTTTTAAGGTGATTAAATATTTTCATATTTCCTCTTTTATGAAATTATGGTAAATAATATACCTAAATATAGTTGTAGGGCTGTTACCTTACAAGACGATTATGAAGGTATTTTATTTTCATATATACTCTATAATGAAATTATGGATAATAATATACTAAAATGCAGTTCTGAAGAGGAAAATAAGATGTAACAATGTAACAATTTTGTGAAATGTATATTTCATTTTGGCGTGGATGCAAAAGGATATTTAGGAATATATCCTCAAATATATTCAGTATTTCTCCTTTTTTAATCATAAAAGCACTCTCCTTCATTATGTAGAACTGAGATGAAAATAAGAAACAACATTGTAACATTATTTCTGTAATTTTTATTTCATGTCGGTGTGGAATGTAAATTTTATTTCTGGTTAAAGCATCAAATGGGTTCAATATTTCTCAAATTATTATTATTATTATTATTATTATTATTATTATTATTATTATTATTATTTTTATTATTATTATTATTATTATTATTATTACTACTTGCTAAGCTACAACACTAATTGGAAAAGCAGGATGCTATAAGCCCAAGGGTTCCAACGGGAAAAATAGCCCAGTGAGGAAATGCAATGCATAAATACACAATCTATAAGAGAAATAATCAACAACTGAAATATAATATTTTAAGAACAGTAACAACATTATATAAACTCTAAAAAAAAGAGGAAGAGATAGATTTCCGTGCCCGAGTGTACCCTCAAGCAAGAGAACTCTACCTCAAGACAGTGGAAGACCATGGTACAGAGGCTCTGGCACTACCGAGACTAGAGAACAGTGATTTGATTTTAATCAGAAAAAAATCACCTATTTAAGCATCATTTTCTCATTATATAAACTTTTTATAAACAACAATACTCTCACTTAGTTCTAGTTAAGTTGCATATGCAAAAACACACGATGTTTGCACAATATTTTGTCGTTCAGTTTTCATCTAATAGACTTGTCCCGCTATTACTTTCTTCCAATGTATGTTAATGTAGTTGTACTGGATAATTGCTGAGTAGTTTCTGATTAATAAGGCTTGGAATTTTCTTGTTTTTTAATAGATATACAGGCTTGGCATAGCTAAGATATATATATATATATATATATGTATATATATATATATATATATAGTGATATATATATATATAAATATATATATATATATATATATATTTATATATATAAATATATATATATATATATATATATTAATTACAAAGGTGATGACTACCGTATGATGAACACTTCTCTCTCTCTCTCTCTCTCTCTCTCTCTCTCTCTCTCTCTCTCTCAGTACTTAAGTGAAGGTTGTTTGCCCCATTATGTAAATTTAATGCCATAGATGCTGCGCTACTTTATATGGCAACAACAAGAAGGAATAGTTTTAATTAATCCTAATTTCTTTTACTTTTATTAATTACTTTGGGGGAGGAAAATCTATTTAACTTAATAGGAAAATAATTATTCTTAACTGAATGGTGAAATACATCTCAAAGGGAAAAAAATACATTTGAAGATAGAATGAATAAACATGAACTTCCAGAGGCAAGGGACAGTGAGAATACCCTATAGACAGACAATATACTTACACGATTAGTTCCCAAGGTCCCTCTCCACCCAAGTTAGGACCAGGGAGGGCCATGTAATGGCTATTGATGACTCTGCAGGTAGAGCTATAGTCTTCCTACAATGAGCCATCATTAGCTCACAAAAATGGTGAGGTTGCAGACACTACAAGAAATTATCGAGCTTATGCTGGTCTCGAACTACAGTCCAGCAGATCGCTAGACAGGCACTTTTCCAATTGCCTATCAAACCCCTTTGTTAAGTATTTATGTTTTGTGGATACAGATAAATTTGACACAGTTTTTAAATATCAAACCCCTTTGTTTGGTGTTTATATTTTGTGGATAGAAATTTGACACAGTTTTAAAAATATCAAAGTCTCTATTTGTTTTTTATATTTTGTGGATACAAATTTGACACAGTTTTTAAATATCAAACCCCCTTGTTTAGTGTTTATATTTTATGGATAGAAATTTAACACAGTTTTTGAAAATCAAACCCCTTTGTTTGGTGTTTATATTTTGTGGATAGAAATTTGACACAGTTTTGAAAATATCAAAGTCTTCATTTGTTTTTTTTTTATATTTTGTGGATAGAAATTTGACACAGTTTTTAAATATCAAACCACTTTGTTTAGTGTTTATATTTTATGGATAGAAATTTGACACAGTTTTTGAATATCAAACCCCTTTGTTTAGTGTTTATATTTTATGGAGAGAAAGTTTGACACAGTTTTTTCAAATATCAAACCCCTTTGTTTAGTGTTTATATTTTGTGGATAGAAATTTGAAATTTTTTAAATACAAACACCTTTGTTTAGTGTTTATATTTTGTGGATAGAAATTTGACACAGCTTTTAAATATCAAACCCCTTTGTTTAGTGTTTATATTTTGTGGATAGAAATTTGAAAGTTTTCAAATATCAAACACCTTTGTTTAGTGTTTATATTTTGTGGATAGAAATTTGATTCAGTTTTAAATATCAAACCCCTTTGTTTAGTGTTTATACTATATGGATAGAAATTTGACACAGTTTTTAAATATTAAACCCTTTTGTTTAGTGTTTATATTTTATGGATAGAAATTTGACACAGATTTAAATATCAAACCCCTTTATTTAGTGTTTATATTTTGTGGATAGAAATTTGACAAAAAGTTTTTTAAATATCAAACCCCTTTGTTTAGTGTTTATATTTTGTGGATAGAAATTTGACACAGTTTTTAAATATCAAACCGTTTTGTACAATGTTTATATTTAATGGATAGAAATTTGATACAGTTTTTGAAATATCAAACCCCTTTATTTAGTTTTTATATTTTGTGGATAAAAACTTGATATATTTTTGTGCGATATATGAATCACTGAAAATTCTGTTTTGTAATACTAAAAAGGTTCTAGTCAAATACAACGAGATAAAACGTAAATGATAGAATAGCTTTCCTCTCTCGTGTTGCTGACTTTGTCGATAATGATTGTGGCTACTGAATGATTTACCTTTTTTTGACAGTTTTATCATTAGGAAAGAAGCATCGAAATAGAAAAAAAAATAATCATTTACCACTTTTCGATTTAATCATTTTTTTCTGACTATAAAATGCAGTCCTCGAGGGAAGGTTTTTTTCCAGTTGATTCTCGTTGATTTTTTGGGGTAATTTTTCTGCCAATAAAATTGGGTTATATATTTAAAGTTTTTTCAGTTACTTCTTGTTACTTTTGTGTAATTTTTGGGTAAATTTTTTTGCCAATAAAATTGAGTTATTTTATGCGTAGGGTTTTTCCAGTTACTTTTTATTACTTTTGTGTAATTTTGGGGTAATTTTTTTGCCAATAAAAATGAGTTGTTTTATGCGAAGGGTTTTTCCAGTTACTTTTTGTTACTTTTGTGTAATTTTTGGGTTATTTTTCTGCCAATAAAATTGAGTCATTTTATGCATAGGGTTTTTCCAGTTACCTTTTATTACTTTTGGGTAAATATTTAGGTAATTTTAGTAAAATAAAAAAAAATGAAAGAATCCTGTTCCTTTAATTATCAACATTAAATGTTTAGAGATATATATTAGCTCAACAAAATATAGACCGAATAGAAAAGTCGTGCTGGTAAACACTGATCTTGGTGAATTTCTGAAGTGAGGTTTACTCGTTCGAACGGATCGTCGAACCTGGTTGTCGAACCTGCTTATCAAACGGTTGGAAGATGTGGAGTCAGCAACAAATACATAAGGTTTGTGGGCAATAAAGCCCCGCCCACATAAGCAAGGCGATACCAGACTTTCTTCAAACCGTTCGACGAAGGTGTTCGACAACCAAATTCCCCGTTCACACGTTCGAACACCTCCTCAAACACTTGTGCGTCGGCGTTCGACAAACCGTTTGACCGTGTAGACCCCCCTTAAAATTAACTTACCTTCATTGCATTAGAGGAACTGAGTCCCCCAGACAGAAAGGAAAAGAATGAAAGCCAGCAGTGAAATGGAACAAAACAGAACAAACCTCTTGGCATGTTTTCGCCCAAGAAAACTGCAATTTCATTGTTATATATAATTTGACAGCAAGGAAGACAAATAGAAAAGCAAATAACTGTAAGGGAAAAGATTAAATAAAGCAAGGGAATAAAGAAATACATTTTAAAAGTTTATTAAAGTCAATGTTTGAAATGTACACTCGGGCACACTATTTTATCTTAATTCTCTTCCTCTTGTTTTGTTAAAGTGTTTGTAATTATATAGGATATATTTATTTTAATGTTGTTGCTCTTCTTAAAATATTTTTTTTTTTCGTTTCCTTTTCCTCACTAAGCTATTTTCCCTGTTGGAGCCCCTGGGATTATAACATTCTGCTTTTCCAACTAGGGTTGTAGATTAGCATTCAATAATAATAATAATAATAATAATAATAATAATAATAATAATAATAATACAGGGAACGTCTAGTTATGTGGATATCTGCCCGTTTGTTGTTGTCAGAATATTACATAAGTATCTACCGTAAATCTCATATAGAAATGAAGAATCTTGTTTTCACTTGTTCAAATTTTCGAAAACACTGTAAAATACGCTCTGCCTAAGACAGACCTCCAACACCTAATAAAAAATTATCCAGTGAGAGTATTTTATAAGATTTTTTTTTGAATTCATATTATGTTTTGGTAGGGAGATCACTCGAGAGCCATATGTTGATGAGATCATGGCGAGAGGGCAGATGGAGATGGTTTGGGCATGCTCTTCACACTCCCCAAGAGAGCTTAGTTCACCAAACGTTCAGCTGGGCTCCACAAGGCACTAGAGGAGCTGGAAGACCCAGGCTGTTGTCTAACACTGATAGTAAATAAGGCATGGGAAGAATATAATTGACTTTGTAAGCCCATTTTCAATTAATATTTCTATAGCAGTTACATTATTTTTCTAATCTATCTTTGACACAGGGAAGGAATATCATTATTGATATAACCATATATTTTTGTTTATTCATTCCAAATTAAAGGAAGATTTCGTTTTTGTTTGGTATTACATCGTGGTACCTCAGTGATGAATATTTATTACACTATTCTGACAAACAATAATGAATATTTATGTTACATATTTTTGAAAAACAATTAGGAATATTTCTGTTATAGTATCCTGGCAAATAATAATAAATATTTGTTTTAAAGTATTTTGACATTCAATATTGAATATTTATGTTACAGTATCCTGAAATACAATAATAAATATTTGTTTTAAAGTATTGAGACAAACAATATTGAATAGTTATGTTACAGTATCCTGACAAACAATAATAAATATTTGTTTTAAAGTATTCTAACAAACAATATTGAATATTTATGTTACAGTATCCTAACAAACAATAATAAATATTTGTTACTGTATTATGACAAACAATTGTGAATATTTATGTTGCAGTATCCTGGCAAACAATAATAAATATCTGTGTTACTGTATTATGACAAACAATTATGAATATTTATGTAGTAGTATCCTGACAAAAATAACAAATATTTGTTTCACATTTTGGTAATTTATATGTTTATACTCTAATATAACCTTTTGAGATACTGTTTTTTTTCCCCAAGACTCGCTCTTATTTATGAGATATATCGGATTAAACTACACTTGAATATTACTTCTTTTGATAATCCTTCTATATTTTATCGAAATATCCACAATTATCTACACATAAACTCCTCAGACTAACGGAATTCTATGGTAAAAGCAAAGCATTTTTATTTCATATATAAATTCGAAAAGCTACATTCATTTTTTTTTTCATTTTACCTTCAATCTAAACAAGATCAGTAATTCATGAATGCTGTGCAATTAGAAAAAAATGAAAGAAAATATTTTTACGCAAAAATCGCCAAAAATTATTCATTTCTACGATTTCTAAAAATGCCCCAGAATCATAAATGGAAAAAAAAATTGGATTTTTTTTTCATCTCTCTGACGCTCACGGGGCTGAAAAATAATCCTGATCAGCCAAACATCCTAACTTTAGCAGAGAAAACGCTTGCAAATCTCTCTCTCTCTCTCTCTCTCTCTCTCTCTCTCTCTCTCTCTGTTATTTGTGTAATCTGTACTCTATTTATCCATGGTATTATAACATAAACAACCAAACTATAAAATGAGAGCTATTTTGATTCTCTCTCTCTCTCTCTCTCTCTCTCTCTCTCTCTCTCTCTCTCTCTCATTTATGTAATCTGTACTCTACTTATCCATGGTATTATACCATAGACAACCAAACTTTAAAGTTAGAACTATTTTGGTTGTCTCTCTCTCTCTCTCTCTCTCTCTCTCTCTCTCTCTCTCATTAGTCTAATCTCTCTACTCTATTTATCCATGGTATTATACCATAAACAACCAAACTATAAAATTAGAGCTATCTTGGCTCTCTCTCTCTCTCTCTCTCTCTCTCTCTGTACTCTACTTATTCATGGTATTATACCATAAACCAAACTATAAAATTAGAGCTCTCTCTCTCTCTCTCTCTCTCTCTCTCTCTCTCTCTCATTAGTCTAATCTCTCTACTCTACTTATCCATGGTAATATACCATAAACAACCAAACTATAAAATGAGAGCTATTTTGTTTCTCTCTCTCTCTCTCTCTCTCTCTCTCTCTCTCTCTCTGTACTCTACTTATTCATGGTATTATACCATAAACCAAACTATAAAATTAGAGCTATCTTGGTTCTCTCTCTCTCTCTCTCTCTCTCTCTCTCTCTCTCTCTTATTTGTGTAATCTGTACTCTATTTATCCATGGTATTGTAACATAAACAACCAAACTATAAAATGAGAGCTATTTTGTTTCTCTCTCTCTCTCTCTCTCTCTCTCTCTCTCTCTCTCTCTCTCATTTGTGTAATCTGTACTCTACTTATCCATGGTATTATACCATAAACAACCAAACTATAAAGTTAGAATTATTTTGGCTCTCTCTCTCTCTCTCTCTCTCTCTCTCTCTCTCTCTCTGTACTCTACTTATTCATGGTATTATACCATAAACCAAACTATAAAATTGAAAATTAGAGCTATCTTGGTTCTCTCTCTCTCTCTCTCTCTCTCTCTCTCTCTCTCTCTCTCTCTCTCTCCCATTTGTGTAATCTCTACTCTACTTTACTATGGTATTATACCATAGACATCCAAACCATAAAGTTAGAATTATTTTGGCTCTCTCTCTCTCTCTCTCTCTCTCTCTCTCTCTCTCTCTCTCTCTCCTGTTAAAATTAAATTTTTGTATTAAAGCTGAATATAGCTCTACTGGTTAGTGTATCATTAGAACGGTATGCTTATTCAATATATAAATATTTTTAGCTTAAGTACCCTTAAGAATATCTACCCTACTAATATATCTCCTATCTTCTCATGATGTTTCCCCTTATTCCAAAAACCGCTCCATTTCAGTAACGAACATCTTATTATTTTCAGATTAAGCTAAACCGAATATTTTTCCTTTCCTATTTTCTATTTTGACATAGGCTGGATAAGCTAGCATTATTCTAACGATCTATCTGCAAGGAATCAAGATTGTATTTATAAACTCAAGATTATTTTGTTTGTTTTGGAGAAAAATAAAAACAAATGTCGAGATCCCCTGAAATGTTTTTCATATTCCTTAGCTCTAAAACGTTGAGGAGAAAGAATTCATAATATTAAAGTTTTCCCGACTTTACTCCAGGCGACTACGGATATATAATTGCTCTCAAATGTCAATTATTTTGATGTTAGCAGAGCATGAACTTACACACACACACACTCTCTCTCTCTCTCTCTCTCTCTCTCTCTCTCTCTCTCTCTCGCAAGAGATTTACAGTATTACCTTTCTTCTCCTATGCAGCGAATTAAGTATCATCCTATTCTTTTAACATTTCATAATAATTCTTTTAACGTTTCATAATAATTCCCTTAACATTTCATAATAATTCTTTTAACGTTTCATAATAATTCTTTTGACATTTCATAATAATTCTTTTAACGTATAATAATAATTCTTTTGACATTTCATAATAATTCTTTTAACGTATCATAATAATTCTTTTGACATTTCATAATAATTCTTTTAACGTATCATAATAATTCTTTTAACATTTAATAATAATTCTTTTAATATTTCATAATAATTATTTTAAGATTTCATAATAATTATATTAACGTTTCATAATAATTCTTTTAAAATTTTATAATGATTCTTTTAACATTGAATAATATTTCTTTTAAAATTTCTAATAATTCTTTTAACATTTCATAATAATTCTTTTAACATTACATAATAATTCTTTTAACATTTCATAATAATTCTTTTTAACATTTCATAATAATTCTTTTAAAATTTTAGTAATTCTTTCAACACTTCATGGAAATTCTTTTAACGTTTCATGATAACTCTTTACTAAATTTCATAATACTTCTTCTAATATTTCATAATAATTCTTTTAACATTACATAATAATTCTTTTAACATTTCATAATAATTCTTTTAGTATTTCATAATGATTCTAATTTTATAATAATTCTTTTAACATTTCATAATAATTCTTTTAACATTTCATAATAATTCTTTTAACATTTCATAACAATTCTTTTAACATTTCATAAAAAAATAATAATACTTACACTTTAATGGCTACATTCTCTTAAATTAGCGAACTGTCGGATAGGAGTTCGAAACTTGCACATGCAAAATAGTGTTTTTTTTCTTATATGTATATGCTGATCATATGTGTATCTATAGTTAGTCTCTATAGCACTGTTCTACCAGAGCATTCTCTCTCTCTCTCTCTCTCTCCTCTCTCTCTCTCTCTCTCCATACATCATTCATGAGACTTCAGTCTCTTTTCACCAAACCTTCTTTTGAATTCAGTTACTCAGATTCTCCCCTTCAAAATCCACCATTTTCTCTCTCTCTCTCTCTCTCTCTCTCTCTCTCTGTGAAGCAAGACTCCATGGAATGCATTTACTTTGCATGCTTGAGGGCAATCCATTTTCAAGCATGAGAGAAATTGGATTTTTTAGCGCGGCTAAAAGCAGGTTATCGGATGTCTTCATGCTTCTCATAATTTGTCAATTTTAATCGAATATAATATATTGTATGATTTAATATGCTTTAAAATTTCTATTGGTAACATGGTTAATATAGTTGAACATAATACCGCATAAAACATTGAAGAAATATATTTTTAATATTTGTTGGTATTTTGTTTAATGTAATATGCTTTGAAATGTATGTTTTAGCCATGAAAATATAGGCGAATATATTGCCACATAAAAATTAAAGAAATATATGATTAATATTTCTTGATACACACTGTCGTAAGATGAAATTTGAGGAACGTTTTCTTCATACATATATATATATATATATATATATATATTACAGAGAGAGAGGGAGAGAGAGAGAGAGAGAGAGTAGTAGTAGTAGTAGTAACCACTCCAGTCCCACAAACAATTCCCCCGAAAGGTACTACCATTAATCGACAGGAAACCCACAAAACGAAACCATTTAGGAAGAGCTTTTACTCAAGCCTTTATAGTATCTATACCTTTCTTCCTTTCCCCCTTGCGTGTTATCTCAGCGGACCACCTTCTACCGCCTACAATTCTTCTCGGGACGTATACTGCCAGACCTCAGATGCTCACTCGTTCTTCTTCCTTTCCAATGGGTTGCTGGAAGCTCCGGGTAAAG
>NC_090745.1:118041879-118066879 GCF_036898095.1 Palaemon carinicauda | reverse complement strand
ATTGGTTAGGATTACCTTGTCCAACCAATCAGCAATCAGAAAACTTTTCCGAGCGAAAAGGGCACCCCTGCAAGTCAGTGCAAATCTGCCTCACTAAAAAGAATTGGCTATAGTTTTGGTTTAAAATACCAATTCTATGAGTAATTCATCTAGAATAAAAGCTAATTCGGAAAATGCAAATAAGTTTGATTATACATCCGTTAATTGATATTGTTTCCCTTGTCACAAAAAAAGAAAAAAATAATAATAATTTCCCGTTGTAGAACTGAATTAATAATTGGAAGCCATATTGAGCATTATGTTAGTCACGGCTGTGTGTTTACCCTATTCATTAATATAATAACATTTACATAAAAAGCGGTATGCATTCAATTTCTGTCAAACGAGTAGTATTTAGCCATTTATAATAACCTTGATATAGTTTCGACTTCATTTTTTCTTAACTCGTTGATTGAATTGTTTACTACCACACACACACACACACACACACTCACATGCTGAGTCATAACCAACCATTGCCTGGTTCTCCTTGGTTCTACCGTGAGTGGAAGGGGCTTGGACGCTGATCATATGTATATATAGTCAGTCTCTAGAGAATTATCACTGTTCCTTGCTTCTGCTATTCATGAATGGGCTTTAAACCTTTAAAGTGTCTTCCTCTACCATTCACGAAAGCCTTCGTCTCCAAATCCCCCTTCATCTTATCACGTAATCTAATCAAGAGAGTCATTTCTATACACCCCCGCCCCCATCCCCCTCTACAACTGGTTACAAATACGCTTCACCGATTTCCTTATTATAGGATTGGGGAAAATAACCCTGGTTGAGAAACTCTATTCCAATTCAAAGGCCAATGAGTTTAACAATACCGATAGGATTTGATCACTCTATGATATTGGAGATTGATCTTGGAACTATTAAATGCATAAAAGGAAAACGAAATTATCAAATGTCTTTCTGTTTTATAGTACAAATCTTAAAACTAATATATATGTATATATATATATATATATATAAATATATATATATATATATATATATGAATATATATATATATACATAAGTATATATATATATATATATATAAATAGATAGATATATATAGATATATATATATATATATATATGTATACATATATATATATATATGTGTGTGTATATTTATATATAGATATATATATGTATATATATATATATATATATATATAGTTTCTCCCAAACAAAAAAGCAATCAACAAGATTTTGATTAATATTTTGGTTTTATAACCTCAATCGATCTGAAATAAATCTTGAATTGTGTTTTATCATTATCTTAATAATTCAATCCTTATGAACATTAAAAGGATACATAACTATCTTCTTGAAGAACTCTGAAAACCAGAGTGACTTTTTTCAAGTCATTGTTTTATTGACAAACTGAAATGGTTTTATCCTTTATTTTAAGATTATTTGGGTCACTCATATAAATCCGTGAGTACATTTGTCATTCTTCTAGTAATTAATTTTATAAAGTTTAGGGAAGTTTAATTTTAATTAAATTCTTGTATCAATTAATTTTATAAAGTTTAGGGAACTTTAAGTTTTAATTAAATTCTTGTATCAATCAATTTTATAAAGTTTATGGAATTTTGAGTTTCAATTAAATTCTTGTATCAATTAATTTTATAAATTTTATGTAAGTTTAATTCATAAGTAAACTTACCACTCTTTTGTAAATTAATCTTATAAAGCTTAATGATTTTAAGTTTTAAGTAAACTTGCCCCATTTTATCAAGTATTTTTGTAAAACTTATGGAAGTTTAATTCTTAAGTAAACCAGGTATTCTTGTATCAATTAATCTCATAAAGATTATGGAATTTTAATTTGAAGAACACCTGTATCATTGTTTCAAAACAATTTGCTGTAGATTATATAACATTAAATCATTTGAGATTAAATACCGGATTGAATAAAAAAATCAAAAGAAATATATCGTATATAATAAACAAAAATAGCACCAAGAATTGCCAGATCAATAAGTCCTTCCTAAATCTGTTTTGCTGACAGTCAAGCTGAACAAATCATACAGGATCCTTCTTTTAACCTCACTAATAAGGAGAGAGGAGCTTATATGGTCGAAATTATTATTGTATTGTTAAGGATCCTGTCTTTTTGTTCGTAAGAAACAGATCCAAGATAAAAGGAATATACTATTTTTTGCCTTACTGATTTCTGGATATCTGGCAATGATATAAGAAATACATTATAAAGTCTTGTAAATATCTTATACTCTCTCTCTCTCTCTCTCTCTCTCTCTCTCTCTCTCTCAGAGAGAGAAAGGATTAAATGTCATTCTCTCTCTCTCTCTCTCTCTCTCTCTCTCTCTCTCTTTCTCTCTCTCTCTCTCTCTCAGAGGAGAAAGGATTAAATGTCCTTCATTCTCTCTCTCTCTCTCTCTCTCTCTCTTTCTCTCTCTCTCTCTCTCTCTCTCTCTCTCTCTCTTTCTCTCTCTCTCTCTCTCTCTCTCTCTCTCTCTCACAGTTAGAAAGGATTAATATATCCTCCAGTCTCTCTCTCTCTCTCTCTCTCTCTCATCCTTCACACAATTTAAGAAAATTATAAAATATAAGAACACAGAAAAGACAGAACCATGACACTTTTACTGCCACAAAAAAAAAAAAATATTCCAAATATAGGACAGGAAACAGAGAAATAGTACATCGTCAAAGCGAAAAAAAAAAGGAAAAAGAAATACAAATTTTTGGGGACAATAGGCCTGACTGAGCTAAGATTGAGCTCCGGGGCCAGAAATACATGACCTGAAAAGGAGGGGGACTTGAAAAACAGATAGAGAAAAGATAGTGAATCTTTTTTTTTTCTTGCTAGCAGATGTTTTTTCATAGCAATTAAATTTAAGTTATATCTCTTTAATGCAAATAGATTATAATCAGTAAGATACTGTTATTTTTCAAGTTTACTCTTCAGCTTATAAAGACAAAAAACGAGTAATCTATTATATATATATATATATATATATATAACTATATATACATATATGTATATATATATAAATATATATATATATATATATATATGTATATATATATATATATATATAGTTGTGTATATATATATATATATATATATTTATATATAAATATATATATATATATATATATATATATAATTATAGTCGTATAGATCCTGGAATAAATATAGCCGGGTATTTACTGTTTTAAAAACGGATATATTAACATAAAGGAGTGATAGTGCGGTCACCAACTCGTAAAGAATGATAACAAAGTAGGGTAAAATTACGGTCGCCTGTATTTTACTGAAATATTGTTGAGAATAGTATATTTTTGCGGAGAATTTCCGATTAAAATTAATTTTTTTCTATTGTGTACAGTGGTAGTTTTCGAACAACCCTACCATGAGGGTTAATAATTTTTTGATATGCAAGGAAAACTGTCTTACTCCTGAATTTCGAGTGAAAAAAAGACTGTTTTGAAAATTAATTTATGGTAAATTCTTTGAAGTAATTTATTGTCGATAAAATTGCATAACATTTCTTACCTCATTTAAAGGATTGATTTCTAATACATATTCTGAAAAAATCCTTTGCGTATTTCAATATTCAAATTGATATAATGTTTCATCTTGCAAACGTTTGAAGTTCATTAGGATCTATTAAAAAACCGAATATTTTTATTTGATTCAAAAGCAAAAATTTCGGAGTTTTACGCAGCAAGCATATCAATTCCATTTCTATTTAGGAAAATTACTAAAAATATAAACAGAGAAAAAACAATTAAAGCAAAATGATTCATGGAAATATGCCTAAAAGAATTAGGTCGTTTCCAGTGAGGAAATGATTGTGCAAAAACATATTCCAAGTATTATTATAAAACATTTCTTGCGCAAAAATATCAAAATCATTCCCACCCTTTTACCAGGCTAACACGAACTGCTAAATTCCTATCCCCATTCCAGTCCAATCCTTCTCCACCATCTGTGACTGTTCTACGCAAATTCCATGAGGAGGATAAACAACATAGGTGACAATACATTCCTTTGGAGTATCATATTTTTAACAAGTTCCTTTTTTCACCAATACTTTGATCTTGGTTGGGGCACTTTCAAACACGAAAAGTATTGTTTGTTTACATTTCTTTTCTGCGAGATTTGTTTTTATATCTGTTTATATTTTTCTTAGTTTGTGAACTTTTATTTTTCTGTTTCTCTTTCAACACTTGTTACACTGTAAAAATTTTATCGTAAAAAAAAAAGGTAAAAAATCTGGAATATGTTGCCAGGTATTTACAGTTTTAAAAACGGATATATTGACGTAAAGGAGTGATATTAAGATCACCAAGCCGTAATAGATAATAAAAAAGTTGGGTACAAATTAAGTTCGACTGTACTTTCACGGAGAATTTCTGATTAGAGTTTATTCCTTTTTTTATTTTCTTTCAGCCAATAGGAAAAAGAAACTAAGGAAATGTTAATTCCAATTATAGTTCTGCCTTGGAGTTAGGGTTATTTTTTTTTATTTTTTTTTTTTTTTTTAGGTTGGGATTTTTTGTTTGCTACACGATTTAATTCAAATTTCAGTCCGATATAGTTTCTTGTCTTACTTCCATAATAATCATATTATATACTGTGAAGAAAATTAATTCAGAGTAATGGCCTTAGTTTCAGTTCATTTGAATCAGATTTATTTTGGCGATTCAAAAGTGCAATACTCATATTAGATATTATGAAGATAAGTAGTCCAAAATAATATCCTCAGTTAAAGAGTTTTCTTAAATTAGATTTCTCCGGGACGAAGTCATAAACGTTTCCAAACATTTTAGCAAGATACTTTGTTGCACAATAGTATGCAAATAAGCGTTCAGGAGTTCTGTACCAAGGATGACTAGAAAAACATTCGGTTATTACCCTTGTGTAAACGTTCATTTATTATTATTATTATTACTATTATTATTATTATTATTACTTGCTAAGCTACAACCAGACTTGGAAAGCTATAGATCTACTGTACCTGCTGAGTCATCAGCAGCCATTGCCTGTCCCTCTCTGGCCCAAGCTTAGGTGGAGAGGAGTCTTGGGAGTCTCTAAGGCATTGTCAATAACTTTTTCCTCTGCCATCCATGAGTGACTTTTATTACGGTCAGTCTCCAGGATATTGTCTTGCTAGGGCATTGCCACTGTCCCTTGCCTCTGCTATTCATGAGCACCCTTTAAAAACCTTTAAATAAAATATGTAGCACTATTTTCAGGATAGAAAAAGTCAGTAACCTTTAAAAGACATTTGAAGAACCTATGTAGCACTGATATCCAAGACTAAAAAAAGTCAATAATCCAAAGCTATAATGCATTTAAATCGTAACTCACATATCCTTTGGAATAAAAAATCCTCACATAAGAAATTCCTTTTCAGACATGAGACCCCGGATGCAATCAACTACTCATTTACGACCCTCACTTCCTCGCCTTTGATAGGGTAATTAAGGCATAATGGCTTCATTTAACCTTTTGGAAAAACCTTTCTTTTTCGGTTTCTTTCTCATTGGATGTTCCAAAGTGCTCTTCGATCGGAAAGAAAAAATAAATAAGATTAAAGCTTTTGCTAAGTATTTGAATTCGGTTTGATTTTGAGGCTTTTATAAGTTATATAATATTGATATTAAAGGTAAATGAGGAGGGATAGATATTCAGATAGATATGCACACAGACGCACACACATACACAAATTCAACCCTTCCCACCCCCTCCCATTTTCCTAACTACAACACGGCAGTTGTGGTTTCCGAGTGTACCTCTAGAGGTATCCCCTCTCACTTTGGCATGACTGCTTTCCCTTCCTCCCCTACCAGAGGAACGGGGAGAGACCAAGTAGTTATAACCTTTGCAACGGCGCCTCCAAAGATTATCTTCATATACTGTTGTGTCTCTTCCTCCACATCAGGTTCAATACTTGTTTTTTTCTTTTCTATATTTTTTTTGGAAGTCCCAGGCCTACATAGCTGAGGACTTCCTTTTTCTTTTCCATATTTGCTTGAAAGACCCAGGCCTACATAGCTGAGGACTTCCTTTTTCTTTTCTATATTTGCTTGAAAGATCCAGGCCTATATAGCTGAGGACTTCCTTTTTCTTTTCTATATTTGCTTGAAAGGCCCAGGCCTACATAGCTGAGAACTATGAGGCGCGAAGTTGGAGATGATGAATGGAGAAGCATTGAATTAAAAGCTCAAGATAGAGACGACTGGCGAAATCTAACCAAGGCCCTTTGCGTCAATAGGCGTAGGAGGAGATGATGATGATCTTTGTTTCACTAAATAAAAATAATCCTACTATTTGAATACCCTAGTAGTACCAGCCGAACTCGGTTGAGTCCTTCGTCAGGCTGGGAAGAGCGTAGAGAAAAAGGTCCCCTTTTTTCACTTGTTTATTGTCGGCTACTCCCCAAGAATCGGGGGGAAGTGCCTTAGTATAGATATGGATGTATTTTCTTTAGGTCTTCCTCGTATGACTGTCGAAGCTCAGTTATTTCATTTCTTTCTTTTCGGCTCAATGACCTCCGCTGTCAGGATGCCAGAAAACTTCAAATCAATAAATTTACTTTATCGTAAAAACATTCATGATATAAACTCCAATAAACAGATGTATATCATAAGCTCCAAAGTATTCTAAAGTACATTTTCTGGATTCATGTTTTCACTAGCTTTGAATATCTGACAGCTCATCAGGACAGATCCTAGTAATGAAATTATTGAAATGCAAATAAGGACAAAACACACACAGCTTATGCAAAGTAATATCAGTCAGGAATAGTAATACCTTCTTGGATTCCTATTGTCCAGAAGTCTACGATTGAACTACAATAACTCTCACGAGAAGGAAGGATTTTGAAGGAATCCATAATTCCTTTAATGGAAAATGCTTTTTGTAAATTGACAAATGACAGGGATTATATTATTGTTTGTTATTCCGTCTTCCCTTATCTCATTCTGTCAGTTAGGTCATATTATTATTATTATTATTATTATTATTATTATTATTATTATTATTATTATTATTATTATTATTATTATTATTATTATTATTGTTAAAAAGTCTGGAAAAAACTAACAAAAACGAAAAACTTATGATAATACACACACACACATACATATATATATATATATATATATATATATATACATTTTATTTGTAAGGATTATACGGTTTGAAATCTGAACAAAAATATCATGAACAAACATTATCAAAAACAAAAAAGTTCTGTTAAAAAAAAGTATTTTACTTTTAAGGATACGCTTTTTGAAATTTCTGATTAAAAATGTCCTGAAAAAAAATTTATCAAAAAACGAAAAAAACTTCTGATAAAAGAAAAAATTATATTTTACTTATAAGGATAAAACTATTTGAAATTTTGAACTAAAAATGTCCTGAACAAAAATGATAAAAAACGAAAAAACTTGATAAAAATCAATTATATTTATTTATAAGGATAAAACTATTTGAATTTTTTTACTAAAAATGTCCTGAACAAAAATGATAAAAAACGAAAAATCTAAGTATTTTGTAATTGCAATGAAAATGAAGTGTATCTTCCCACAAAATGTTTGTACCAAAGAAGCACAAAAGTATTAATTGAAGATGTAAGCCGTGCGTTTAAAATTTTTATAAATAATAATAATAATAATAATGATAATAATAATAATAATAATAATAATAATAATAATAATAATAATAATAATAATAATAATAATAAAATCAATAGAAAGATAGTAATAATAATAATAATAATAATAATAATAATAATAATAATAATAATAATAATAATAATAAAATCAATAGAATAATAATAATAATAATAATAATAATAATAATAATAATAATAATAATAATAAGAAGAAGAAGAAGAAGAAGAAGAAGAAGAAGAAGAAGAAGAAGAAGAAGAAGAAGAAGAAGAAGAAAAGTAGGAATCCACAAAAGACAAAATGTTTTTCAGTGGAGACCCCTGTTACTATCTGCGAAAATTGTTCATTTACTGGGCCATTGCTCCGTATCTCTTCAACCTAATGACCTCGTTTCTGATTTCCCCGGATGGAGACCTCCAAAAGGGTCAATTGCCAGCGCCAGAGGTCAACATTTTTCCATAGGATTCTTAGTTTATGATTTTTTCAATTTCCTGGTTCTACTTTCTAATTTTGACTTAGTTACACTGTTAGAAAAATGTAATTTTGATAGGAAATTTTCCGACAAAAAATATACTGTTTTCAGCCGTATTTCAAAATGAATATCTGCTGTTTATAATAATAGAAAATCTCTGTATAGTTTAAAAATGGAAATGTATTTCCTGGTTTTTTTTAATAACATAAATAATTTGAAAGTCATACATTTTTCATTATCTGCAAACCTTGGGAGCAGTGGCTTTAAAGGGGTGAATCAAATAGTAACCTCTCTCTCTCTCTCTCTCTCTCTCTCTCTCTCTCTCTCTCTCTACGTATATTGGTCCTTGTGTACTTTATTCATGTCTTATATATACAACACCAAAAAAGAATAGCTTGCCATCCAGCAGTGAATTAAACTTGAATCTCTCTCTCTCTCTCTCTCTCTCTCTCTCTCTCTCTCTCTCTCTTTTAAAAAGTAAGTTTCAGATAAGTTCAGATTCAAAAGAATAGGGACACTGAAATGCTGAGTCACCAGAAGTCATCTTTCTGGCCCTTCTCGATCTTAGCTTTGATGGAAACACTGGATTTGAGTGCTCCATTATATGTAAACAAACCCGATTTCTATGACACTGTGCCATGCGCAGTGACCTTTCCCTAGCCTCTGCAGGTCATGGGGGAAAAAGGAAAAGAAAATATACATTCTTTTAAAACAGTAAATGCAGCATTTGTACAGCTGAAGTAATTCAATCGTAAGTAAGTCCTTGTTATAATATCATTACTAATGCAAGTAAGACCTTTACTCTCAGCTTACAAGGCGATTATATATTTTCATATTTCCTCTTTTGTGAAATTATGGTAAATAATATACCTAGATATAATTGTAGAGCTGTTAGCTTATAAGGCGATTATGAAGGTATTTTATTTTCATATATCCTCTATACTGAAATTATGGATAATAATATAGTAAAATGCACTTCCGGAGAGGAAAATAAGATGTAATAATGTAACATATTTTTAAATGTATATATCATTTTGGCGTAGATGTAAAAGGATATTTAGGAATATATGCTGAAATATGTTCTGTATTTCTCCCTTTTAATCATAGAAGCACTCTCCTTCATTGTGTAGAACTGAGATCAAAATAAGAAACAGCATTGCAACATTATTTCTGTAATCTGTATTCCATATCGGTGTGGGATGTAAATTTTATTTCTGGTTAAAGCATCAAATGGGTTCAATATTTCTCAAATTATTATTATTATTATTATTATTATTATTATTATTATTATTATTATTATTATTACTTACTTACTTACTTACTTACTTACTTACTAAGCTACAACCCTAGTTAGAAAAGCAGGATACTATAAGCCCAAGGATCCCAACAGGGAAAATAGCCCAGTGAGGAATGGAAATAAATAAATACACAATCTACAAGGGAAATAATCAACAACTTAAATATAATATTTCAAGAACAGTAACAACATTAAAATAAAATTCTTATATAAAATATAAAATAATAAGAGAAAGAGATAGAATAGCGCGCCCGAGTGTACCTTCAAGTAAGAGAACTCTACCCTAAGATAGTGGAAGACCATAGTACAGAGGCTATGGCACTACCGAGACTAGAGAACAGTGATTTGATTTTAATAAGAAAAAAAAATCACCTATTTAAGCATCATTTTTTCATTATATAAACTTTTTATAAACAACAATAGTCTCATACAGTTCTAGTTAAGTTGCATATGTGAAAAAACACGATATTTACATAATATTTTGTCGTTCAGTTTTCATCTAATAGACTTGTCCCGCTATTACTTTCTTCCAATGTATGTTAATGTAGTTATACTGGATAATTGCTGAGTAGTTTCTGATTAATAAGGCTTGGAATTTTCTTGTTTATTATAGATATATAGGCTTGACATAGCTATAGATATATATATATATATATATATATGTATATATATATATATATATGTATATATATACATACATTTATACATACATATATATGTATATATATATACATGTGTATATATATATATATATATATATATATATATATATATATATATATATATATATATATATATATATATATATATATTTATATATATATACATATATATGTATATATATATGTATATATATAGATATATATGCATATATATATATATGTATATATATATATATATATATATATATATATATATATATATATATACATATATATATATATAAATTACAAAGGTGATGCCTACCGTATAATGAAGAGTTGCCTAGAATCTCTCTCTCTCTCTCTCTCTCTCTCTCTCTCTCTCTCTCTCTCTCTCTCTCTCTCTCTCTCTCTCAGTACTTAATGGAAGGTTGATCGACCCATTATGTAAATCTAATACTATAGAGGCTTCCCTACTTTGTATGGCAACAAAAAGAGGGAATAGATTTAATTAATCCTAATTTCTTTTACTTTTAGTAACTACTTTCGGGGAAGGAAAATCTATTTACCTTAATGGGTAAAAAATATTCTTAACTGAATGGTGAAATACATCTTAAAGGGAAAAAAAGGCATTTGAAGATAGAATGATTAAATATGAACTTCCCGAGGCAAGGGACAGTGACAAGACTCTAGCAGTACAATACCCTAGAGACTGACCATTTACTTATATGATTAGTGCCCAAAGTCCCTCTCCACCCAAGTTAGGACCAGGGAGGGCCATGTAATGGCTATTGATGACTCTGCAGGTATACCTATAGGCACCCGACAAAGAGCAATCATTAGCTCACAAGGATGGTGAGGTTGCAGACACTACAAGAAAATATCGAGCTTGTGCTGGTCTCGAACTACAGTCCAGCAGATCGCTAGATAGGCATTTTTACAATAGGCTACCAAAGTCTTTGTTTAGTGTTTATATTTTGTGGATAGAAATTTGACCAAGTTTTTAAAATATTAAACCCATTTGTTTCGTGTTTATATTTTGTGGATAGAAATCTTGCACAGTTTTTAAATATCAAACCCTTTTATTTAGTGTTTATATTTTATAGATAGAAATTTAACACAGTTTTTGAATATCAAACCCCTTTGTTTAGTGTTTATATTTTGTCGATAGAAGTTTGACACAGATTTTAAATATCAAACCTTTTATTTAGTGTTTATATTTTATAGATAGAAATTTAACACAGTTTTTGAATATCAAACCCCTTTGTTTAGTGTTTATATTTTGTCGATAGAAATTTGACACAGTTTTTAAATATCAAACCCCTTTGTTTAGTGTTTATATTTTTTGGATAGATATTTGACACAGTTTTAAAAATATCAGTCTTTGTTTGGTGTTTATATTTTGTGGATAGAAATTTGACACAGTTTTTAAATATCAAACCCCTTGGTATAGTGTTTATATTTTGTGGATAGAAATTTGACACAGTTTTTAGAATATTAAAGTCTTTGTTTAGTGTTTATATTTTGTGGATAGAAATTTGACACAGTTTTTAAATATCAAACCCCTTGGTATAGTGTTTATATTTTGTGCATAGAAATTTGACACAGTTTTTAGAATATTAAAGTCTTTGTTTAGTGTTTATATTTTGTGGATAGAAATTTGACACAGTTTTTAAATATCAAACCCCTTGATATAGTGTTTATATTTTGTGGATAGAAATTTGACACAGTTTTTAGAATATTAAAGTCTTTGTTTAGTGTTTATATTTTGTGGATAGAAATTTGACACAGTTTTTAAATATCAAACCCCTTGGTATAGTGTTTATATTTTGTCGATAGAAATTTTACACAGTTTTTAAAATATCAAAACCCTTTGTTTAGTATTTATATTTTGTGGATAGAAAGTTGACACAGTTTTTAAGTATCAAAGCCCTTTATTTAGTGTTTATATTTTATGGATAGAAATTTGACACAATTTTTAAATATAGAACGCCTTTATTTAGTGTTTTTATTTTGTGGATAAAAACTTCATATATTTGTGAAATATATAAATCACTCAATATGTTATTTTATGAAACTAAAATGGTTCTCGTCAGATACAACGAAAGACAAAAAGTAAATGATAGAATAAATTTTCTCTCACGTGTAGCTGACTTCGTCGATAATGATTGTGGCTACTGAATAATTAAACTTTTTTGTCGGCACTTTTACCATTAGGAACGCGGCATCGAAAAAAAAAATTCGTTTACCACTTTTCGATTTAATCATTTTCTTTCTGACTATAAAATACAATCCTCGAGGGAAGGTTTTTTCCAGTTGATACTTGTTGATTTTTTGGGTAATTTTTTTGCCAATAAAATTAAGTTATTTAACTGGTAGGGGTATTTTTCAGTTACTTTTTTGTTAATTTTTGGGTAATTTTTCTGCCAATAAAATTGAGTTATATATGTAAAGTTTTTTTCAGTTACTTCTTGTTACTTTTGTGTAATTTTTGGGTAAATTTTTGTATCAATAAAATTGAGTTATTTTATGCGTAAGGTTTTTCCAGTTACTTTTTGTTACTTTTAGGTAACTTTGGCGTAATTTTAGTAAAAAAACATGAAAGAATCCTATCCCTTTAATTATCAACATGAAATGTTTAGAGATATAGATTAATAAAATATAGATCCAATAGGAAAGTTATTTTACAGGAGGGTTTTTTCAGTTCTTGTTACGTTTGGGTAAATTTGGGTAATTTTAGTAAAAACAATTAATGAATCCTGTTCCTTTAATTATCAACATTAAATGTTTAGAGATAAAGATTAGCTCAATTAAAAAACAGATCTAATAGAAAAGTCATTCTAGTAAACACTGATCTTGGTGAATTTCCAAAGCGAGGTTTACTCGTTCGAACGGTTCGTCGAGCCCGGTTGTCGAACCTGCTTATCAAAAGGTTTGTGGACAATGAAGCCCCGCACACTAAAGTCACGCGAGAACTTTCTTCAAACGGTTCGACGAACGTGTTCGACAACCGAATACCCCGTTCGCACGTTTGAACATCACCTCAAACACTTGTGTGTCGGCGTTCGACTAACCGCTCGACCGTCCAAACCCCCCTTAAAATTAACTTACCTTCATTGCATTAGAGGAACAGAGTCCCCTCAAACAGAAAGGAAAAGAATGAAAGCCAGCACAGTGAAATGGAACAAAACAGAATAAACCTTGTAGCATGTTTTCGGCCAAGAAAACTGCAATTTTATTGTTACATATAATTTGACATTCAGAAAGGCAAATAGAAAAGCAAATAACGTTAAGGGAAACTATTAAATAAATCAAGTGAGTAGGGAAATACATTTTAAAAGTTTATTAAAGTCTCTATTAATTCTCTTTCTCTTGCTTTGTTAAAGTGTTCATAGTTTATATAGGAGATATTTATTCAAATGTTGTTGCTCTTCTTAAAATATTTTATTTTTCTTCGTTTCCTTTCCTCACTAAGCTATTTTCCTTGTTGGAGCCCCTGGACTTATAGAATCCTGCTTATCCAACTAGAGTTGTAGCTTAGCAAATAATAATAATAATAATAATAATAATAATAATAATAATAGTAATAATAATGATAATAATAATAATAATAATGATAATAATAATACAGCGAACGTCTAGTTATGTGGATATCTTCCCGTTTGTTGTTGTATAACACTGATAGCAAACACAGCATGAGAAGAATATAATTGACTTTGTAAGGCAATTTTCAATTAAAATTTTTTTTTATAGCAGTTGCATTTTTTTCTAACCTTTAATACAAGGAAGGAATATCGTTATTGGTATAAACATATATTTTTGTTTATTCATTCCAAATTAAAGAAAGATTTCATTTCTGTTTGGTTTTACATCGTGGTACCTCAGTGATGAATATTTATTACACTATTCTGACAAACAATATTGAATATTTGTGTTACATATTTTTGAAAAACAATTAGGATTATCTATGTTACAGTATCCTGACAAACAATAATAAATATTTGTTTTAAAGTATTCTGACATACAATATTGAATATTTATGTTACAGTATCCTGACAAACAATAATAAATATTTGTTTTAAAGTATTCTGACATACAATATTGAATATTTATGTTACAGTATCCTGACAAACAATAATAAATATTTGTTTTAAAGTATTCTGACATACAATATTGAATATTTATGTTACAGTATCCTGACAAACAATAATAAATATTTGTTTTAAAGTATTCTGACAAACAATATTGAATAGTTATGTTACAGTATCCTAACAAACAATAATAAATATCTGTTACTGTATTATGACAAACAATTGTGAATATTTATGTAGTAGTATCCTGACAAAAATAACAAACATTCGTTTTACATTTTGGTAATTTATATGTTTATACTCAAATATAACCTTTTGCGATACTGTTTTTTCCTAAGACTCGCTCTTATTTTCTGTTAGATATATGTAACCTCTCTTTTTTTCCAGCACTCACATTTATGAAATACATCTGATTAAACTACACTTAAATATTACTTCTTTTGATAATCCTCCTATATTATATCGAAATATCAACAATTATCTACACATAAATTCCTTAGACTAATGGAATTTTATGCTAAAATAAAACTTTTTTTTCATTTGTAATTTCGAAAAGCTATATTATTTTTTTTTTTTTTTCATTTTACCTTCACTCTAAACAAAATCAGTAATTCATGAATGCTGTGCAATTGGGAAAAATAAAAGAAAATATTTTTATGCCAAAAAATCGCCAAAAATTATTCATTTCTACGATTTCTAAAAATGCCCCAGATTCATAAATGGAAAAAATTAGGATTTTTTTCATCTCTCTGACGCTCACGAGGCTGGAAAAATATTCCTGATCTACCAAACATCCTGACTTTAGCGGAGAAAAAGCTTGCAAAATCTCTCTCTCTCTCTCTCTCTCTCTCTCTCTCTCTCTCTCTCTCTCATTTGTGTATTCTGTACTCTACTTATCAAGGGTATTACACCGTAACCAACCAGACTATAAAGTTAGAACTATTTTGGTTCTCTCTCTCTCTCTCTCTCTCTCTCTCTCTCTCTCTCTCTCTCTCTCTCTCTCTCTCTCTCTCTCATTTGTGTAATCTGTGCTCTACTTATCCATGGTGTTTTACCATAACCAACCAGACTATAAAGTTCGAACTATTTTGGTTCTCTCTCTCTCTCTCTCTCTCTCTCTCTCTCTCTCTCTCTCTCTCTCTCTCTCTCTCTCTCTCTCTCGTTTTCACGCACCTGTAAAAATAAAATTTATCATTAAAGCTGAATATAGCTCTACTGGTTAGCATATCGTTAAAATGATATGCTTATTCGATGGAAAAATATCATTTTCAGCTTAAATATCATTAAGAATATCTACCTTACTAATATATTTCCTATTTTCTCATGATGTTTCCCCTTATTCCAAATAACGCTCCATTTCAGTAACGAACGTCTTGTTTTTTTTTTTCAGATTAAGCTAAACCGAATATTTTTCCTTTCCTATTTTCAATTTGACTTAGGCTAGATAAGCTAGCTTCATTCTAACGACCTATCTGCGAGGAATCAAGATAATATGTATTGAACTCAAGGTTGTTTTGTTTGTTTTGGACAGAAATAAAAAAAAATGTCGAGATCCCCTGAAATTTTTTTTTTCATATTCCTTAGTTCTAAAACGTTGAGGAGAAAGAATTCATAATTCTAAAGTTTTCCCGACTAGACTCCAGGCGGCTACGATTATAATTGCTCTCAAATGTCAATTACTTTGGTGTTAGCAGAGCATAAACTTACACTATCTCTCTCTCTCTCTCTCTCTCTCTCTCTCTCTCTCGAGCGCGTGCGCGCGCGCGCAAGAGATTTCCAGTATTACCTTTCTTCTCCTATACAGCGAATTAAGTATCATCCTATTTTTTTAACATTTCATAATAAGTCTTTAAACATTACATTATATTTCTTTTAAAATTTTATAATAATTCTTTTAACATTTCATAATAATTCTTTTAAAATTTCATAATAATTCTTTTTTTGGGCTCAAGCCATGTCGTCCTGATGGAAGTTCCTATAGGGTAGCTTCCTAGGGTATATTACAACTACGGCGATATTCCCAGAGAATTTACCTTAAGGTACCTGAATTCTAACTCCTGGAGCGAGTATCCCTCGTGAAAGGGATATCGCGACATATCAAAGGACGTATTCTTGACACGCCACATGGCAATCTACATCCTGGACAGAGATTTCGTCTCGTAAGAGATGATTGGCGAGATACGAATTCGGGAAAGAAAAAGGGGAGCCGCTCCCAAGGCTTCCCTATCCTCCGATTCGTATGCGTGCCTGGCGCCATCTGCATTCCTTTTTGCGTAGCTTAACAACTCGGTGTTTTTTCCTGTGTTTCTCGCAAATCTTGGATTTATTCTACTTTTTCATGGCTTCTCCGTCTTCGTTGGCCTCGGATAAGTTGAATATAATGTCTTTTATGTATAAATGTAGGCTCTTGGTAAAATTTTGAGTGATTAATAGGATTAATCTTTGATACAAGAGCCGTAGCCTACCAGAGGCGTCCTGGACGCTGTCGCTCGCTAGGTATAAATTTAGTTAGTCAGAGTGACATTCCTGGTTGTTTTGCTTTAATAAATTTTAGCTATTTAACATTACATAGGATTTCCTTTCGTGCTTAGTATTATTTGGCGAAGTATTCGCCATTCTGGCCTACGCTAGGCCATGTAGCCTAGTCGTTTGGTCCTAGTACTTCATGCATGATTTTGGTTTTTCCGAGTGTAATTAAAATTTTATTGAAGCTTTAGGCTATATTTTATACATTTAAGACTGTGTGGAATATTTCCAAGATAGTATACGAGTGAGTTTCGGTGATTTAGGTAATCGATTCTCTTGGTGCCTAGGCTAGTTGCTTATGGAGCCTTAGTATACTTTATCATACTCCCCGGTTGCTTTCTTTTCTTCGGAGAAGGTATGCAATCCCTTTCCCTCTGTTTAAGCCTTGGGCTTATCCCTAAGTGGTTTTTTCCGAATTTATTTTCGATAAAACTATACTGGGGTGTTACTGTACCTTCCTGTTCCTGTAGCATGGTTCAAGAGGGACAGAACAACAGAGTTTTTTAGTCTGAGTCTGTGTTGTCTGGCTTAGGGCTGAGTCCCCCTCGCTGGCCTGACACAGACAAAGGGAGCTTAGCTCCCTTAGGTCACTACCGAAGGTTTCTGTGGATATGATTCCTTCTTTTGTGATCTACCAGACTAGTCCTTGTTGCTGTTCTCGGGGGAGGATAAGTTTCTTTCCCTGGGAGTAGCAACACCTTCCTTGCTTTGGTGCTCTGGGAGCTGGCAAGTATTGCTGGCCTTCCCCCTTAGATCTCCCTTAGGCTAAGATAAGTTTCTTGGCTGCGGGTGATCTGTCACTAAAGCAAGGTTGGTAGGACCCTCTTGTCCCTTCCCCCTCTTTCTCCGTAATGGCCTAGCCATTACTGTACTGTACATCGTTCTACATCTGGATCTAGTATAGGTTAGGATGTGGAATTGACTCAGCCCCTTGCCGGCCGGCAGAGCTGCTGGCCAGCAAGGGTCTTATGTTTTCGAGTGCTGCCCGGACCTCTCTTGGTCCCTCATCCATGCCTGCCTGTAGAGCCAGACTGCATTGGTCAAGAAGCCTGAATTAGTTTCTCCCCTTCCTTATATGCACTCTTTCGGTTGCCGGGCTTGGAGGTTGTGTACACTCTTATCCCGGCATCCATTCTATTTGTCTTCTAGTGCTGTACCTGACCCAGCTGCCGGCCTATGAGGCCGGCAGCCGGGCAGGTGTAGTCCTCTGGTTCTTTTGCTGCCGGCTGGCATCGGTCTTGTACCTTTACCGGCCGCCTTATGTCAGCCCTTGTCTGCCGGTCACCAAGAGTGTGGCCGGCAGCTGGGTACTACCTTGTGTAGTTGCTGGCCGGCAGCCATTGCCGGCCAACATTGGCTGTTACCGGCCGGCAGTTGCTGCCGACCGGCACATGCATTTGAACCAGAGTGCTGCCGCCTTATAGCTGTTAAGTAGTATACTTTAAAGCTAGTTATGGTGTGTGCCGGCCGGCAAAGGCAGGCCGGCACGCATCCCCCTATACTGTACTAGTATTCTTCAGTATAACATATACAGTAAGAAGAAAACTATGGTTAAGGTTTTGGTACAGCACTGTGTGTTCTAACACTATTGTGTTTTCTTGCACATCCCTTTGCTGTTGCCCTACAGATAGGAAAGTGAGTTCTTTCCTGTCTATTATCCAGGATTTTAAAATCATTGCTTAGGTGTGAGCTCCACCTGTTTCCTCTGGAAACCTTGCATTGGTTACTCTAGAAGAGATTAACCATTTGGATTTTATTATCTGGAAGGCTGCAACAATGGGTTGTGAGGGAAACACAAGTGTGTGTCTTTCCTTTATGAATTGTTATGCTATACTATGCATATCCAGTGATACATAGTTCACTTGATACTCATGGAAATTTCTTCTCTTTACAGGAGGACCCTCCGAAGTGCGGAAATGTTTTCTGCAACGTCCGCAGCAAGAACCTCTGCGGACATGAGTGTTGTAGGAGACACGCAGCATGCGCTGTCTCCAAGGATGATCTCCAGTATTGGGACCCTCAGGTATGTACTCTATGCACTAACCTGATTACTGAGGCTTTTGATTCCCCTAGGACGGCGGAATCAAGGGATATAGCAAGGGAGAAGCTTCGTACCTGGGTAAGGGGCTTCCAAAAGAACACCTCTGGCCCTTATCTTCCAAGTGAGAAGATGAGGGCGTATCTTTTTCCCAAGGCATCAGCTGATGCAGTGATTCCCCAGCCTCAAGAGGAGATCCCCCAAGATCAGGTCCAGGTGGACGTTGAAGTCGCAGTCGCGATGCAAGACATCCAGTTAGATGACAGGATGTCTGACCTGGACGAGCGTTTGGAACAAGACCTCCTGGCAGGAGTCAGGATGAAGTTCAAACCCCGGACGTCGTAGAGGATGAGGTCGACGAGGTGTCGGCTACTCCGGTTCAGATTCCGGAGCCTATTCCCTCAACATCGGCCGGTCTCCCAGTAGAACTGGGAGAGGCCCTCTCTTTGATTGTTGGAATGATCCAACAAATGCAGAAGGATAATCAGGAGAAGGCGGCTGCTATGGAACTGCGGATGCAGTCCCTGGCAGAATCACATGGGCCCCGGAAAAGGCTCAATGTGAAAGACCTTCCCTTATGCTCAGATGCTAACCCATGGAGGTATGCTGAGCACATGCCGATGACGACTGGAAAGATCGTCATCTCGGATAAGCTGGGTTCAGTTCCCCTAGAGGAGGTGGAATTCTGGCCCAGCAAGGCATCATATCCGGACTGCTATGTCCGGCTGAGAAGAGAACCATCTTCAAGGGAGGAGACAGAGCCGAAGGAGGTCATAATTATGGACCACGCTAAGGCTCAAGCCCTACTTTCATCCTCGATGAAGGAGAGGGGCTTCTCTAACTCGAAGGTAGCTGCATTGAGCAAGAAGCTCCCTTCTTTTGTGTCCTCTCCTGCTAGAGCCTTCCCCTTTTTACAGAAAGGGTTTGCGGCTGTCCTAAAGGCAGTCGAGGCCGGCAAGCCTTGCCCCTCCCTGGAGGAGTGTAAACCCTTGTCGCTGGCCCTGCCTATGGACCACAAAGACTGGAAGGATGTCCATCTGACGTTCTCAGTGGGAAAGTTGGAGGCTGATATTGCCGGACGGCAATTCAGCGAGGACCTCCCCAAGCTGTCCGACTCTCTTTTACGAAGAGAGTTCGAGACAAAAGAAAGACTGGCTGCCTCAATGTCTCATCAGACTACTCTTGAGACGATGGCAAGTGACCTCAAGGTCCATGAAATGTTCATGGTGGTGGCTAAGTCTCATCTAGCCACAGTGACGAAGGACCTTTATAGCTTCGTCAAGGCAAGGAGAGCTTGCAGGGAGTTCGTGTTCACCGGGGCTACGGTGAGACACGAGCCAAGGAAGTTAATCTCCTCCAACATTTGGGGAAAAGACCTTTTCCCTACCGATGTGGTCAAAGAAGTTGTTGATAAGGCCGCCGTGGAGAATAGAAACCTTCTCCAGAAGTGGGGCCTGGCTATCAAAAGAAAGTCTTCCCCGGATGAGGGTCCTCAACCAAAGAGGAAGAATATGAGGACTAGGCTACCGTCTCGGCCAGCCAAGCCTTTTAGACAGCAACAGCAACTGCAATTGCCATTGCCTCCAGTGCCCCAGATGGTGGCACAAACCGCGACCACTTTTTAGTGGGTACCCCAGGCTGTGCCAGGTCAGTCCACCGCATTCACCCCAACGTTCGAAGGACAGTCTTCTTCCTTTCGTGCAAAACCTAGAGGAGCAGCCAGAGTCTCGTCTAGGCGCCCCTCAAGGGGAAGGGGATTCAGAGGTGGTCGTGGTCAGGGAGGCAAGACCTCAGGACGGCAGTCCAAGTGAAACGATACCGGTAGGAGGGAGACAGATGAAATTTTGGGATCGCTGGACCTTCGATCCCTGGGCCCAAAGCCTACTCAAGAATGGACTGGGCTGGAGCTGGTACAGAACTCCACCCCCGTGCCTTCGGTTTTTCCAACACTCCACCCCCCGTTCTGGAGGAGTACGTTCAAGAACTGTTGGAGAAAAAGGTGATCCGAAAGGTGAAGTCCATCAAATTCAAGGGAGGCTGTTTTGTGTTCCTAAGAAAGACTCGGAAAAGCTCAGAGTCATTCTGGACTTGTCGCCACTCAACAAGTTCATAGTGAATTGCAAATTCAAGATGCTAACTCTGCAACACATAAGGACCTTACTGCCCAAGAGGGCATACTCAGTCCTCTATAGACTTGTCAGACGCCTATTGGCACATTCCAATCAGCCGTCGACTCTCCCCCTACCTAGGGTTCTGGCTACAACGGAGACTATACGCCTTCAGAGCCATGCCATTCGGGCTAAACATAGCCCCAAGGATTTTCACGAAGCTTGCGAGCGCAGCTCTCAAACAATTACGCCTAAAGGGAGTTCAGGTAGTAGCCTACCTGGACGACTGGCTGTGTGGGCAGCATCCGAGACCGAATGCTTGCAAGCTTCTAGTCATGTGATCCAGTTCCTAGAGTACCTAGGCTTCAAGATCAACAGAAAAAAGTCTCGACTTTCTCCATCCCAAAAGTTCCAGTGGCTGGGAATCCACTGGGAGCTTTTGTCACACAGTTTCTCCATCCCGACGAAGAAAAGGAAGGAGATAGCGGGCTCTGTCAAGAGACTTCTAGATTCCGAAAGGATATCAAGACGCGAACAGGAGAGGGTACTAGGCTCTCTCCAGTTTGCTTCAGTGACAGACCCAGTGCTAAGAGCACAGCTAAAGGATGCAACCGGAGTTTGGAGAAGGTATGCATCAAACGCGCGAAGAGATCTGAGAAGACCAGTGCCGCCTCGGCTACGTACTCTTCTTAGGCCTTGGTCCCAAGCCAGACATCTAAAGAAGTCGGTTCTTCTTCAGCCACCTCCCCCGTCGATGACGATTCACTCAGACGCCTCAAAGGAGGGATGGGGGAGGTCACTCTCATCGGAAAAAAGTCCAGGGGACTTGGTCCAAGCTCTTCAGGACCTTTCATATAAACTTTCTAGAAGCTATGGCAGTGCTCCTTACCTTAAAGAAAGTCTCCCCGCGTCACTCGATCCACATAAGATTGGTGATGGACAGCGAGGTGGTTGTGAGATGCTTGAATCGACAAGGGTCGAGGTCACCACCTCTCAACCAGGTGATGTTAGCCATTTTCCGATTGGCGGAAAAGAAGAAGTGGTACCTGTCGGCAGTTCACCTTCAAGGAGTCCGCAATGTGACAGCGGACGCTCTATCCAGGTTCACACCGATAGAGTCGGAATGGTCCTTAGACGCAGAATCATTCTCCTTCATTCTGAATCAAGTCCCAGAACTGCAGATAGACATCTTTGCGACGAAAGACAACAAGAAGTTGCCCCTGTACGTGTCCCCGTACGAGGACCCCTTAGTGGAAGCAGTGGACGCGATGTCCCTCGACTGGAACAGATGGTCCAGGATTTATCTGTTCCCCCCTCACAACCTTCTGTTGAGGGTCCTCAACAAACTGAGATCCTTCAAGGGGGGTAGCGGCAATATTGGCCCACAAGTGGCCGAACAGTATGTGGTTCCCCTTGGCGTTGGAACTACAGCTGAAGTTTGTGCCGCTACCACATCCAGTTCTGACCCAGCGAGTCCAGAAGTCGACTGTCTGCGCTTCATTAAAGAAAACCCGGACCTGCAGCTCATGATTTTCTCTCCCTAGCGGTGAGAAAGCGTTTCGGGATTTCGAAAGCCAGCATAGACTTCCTAGAGGAATATAAGTGCAAATCGACTAGAAGGCAATATGAGTCATCTTGGAGAAAATGGGTGGCCTTTGTAAAGGCAAAGAATCCGCAGGAGATCTCAACAGACTTCTGCTTATCTTTCTTCATCCACCTCCATGGCCAAGGGTTGGCAGCTAACACGATTTCAGGTGTGTAAATCTGCTTTGATGAGACCCATTTTATTTGCCTTCCAGATCGATCTAGGTAACGAGATCTTTAATAAAGTTCCGAAAGCCTGCGCTAGGCTCAGACCTTCAGCACCTCCAAAGCCCATCTCATGGTCTTTAGACAAAGTTCTTCATTTCGCCTCCCTGTTGAGCAATGAAGAATGTGCGTTAAAGGATTTGACGCAAAAAGTTATTTTCCTATTTGCACTCGCGTCCGGGGCCAGGGTTAGTGAGATCGTAGCCCTCTCGAGAGAGGCAGGTCGTTTTCAGTTCCTGGATGGGGGGGGATCTGAACCTGTTTCCGGATCCTACGTTTCTCGCCAAGAATGAGTTACCCACCAACAGGTGGGGTCCCTGGAGAATCTGCCCTCTGAAAGAAGATGCATCTCTATGTCCAGTAGAATGCCTAAAGGTCTATCTTCGTAGAACTTCAGACTTCAAGGGTGGTCAACTATTCAGGGGAGAAACATCAGGCTCAAATTTATCTCTGAATCAACTCAGAGCGAAAATCACATATTTTATTCACAGAGCGGATCCTGACAGTACACCCGCAGGTCACGATCCGAGGAAAGTTGCCTCATCCCTAAATTTCTTTAATTGTATGGATTTTGAACATCTCCGTTCATACACGGGCTGGAAGTCTTCCAGAGTGTTCTTTCGCCACTATGCGAAGCAAGTAGAGGAACTAAAGAGATCTGTGGTAGCAGTGGGTCGTGTAGTTAACCCTACTGTTTAACTCTGTGAGGAACAGTGGTCCTAATTGGGACGATTAAGTCCAGGGTGAGTGTGTAGGTACATACTGTACTACAAACTAAATGAGGGCACCGAGTGCCTACATAGACTGTTCCTTTTTCAAAGGTGAACCTAGCATAAGTACAGACATGTGTGCCGAGTGTTTCTAACGCTAATGTGATTGATTTGTAATACAGACTTTTATGACTTGATACCCCGGTATCTTAAAAAAGTGGGTCGTTTAATGGTTTTTCTTTCAGATAAACAAGTTCTGTTTACTATCATACTTATGCTTAAAGTTTTGGGTTATCCTCTTTTATATATATATATATATTTGTTGTTAACCTGTCTATTTATTGTCTGTCAATAAACTTGTTCTTGAGAACCTTGCGTCTCCTCCACCTGTGTCAATTATTGGTATAATTGAGCATTTAATTCTATGTATCTTATCTGGATAATTCTGGTAGAATTGTTCTGTTATGCAAGCTATGTTGCATTGGTTTATGTAGTCCCCTAATGGGAGGACTCCGTCCCATAAAGGGACGAGGGCGGTTTTATTAGTTTCTTCCTATGTGGATATAAACCTTTGTCCAATACAAGTATTGTGCGGATTACTGGTCAATATATATTGACGCAGTGGTTCTATACAAACTATGCTTTACTTAATATAGGGGCGAGACCACTATATTAGCTTGCCTGGTATTCATACATAGGTATATGTACTCTTCGAGACTTTTCCAGAGTCTAGTAGGACTCTTCCCTGTAGGGGGCAGGAAGCTCTAACATAGTTTATAGTTAGTTGAAAAGATGTATAACGGTAACATCTTAGGTCTGTAGGTCTAGTCGACCGGGAAAAAATTACCTCCGGGGAGTACGGCACGTTCTGAGAATCCACAGATACAGTAATGTTCTGGTACACTTCCATCAGGACGACATGGCTTGAGCCCAAAAAAATGGATTTTGAGCGAAGCGAAAAATCTATTTTTGGGTGAGATGGCCATGTCGTCCTGATGGACCCGCCCTTGCCTTTCTAAGAAAGGGCTGTAGGACCCCTCCCTACATACAGTATCTGTAGCACCTCGTGTACGCTACAAGGAATACAGATGGCGCCAGGATTGGCGCCAGGCACGCATACGAATCGGAGGATAGGGAAGCCTTGGGAGCGGCTCCCCTTTTTCTTTCCCGAATTCGTATCTCGCCAATCACCTCCTACGAGACGAAATCTCTGTCCAGGATGTAGATTGCCATGTGGCGTGTCAAGAATACGTCCTCTGATATGTCGCGATATCCCTTTCACGAGGGATACTCGCTCCAGGAGTTAGAATTCTGGTACCTTAAGGTAAATTCTCTGGGAATATCGCCGTAGTTGTAATATAACCTAGGAAGCTACCCTATAGGAACTTCTATCAGGACGACATGGCCATCTCACCCAAAAATAGATTTTCCGTTTAATATTTCATAATATTTCTTCTAACATTTCTTAATAATCTTTTAAAAATTTCATAATAATTCTTTTAACATTTCATAATAATTCTTTTAACATTTCATTATAGTTCTTTTAACATTTCATAATAATTCCCTTAACATTTCATTATAATTCTTTTAACATTTCATAATATTTCTTTTAACATTTCATA
>NC_090745.1:118034379-118036879 GCF_036898095.1 Palaemon carinicauda | reverse complement strand
AGATTACTTGAGTGCCATATGTGTCTGAAAATCCACGCCTATTAATACATGTCGAGGTCAAAGATCAAGGTCAAAGTCGAGCAAAAGGTTCACGAAATAAGCCGTCAGAGTGGAGGTCTGCGTTCTACTGAGTGCCCCTCTACTTCAAAATGTTTCTAAATTATAATACTTTTTCAAGGTTCATGTTTCATTCAAATCTTCTTATTAAATTTTCTGATTCCACTTCTCCTCTGGACCTCCGGTTTCTTTAACCTTTTCTGACTGTATATGTACCATACAGTTCTATTCACCAGCTTTCATCTCATTCATCCAATCGTACCAGAATATATATGAATTTACATTATAAATAAAAGGAATAAGTTTTGTGTCAATAATTGTCAATAAGACACTTAGAACAAGCTAAGGTTTTAATATCATGAAAACAGTATTTCACTTCTAACTCGTAATATTCAAATTAAGATAATCAAGTATTTTGTGTATGAAAAGCATCCAAGAAGAGGGTACGATAATAACATCAAATTTCTCTCATCTCTATTGACAAATTTCAGAGAGAAACTTAACGAAAAGCTTCAAGTTTACAGCTCAAATCACTTCGTCTCTGCTTACACTGCAATTTTCTTTTCTCTTTCTCCCCCTTTTCACTTTGTCATAATTAATGATGTGCTGGTTTGGTCACAACAAACATGTTGATCTATTGTACTTTGTTGCAGTCTTCATTCTTTTACGTTTTGGTCCTAAGAAATCACGTTCCCCCAAATCATGTTCCCCCTTCCTTTGAACTGGTGTAAATATGCCATGGAGTTTATAAGAGAGAGAGAGAGAGAGAGAGAGAGAGAGAGAGAGAGAGAGAGAGAGAATTACAAGGGTTTTGAACGTCTCAAAGACATTTTGCTCCATCCGCGGAGACTCCATTTATTTATTATTAACATTACTTGCTAAGCTACAACCCTAGCTGGAAAAACAGGATGCTCTAAGAACAAGGGCTCCAACAGGGAAAATATCCCAGTGAGGAAAGGAAATAAAAAATCAATTTCCCCTTCCTTTGAACTGGTGTAAATATGCCATGGAGCTTTTAGAGAGGAGAGAGAGAGAGAGAGAGAGAGAGAGAGAGAGAGAGAGAGAGAGAGAGAGAGTTACAAGTATTTTGAATCTCTCAAAGACTTTTTGGTCCTTCCGTGGAGACTCCGTTTATTATTATTATTATTATTATTATTATTATTATTATTATTATTATTATTATTATTATTATTATTATTATTATTGTTGTTATTATTATCATTATTTGCTCAGCTCTAACCTTAGTTGGAAAAGCAGGATGCTCTAAGCCCTAGGGCTCCAACAGGGAAAATATCCCAGTGAGAAAAGGAAATAAGGAAAAACTACAAGAGGTATTTAAGAACAATAATAACATTAAAATATGTCTTACATTTGCTCTTGGGTAAAGTAAATTAGTGTGTTAAGAGAGTTTTTATGGTCTTGTCTAACTTATTCTTGAATTAGTTTACCATGTTACTGTTCACTACACATCTACTGAGAGAGAGAGAGAGAGAGAGAGAGAGAGAGAGAGAGAGAGAGAGGCGTGGTTAAATGATCGTCTACCTTGATAAGAATAATGAAGGAAAAAAGGTACAAAACAAATTAAAGTACCTATTATTATTATTATTATTATTATTAATAGTAGTAGTAGTAGTAGTAGTAGTAGTAGTAGAAGTAGTAGTAGTAGTAGTAGTAGTAGTAGTAGCTTTAGCTCCTAGGTTTTAAAGAACATAATAAAAAGCGTCGGAGGACATAATTCTCGAATACAGACGAAAATGGAAATCTTCCACACTAAAAGCTAATGCTTTACGACACTAATCAAACTGTGAGACAAAGGTCATCACAGCATCTATGCCTGGTCCTCCCTGGTTTTAGCTTACGAAGAGAGAGGTGTTAGGCGCTGATCTTATGTATACATAGTCAGTCTGTAGGACATTGTCCTGCTAAGTCATTGTCACTGTCCCTTCTCTCTGCCATTCATATGTAACCTTTAAACCTACTACCAGCTACCTCGAACAAGATTTGAGCAAGCCATTAAAATGGTTCAATCAAGATAAGCTATAGTTTACCTGTAAGACTAAGGACATACTGGTAAAGTGAAACCGATTATAGACCATATATTTATAAAATCAATATACTACTGAGCTAAAGTTTTGGAATGTACAATTACGTACAGTAAATGTACAGTATGAGGGTAGGCGTGAAAAAGCTCCATGAATATTTGAAAATCTTAATATAGTATCTGAGTATGTCAGGGGTCAGTTCAGAGCTTTTCAATTTGGATAATTTCTGAATATGTCAGGGGTTAAATGAAAGGTTTTAAATTTGGATTTGTAGATATATCATTGGTAGCTTACGACTCTCTAGGGAAGAATGTTGCTTTTTATTTCATAATAAATAATAAAAAGTTCTTCAAAATACCATAATGAATGATAATGCCAAGTAAGTACATATTTTCACTCAT
>NC_090745.1:118030235-118033879 GCF_036898095.1 Palaemon carinicauda | reverse complement strand
TCACTGAGGTACCACAATGTAAAACCAAAAAAAAAAAAAAAAAAAAAATGAATAAACAAAAAATATATGGTTATATACCAATAAGGATATTCTCTCCTTGTGTCAAAGGTTAGAAAAAAATGCAACTGCTATTAAAAAGGTAATTGAAAATGCTTAAAAAGTCAATTATATTCTTTCCATGCCTTGTTTACTATCAGTGTTAGACAACAGCCTAGGTCTTCCAACTCTTCTAGTGCCTTGTGGAGCCCAACTGAACGTTTGGTGAACTAATCTCTCTTGGGGAGTGCAAAGAGCATGCCCCAAACCATCTACATCTGCCCCTACCCATGATGTCATCAACATATGGCTCTCGAGTAACCTCCCTAACCCAAACATATGAATTAAAAAAAGAAATCTTATAAAAATACTCTCACTGGATTATTTTATTAGGTGTTGGAGGTCTGTCTTCGGCAGAGCGTATTTTACAGTGTTTTCGAAAAATTTGAACAAGTCAAAACAAAAATTCTTCATTTTTATATGAGATTTACAGTAGATACTTATGTAATATTCTGACAACAACAAAACGGGCAGATATCCACATAACTATACGTTCCCTGTATTATTATTATTATTATTATTATTATTATTATTATTATTATTATTATTATTATTATTATTATTAAATGCTAATGTACAAACCTAGTTGGAAAAACAGGATTCTATAAGCCCAAGGGCTCCAACAGGGAAAATAGCTTAGTGAGGAAAGGAAACGAAGAAAAATAAAATATTTTAAGAAGAGCAACAACATTACAATAAATATCTCCTATATAAACTATAAACACTTAAACAAAACAAGAGGAAGAGAATTAAGATAGAACAGTGTGCCCGAGTGTACATTTCAAACATTGACTTTAATAAATTTTTAAAATGTATTCCCCTTTTCATTTTATTCATTTAATCTTTTCCTTTATCGGTATTTGCTTTTCTATTTGGCTTTCTGAATGTCAAATTATATATAACAATAAAACTAGAGTTTTCTTGGGCGAAAACATGCTAAAAGGTTTTATTCTGTTTTGTTCCATTTCACTGTGCTGGCTTTCATTCTTTTCCTTTCTGTTTGAGGGGACTCGGTTCCTCTAATGCAATGAAGGTAAGTTAATTTTAGAAATTCACCAAGACCAGTAATTGCTAGCATGACTTTCGTATTGAATCTACATTTTTATTAAGCTAATTGATATCTCTAATTGATGATCAAAGGAACAGGATTCTTAAATTTTTTTTTTTTACTAAGATTATCCAAAAATTACCCAAAATTAGGAAAAAGTAACTAAAAAGCCCATACCCGTTAAATAACTCAATTTTATTGGGAAAAAAATTACCCGAAAATCGACGAGAATCAATTGGAAAAAAAACCTTCCCTCGAGGATTGCATTTTATAGTCAGAAAAAAATTATTAAATCGAAAGGTGGTAAATGATTTTTTTTTTTTTATTAAATGCCGCTTTCCTAATGATAAAACTGTCAAAAAAAAGTTGAATTATTCAGTAGCCACAATCATTATCGACGAAGTCAGCGACACGAGAGAGGAAAGTTATTCTATCATTGACGTTTTATCTCATTGTATTTGACTAAAACCTTTTTAGTATTACAAAACAGAATTTTCTGTGACTTATTTATTTTCACAAAATATATCAAGTTTTTATCCACCAAAATATAAACACTAAATAAGGGGGTTTAATATTTAAAAAAACTATGTCAAATTTGTATCCATAAAATATAAACACTAAACAAAGGAGTTTGATATTCAAAAACTGTGTCAAATATCTATTCACAAAATATAAACACTAAACAAAGAGGTTTGATATTCAAAAAACTGTGTCAAATTTCTATCCACAAAATATAAACACTAAATAAAGGGTTTGATATTTAAAAAAACTGTGTCAAATATCTATCCAAAAAATATAAACACTAAACAAAGAGGTTTGATATTCAAAAACTGTGTCAAATATCTATCCACAAAATATATACACTAAACAAAGAGGTTTGATATTCAAAAACTGTGTCAAATATCTATCCACAAAATATAAACACTAAACAAAGAGGTTTGATATTCAAAAACTGTGTCAAATATCTATCCACAAAAATATAAACACTAAACAAAGAGGTTTGATATTCAAAAACTGTGTCAAATTTCTATCCACAAAATATATACAGTAATCAAAGAGGTTTGATATTCAAAAACTGTGGTCAAATTTCTATCCATAAAATATAAACACTAAACAAAGAGGTTTGATATTCAAAAACTGTGTCAATTTCTATCCATAAAATATAAACACTAAACAAAGAGGTTTTGATATTCAAAAACTGTGTCAAATTTCTATCCAAAAATTTAAAAAACTAAATAAAGGAGTTTGATATTTTAAAAACTGTGTCAAATATCTATCCACAAAATATAAACACTAAACAAAGAGGTTTGATATTCAAAAAACTGTGTCAAATTTCTATCCACAAAATATAAACACTAAACAAAGAGGTTTGATATTCAAAAACTGTGTAAAATTTCTATCCACAAAATATAAACACTAAATAAAGGGGTTTGATATTTAAAAACTGTGTCAAATATCTATCCACAAAATATAAACACTAAACAAAGAGGTTTGATATTCAAAAACTGTGTCAAATATCTATCCACAAAATATAAACACTAAACAAAGAGGTTTGATATTCAAAAACTGTGTCAAATTTCTATCCACAAAATATAAAACAGTAAACAAAGAGGTTTGATATTCAAAAACTGTGTCAAATTTCTATCCACAAAATATAAACACTAAACAAAGAGGTTTTGATATTCAAAAACTGTGTCAAATTTCTATCCATAAAATATAAACACTAAACAAAGAGGTTTGATATTCAAAAACTGTGTCAAATTTCTATCCAATTATATAAACACTAAATAAAGGGGTTTGATATTTTAAAAACTGTGTCAAATATCTATCCACAAAATATAAACACTAAACAAAGAGGTTTGATATTCAAAAACTGTGTCAAATTTCTATCCACAAAATATAAACACTAAATAAAGGGGTTTGATATTTAAAAACTGTGTCAAATATCTATCCACAAAATATAAACACTAAACAAAGAGGTTTGATATTCAAAAACTGTGTCGAATTTCTATCCACAAAATATAAACACTAAAAAAAAGAGGTTTGATATTCAAAAACTATGTCGAATTTCTATCCACAAAATATAATCACTAAACAAAGAGGTTTGATATTAAAAACCTGTGTCAAATTTCTATCCACAAAATATAAACACTAAACAAAGAGGTTTGATATTTTTAAAAACTGTGTCAAATTTCTATCCACAAAATATAAACACTAAACAAAGAGGTTTGATATTCAAAAACTGTGTCAAATTTCTATCCACAAAATATAAACACTATACAAAGAGGTTTGATATTAAAAAACTATGTCAAATTTCTATCCACAAAATATAAACACTAAACACAGAGGTTTGATATTCAAAAACTGTGTCAAATTTCTATCCACAAAATATAAACACTAAATAAGGAGGTTTGATATTTTCAAAACTGTGTCAAATTTCTATCCACAAAATATAAACACTAAACAAAGAGGTTTGATATTCAAAAACTGTGTCAAATTT
>NC_090745.1:118022735-118025235 GCF_036898095.1 Palaemon carinicauda | reverse complement strand
TATAAATAAAATATAATTGTTTTTCTTTTATCAGAAGTTTTTTTCGTTTTTTAATAAAATTTTTTTTCCAGTAATCAGTAATTTCAAATAGCGTATCCTTAAAAGTAAAATATATATATATATTTTTTTTAACAGAACTTTTTTGTTTTTGATAAGGTTTGTTCATGATATTTTTGCTCAGATTTCAAACCGTATAATCCTTACAAATAAAATGTATATATACATATATATATATATATATATATATATATATATATATATATATATATATTATATATATATATATATATATATATATATATATATATATATATATATATATATATATATATAGACCCATCAAGTCTATGAACAGAATCCTGAATTCGACAGGAATATGTAGGGGGGATATATATATATATATATATATATATATATATATATATATATATATATATATATGTATGTATTATCATAAGTTTTTTGTTTTTCTTAGTTTTTTTCCAGACTTTTTAATAATAATAATAATAATAATAATAATAATAATAATAATAATAATAATAATAATAATAATAATAATAATAATAATAATAATAATGACCTAACTGACAGAATGAGATAAGGGAAGACGGAATAACAAAAAATAACATAATCCCTGTCATTTGTCAATTTACTAAAAGCATTTTCCATGAAAGGACTTATGGATTCCTTCAAAATCCTTCCTTCTCGTGAGAGTTATTGTAGTTCAATCGTAGACTTCTGGACAATAGGAATCCTAGAAGCTATTACTATTCATGACTGATATTACTTTGCATAAGCTATGTATGTTTTGTCCTTATTTGCATTTCAGTAATTTCATTACTAGGATCTGTCCTGATGAGCTGTCAGATATTTAAAGCTAGTGAAAACATGAATCCAGGAAATGTACTTTAGAATACTTTGGAGCCTATGATATACATCTGTTCATTGGAGTTTATAGCATAAATGTTTTTACGACAAAGTAAATTTATTGATTTGAAGTTTTCTGGCATCCTGACAGCAGAGGTCATTGAGCCGAAAAGAAAGAAATGAAATAACTGAGCTTCGACAGTCATACGAGGAAGACCTAAAGAAAATACATCCATATCTATACTAAGGCACTTTCCCCGGATTCTTGGGGAGTAGCCGACAATAAACAAGTGAAAAAAGGGGACCTTTCCTCTCTACGCTCCTCCAAGCAAGACGAAGGACTCAACTGAGTTCGGCTGGTACTACTAGGGTATTTAAATAGTAGGATTATTTTTATTTAGTGAAACAAAGATCATCATCATCTCCTCCTACGCCTATTGACGCAAAGGGCCTAGGTTAGATTTCGCCAGTCGTCTCTATCTTGAGCTTTTAATTCAATGGTTCTCCATTCATCATCTCCAACTTCGCGCCTCATAATTCTCAGCTATGTAGGCCTGGGCCTTTCAAGCAAATATAGAAAAAGAAAAAGGAAGTCCTCAGCTATGTAGGCCTGGGTCTTTCAAGCAAATATAGAAAAGAAAAAGGAAGTCCTCAGCTATGTAGGCCTGGGTCTTTCAAGCAAATATAGAAAAGAAAAAGGAAGTCCTCAGCTATGTAGGCCTGGGTCTTTCAAGCAAATATAGAAAAGAAAAAGGAAGTCCTCAGCTATGTAGGCCTGGGTCTTTCAAGCAAATATAGAAAAGAAAAAGGAAGTCCTCAGCTATGTAGGCCTGGGCCTTTCAAGCAAATATAGAAAAGAAGAAGGAAGTCCTCAGCTATGTAGGCTGGGTCTTTCAAGCAAATATAGAAAAGAAAAAGGAAGTCCTCAGCTATGTAGGCCTGGGCCTTTCAAGCAAATATAGAAAAGAAAAAGGAAGTCCTCAGCTATGTAGGCCTGGGTCTTTCAAGCAAATATAGAAAAGAAAAAGGAAGTCCTCAGCTATGTACGCCTGGGTCTTCCAAACAAATATAGAAAAGAAAAAAAACAAGTATTGAACCTGATGTGGAGGAAGAGACACAACAGTATATGAAGATAATCTTTGGAGGCGCCGTTGCAAAGGTTATAGCTACTTGGTCTCTCCCCGTTCCTCTGGTAGGGGAGGAAGGGGAAGCAGTCATGCCAAAGTGAGAGGGGATACCTCTAGAGGTACACTCGGAAACCACAACTGCCGTGTTGTAGTTAGGAAAATGGGAGGGGGTGGGAAGGGTTGAATTTGTCTATGTGTGTGCGTCTGTGTGCATATCTATCTGAATATCTATCCCTCCTCATTTACCTTTAATATCAATATTATTTAACTTATAAAAGCCTCAAAATCAAACCGAATTCAAATATTCAGGAAAAGCTTTAATCTTATTTATTTTTGCTTTCCGATCGAAGAGCACTTTGGAACATCCAATGAGAAAGAAACCGGAAAAGAAAGTTTTTTCCAAAAGGTTAAATGAAGCCATTATGCCTTAATTACCCTATCAAAGGCGAGGAAGTGAGGGTCGTAAAAGAGTAGTTGATTGCATCCGGGGTCTCATGTCTGAAAAG
>NC_090745.1:118007735-118017735 GCF_036898095.1 Palaemon carinicauda | reverse complement strand
AAACAGAATCTATTATAGAAAACTGAATTTAAAATGAACCCACCAGTCCATCAGCACAAAGGTCATGACAGCGATCTCACGACACACTAATCATTATGATAAATACATTAAATATATTAAATACATTAAATACAGTAAATGCAAAATTAACTGTATCCTTCCACAGCTCCATTAGCTACTTCCTTCTTTCGTTGAGAATCTAATGGAGAAGGAGAGGACATGAGGTATTTGCATGAGAGAATTTAGGGAATTTAAATATACTGGTAGATTTGATTTGTGTTAAAGGGTATTTCCAGATCATTCTTTTAATGAACGGGCGAGAGAGAAAATATAAATTTACCAAAGATGTTTATTGTTTTTAGATTTCTTGGAATTAAATTTTGCTGCATAAAAACTTTATATTAAGTTATTATTGCTATCCACCACCCTAAAAATAATTAGCAATGGTTGATCAATGATTACCGAAAGACAGAAACTTTATTATTCTCATTATTATTTTTAGTTTCAATACATCTTGATAGAAAGATTAAAATAATAAGCGAACAACTCAATATATATCGTGATATCGTTAGACGATTCAGTTGAGGTAATTATGATACAAACAGAACAGAAATAACGTTGTAAAAGTTATATATATATATATATATATATATATATATATATATATATATATATTTATATATATAATATATATATATATATATATATATATATATATATATATATTATATGTGTGTGTGTGTGTGTGTATGTAATACACACACACACACATATATATATATACAGTATATATATATATATATATATATATATATATATATATATATATATATATATATATATATATAATATATATGTGTGTGTGTGTGTGTTGAAGTAATTTTTTTTTAATCTGAAGATCTCTCTAACATCAGAGGACTCCCAGATTTCTCATAACTATTTGGTGGACTATTCTTAACCTTCTCTTGGACGAGTCATTTTCATGGAATAAACTTGAACTACTCTCACCTTTATTTATATCATTATTATGAAAAAATTTTATATCTCGTTTCGGTGTATTTCAATAATTTATCGTAAAATGCTTAAAGTAAAGATCGTATCTAAAATTAAAACAAATATCATTCATTAAATGCTGAAAAAAATAAATTAGGAAATGCAATGATAATTCATGTCTCAAGGCATCTCTTGAACCTTACCATCGTTATTCATTATTATGGAAATTTTCAATGCTTTTATTATGCTGTATTTCGATTGAAAAATCCTAGAAAGATGAAAAGCCCCAAAAATGTATTTAAAATTTGAAATAATTATCTATCAAATGCTGAAAAATGCTATGGAAATCATATTATTATGAAAATTTTGATATTTCATTTTACTGCCTTTAAATGATAAATGGTAAAATGATGGAAAGCCAAAAAAAAAGGACGCATTAAAATTAAAGAAAAATTCTCTACTAAATGTTGAAAAATACGAGGGATTTCATGCCATTATGATGAAAGATTTTAAATCTTGTTATTTTTACATTTCAAAAGGACGGAAAATCAAAAACGTATCAAAAGTAGAAACAAAATATTTATAAAATCTAATATATATATATATATATATATATATATATATATATATGTATATATATATATATATATATATATATATATATATATATATATATATATATATATACTTTGTTTTGTTGTATTTCAATGATAAATCGTAAAATGATGTAAAGCTAAAACAAAGGAAGAAAAAAAAAGCCTAGTAAACTTGAAGATATCTCTCCACTAAATGTTGAAAAATATGAGTGAATTCAAACCATTATTATGAAGAGTTTAAAGATATTGTTATTCTTACATTTCAAAAGGACGGAAAATAAAAAACTCATCAAAAGTAGAAACAAATATTGATAAAATCTGAAAAAAAAAAAAAAGGAGAAATGGGAAATGCTTACATAATTCACGCCTTTAGAAAGCATCTTCCATACTTGCTAGAGTCTGCATCATCGTTTAAAGCTCTGTGCTCCTTTAAAACTCTAGAGCCATTCACGAGATTCCACGAAGGGGAGAAGAGCGGAAGAATCTGAACAAGACATAAATCAGGAAAGACTGTCAGCGAATGACGTACCTTAGCCACGCAATGGAGTTTCCCTTAACAAGGGGGCGGAAGGGGAAGACCTTATTCTGTAACGTGGAATTATCTTACCCACTTCCGTACTAAGTGGCAATGAATGCCTTGGAGTCTATAGTCAATTTTCTTTAGCGAGGGCAGATTTGCACTGACTCGCAGCGGTGCCCTTTTATCCTCGGAAAAGTTTCCTGATCGCTGATTGGTTGGACAAGATCATTCTAACCAATCAGCGATCAGGAAACTTTTCCGAGCGAAAAGGCCACAGCTGCGAGTCGGTGCAAATCTGCCTCACTAAAAAAAGATGACTATAGTGTAGTATTAGTATACGCGACCCATCATATTCGGGGCTGAATATTTAGATAGATACGCACACAGAGATTCACCTATTCTCATCTTCGATCCCTTTCCTAACTACAACCCTTCTCACCAGGTTATGACTACTCCCTCTCTTCCCTATACGTCTGGTAAATGCTTCTCAGAGTGACCGTAAATATATTTATATATATATAATATGTATATATATACTGTATATATATATATAAAATTTATATATATATATATATATATATATTATGATCTGTATATATATATATATATATATATATATATAAATTTATATATGCATATATACATATATATATATATATATATATATATATATATATATATATATATACATATATATATATATATATAAATTTACATATGCATATATATATACAGTATATATATATATATATATATATATATATATATATATATATATATATATGTATGTATATATATACTGCATATATATATATATATATATATATATATATATATGTATATATGCATATATAAATTTATATATATATATATATATATATATATATATATACAGTATATATACATACATACATATATATATATATATTATATATATATATATATATATATATATATATATACTGTATATATATATGCATATGTAAATTTATATATATATAGATATATATATATATATATATATATATATATGTATATAAGCATATATAAATTTATATATATATATATATATATATATATATAAATATATATATATATATATATATATTAATATTATATAAACCTCCTTGGCTGAGGTACTTACGAGCAGAAACCTCATGAGTAGCAAACACAAAATAAAATTAACGAACCAGCAACTCTTGTCATGACTGAGATTAAATATGTGTGGGTGGGGGGGGGGGGGGTGGGTGCTGAGAAAACTAAAGATAAAACTAACATAAATCTAATGTGACTGCCAACATCTTAGTTCGTGCTTTTAATGTTGAAACTCTTGGGGAATGAAAGAGGACTATGATATTTACTTGATGTGAAAAATAAGTATAATTTATTATTCAATCTTTTTACGTAAAAAGTCTTTTTATATTTTTTCTTGAGAAGGGTTGACTTTCAGTTTTCTTTGTATGTTCTCCTTGGGCTTATAGCATCGTGCTTTTCCAACTAGGGTTGGATAATAATGATATTAATAATAATAATAATAATAATAATAATAATAATAATAATAATAATGATAATTTTTAATATAATTTTGTAGTTTTCATGGCCCTCTTTACTTATGATCTATATTATGAGAAAGAACTACTCTATGCTTGAGGGTACTCTAGGGCACGCTATTCCATCTTGTTTCTCTTCCTCTTGGTTTTATGAAGTTTTTATAGTTTATACAGCATGTGTTAGATTTAATTTGATATTAAAGATCTCAAGATATTTTATTTGGACTGTTATTAATTCTCATGTAGTTTATTTATCTCCTTGTTTCCTTTCCTCACTGGGCTATTTTTCCCTGTCGAAGCCCTTGTGCTTTTCCAATTAAGGTTGTACCTTGGCTAACAATAATAATAATAATAATATTAATAATAATAATAATAAAAATGATAGTGATATAATACTACTTACTACTACTACTACTACTAATAACAATAATAATAATGTGTTGGTTAGAAATCTAATAATGATGCTAAGAAAAGACCCACCTACTACCACCTGCTTCAGTTTAAAAAAAAAGGGCCTCATGATTAACACGGTCGAAGGTAGGACTAAAGTTAGAAAAGCATTACATTATCCAAGGCTTCTGCAAAGAAAAAAGAAAAAACATTTTTTTTTTCAAACTAGGTTACAGATGACTCCTACGTGATAATCTTTAAACCTATTAAAGACATTACTACGATATAAAATCAAGTAATATGAAAAAGTTGATTGCATTATTGATATTTTGTCTTTTTATTTCATTCGTGTTTCAAAACCTTTCAGTTTCGTGGCACAGTTTCGAATTACCTTTGACCCATGCATTTTGATTAACGCCAAGATTGATTAAATGCTGTCACGCGGTGGCGAACTTTAATAGGAAAAAAAATATGAGTGATAAAAACCTTAGAATAATTAAACTCTGGATCTGTAAGGAGCTCATTTGAATACGGTTTGAGATTTAATTAACTTTTTTTACCTCTCAACTCAAGAAATGATTTCTAAAAGACTGTAACTGGATAATTAACTCTTTGAAGCATCGGAATTTCTTATGTGACATTAAAACTTCGTTGAGTGATCATATACACACACGTGTATAATAATAATAATAATAATAATAATAATAATAATAATAATAATAATAATATGCATTTTAATATTGTAAAATATACAGTATAGATATAGAGAGAAAAATAAAAAGGCTAAAGAGAAAATCCTGTGAAACAAAATTGAATTTTATTCCAAAATATTGTTTACAGTTAAAGGGAAGTTGTGTGTTTTGTTCCTGCTGTTTCAATTAAGCAGAGAGAGAGAGAGAGGAGAGAGAGGAGAGAGGAGAGAGAGAGAGAGAGAGAGAGAGAGAGGAGAGGAGAGAGGAGAAATATATATATATATATATATATATTATATATATATATATATACAGTATACATATGTATACATACATATATATGCATATATGTATGATGTACGCATATGCACGCATATATATATATATATATATTTATATATATATATATATATATATATATATATGATAAATTTTTTTTTTTTGCACATTTAAACGTGTTTTCTTTCATATTTCAAATAAGCCATATATATTAATACATTAAAGTCTGGATTCTCTTAACGACCTCGGGATCAGAGCCCAAGGCGGAACCGCCCAAAGACTATGATATCGGACCGGCGGGGATTTGAACCCTCGCCATGATATCTGTATGCCAGTGACCATACCATTCCGCCACGAAGAAAGATAAAAGTCAATGACAATTCTTCTATACATATACCTGTCAAATTCAGGTTTTCTGTACTTAGAATTGAAATCAACCCATCTTCACCATCGTAGCTAATTGGTAGGTTTGGGACTTGGCATTCGATTAATGATAAATTTTTTGCACATTTAAACGTGTTTCTTTCATATTTCAAATAAGCCATATACATTAATACATTAAAGTCTGGATTCTCTTAACGACCTCGGGATCAGAGCCCAAGGCGGAACCGCCCAAAGACTATGATATCGGACCGGCGGGGATTTGAACCCTCGCCATGATATCTGTATGCCAGTGACCATACCATTCCGCCACGAAGAAAGATAAAAGTCAATGACAATTCTTCTATACATATACCTGTCAAATTCAGGTTTTCTGTACTTAGAATTGAAATCAACCCATCTTCACCATCGTAGCTAATTGGTAGGTTTGGGACTTGACATTCGATTAATGATAAATTTTTTGCACATTTAAACGTGTTTCTTTCATATTTCAAATAAGCCATATACATTAATACATTAAAGTCTGGATTCTCTTAACGACCTCGGGATCAGAGCCCAAGGCGGAACCGCCCAAAGACTATGATATCGGACCGGCGGGGATTTGAACCCTCGCCATGATATCTGTATGCCAGTGACCATACCATTCCGCCACGAAGAAAGATAAAAGTCAATGACAATTCTTCTATACATATACCTGTCAAATTCAGGTTTTCTGTACTTAGAATTGAAATCAACCCATCTTCACCATCGTAGCTAATGGTAGGTTTGGGACTTGACATTCGATTAATGATAAATTTTTTGCACATTTAAACGTGTTTCTTTCATATTTCAAATAAGCCATATACATTAATACATTAAAGTCTGGATTCTCTTAACGACCTCGGGATCAGAGCCCAAGGCGGAACCGCCCAAAGACTATGATATCGGACCGGCGGGGATTTGAACCCTCGCCATGATATCTGTATGCCAGTGACCATACCATTCCGCCACGAAGAAAGATAAAAGTCAATGACAATTCTTCTATACATATACCTGTCAAATTCAGGTTTTCTGTACTTAGAATTGAAATCAACCCATCTTCACCATCGTAGCTAATTGGTAGGTTTGGGACTTGACATTCGATTAATGATAAATTTTTTGCACATTTAAACGTGTTTCTTTCATATTTCAAATAAGCCATATACATTAATACATTAAAGTCTGGATTCTCTTAACGACCTCGGGATCAGAGCCCAAGGCGGAACCGCCCAAAGACTATGATATCGGACCGGCGGGGATTTGAACCCTCGCCATGATATCTGTATGCCAGTGACCATACCATTCCGCCACGAAGAAAGATAAAAGTCAATGACAATTCTTCTATACATATACCTGTCAAATTCAGGTTTTCTGTACTTAGAATTGAAATCAACCCATCTTCACCATCGTAGCTAATTGGTAGGTTTAGGACTTGGCATTCGATTAATGATAAATTTTTTGCACATTTAAACGTGTTTCTTTCATATTTCAAATAAGCCATATACATTAATACATTAAAGTCTGGATTCTCTTAACGACCTCGGGATCAGAGCCCAAGGCGGAACCGCCCAAAGACTATGATATCGGACCGGCGGGGATTTGAACCCTCGCCATGATATCTGTATGCCAGTGACCATACCATTCCGCCACGAAGAAAGATAAAAGTCAATGACAATTCTTCTATACATATACCTGTCAAATTCAGGTTTTCTGTACTTAGAATTGAAATCAACCCATCTTCACCATCGTAGCTAATTGGTAGGTTTGGGACTTGGCATTCGATTAATGATAAATTTTTTGCACATTTAAACGTGTTTCTTTCATATTTCAAATAAGCCATATACATTAATACATTAAAGTCTGGATTCTCTTAACGACCTCGGGATCAGAGCCCAAGGCGGAACCGCCCAAAGACTATGATATCGGACCGGCGGGGATTTGAACCCTCGCCATGATATCTGTATGCCAGTGACCATACCATTCCGCCACGAAGAAAGATAAAAGTCAAAGACAATTCTTCTATACATATACCTGTCAAATTCAGGTTTTCTGTACTTAGAATTGAAATCAACCCATCTTCACCATCGTAGCTAATTGGTAGGTTTGGGACTTGGCATTCGATTAATGATAAATTTTTTGCACATTTAAACGTGTTTCTTTCATATTTCAAATAAGCCATATACATTAATACATTAAAGTCTGGATTCTCTTAACGACCTCGGGATCAGAGCCCAAGGCGGAACCGCCCAAAGACTATGATATCGGACCGGCGGGGATTTGAACCCTCGCCATGATATCTGTATGCCAGTGACCATACCATTCCGCCACGAAGAAAGATAAAAGTCAATGACAATTCTTCTATACATATACCTGTCAAATTCAGGTTTTCTGTACTTAGAATTGAAATCAACCCATCTTCACCATCGTAGCTAATTGGTAGGTTTGGGACTTGGCATTTGATTAATGATAAATTTTTTGCACATTTAAACGTGTTTCTTTCATATTTCAAATAAGCCATATACATTGATACATTAAAGTCTGGATTCTCTTAACGACCTCGGGATCAGAGCCCAAGGCGGAACCGCCCAAAGACTATGATATCGGACTGGCGGGGATTTGAACCCTCGCAAGGATATCTGTATGCCAGTGACCATACCATTCCGCCACGAAGAAAGATAAAAGTCAATGACAATTCTTCTATACATATACCTGTCAAATTCAGGTTTTCTGTACTTAGAATTGAAATCAACCCATCTTCACCATCGTAGCTAATTGGTAGGTTTGGGACTTGGCATTCGATTAATGATAAATTTTTTGCACATTTAAACGTGTTTCTTTCATATTTCAAATAAGCCATATACATTAATACATTAAAGTCTGGATTCTCTTAACGACCTCGAATAGATAAACATGGATTCCAGGGGACATGAAGTTATAATCCATTTACCTGGCCACCGCACACTTTGCATAATGAGAGAGAGAGAGAGAGAGAGAGAGAGAGAGAGAGAGAGAGAGAGAGTATTGGACGCTTTTTACCTCTGCCAACGAAGTTAGAAGGAAGTTATGTTTTTCTTCCTGTTTGTGTGTGTGTGTAGAGAGAGAGAGAGAGAGAGAGAGAGAGAGAGAGAGAGTATGGAACGATTTTTACTTATGTCAACGGAGTTGGAAGGAGGTTGTGTGCTTGTATGTGTGCTTGTTGAGAGAGAGAGAGAGAGAGAGAGAGAGAGAGAGTATTGGACGCTTTTTACCTCTGCCAACGAAGTTAGAAGGAAGTTATGTTTTTCTACCTGTTTGTGTGTGTAGAGAGAGAGAGAGAGAGAGAGAGAGAGAGAGAGAGAGAGAGTATGGAACGATTTTTACTTATGTCAACGGAGTTGGAAGGAGGTTGTGTGCTTGTATGTGTGCTTGTTGAGAGAGAGAGAGAGAGAGAGAGAGAGAGAGAGAGAGAGAGAGAGAGAGAGTATTGGACGCTTTTTACCTCTGCCAACGAAGTTAGAAGGAAGTTATGTTTTTCTACCTGTTTGTGTGTGTGTAGAGAGAGAGAGAGAGAGAGAGAGAGAGAGAGAGAGAGAGAGAGAGAGAGAGAGAGAGTATGGAACGATTTTTACTTATGTCAACGGAGTTGGAAGGAGGTTGTGTGCTTGTATGTGTGCTTGTTGAGAGAGAGAGAGAGAGAGAGAGAGAGAGAGAGAGAGAGAGAGAGAGAGAGAGAGTATTGGACGCTTTTTACCTCTGCCAACGAAGTTAGAAAGAAGTTATGTTTTTCTACCTGTTTGTGTGTGTGTAGAGAGAGAGAGAGAGAGAGAGAGAGAGAGAGAGAGAGAGAGAGAGAGAGAGAGAGAGAGTATGGAACGATTTTTACTTATGTCAACGGAGTTGGAAGGAGGTTGTGTGCTTGTATGTGTGCTTGTTGAGAGAGAGAGAGAGAGAGAGAGAGAGAGAGAGAGAGAGAGAGAGAGAGAGAGAGAGAGAGAGATGGCTAAATTATGAGTAATATTTTGAGAATAGCAATGAGTGTAACGAGAAATAATTATGTGTTTGCATAATGGTGCATCATTTCTCGACATTCGAATTTTTATGACAATATAAATGGTGGAAATAAAATTCGATTCATTCAAAATCTGGTTAATCTCTCTATTAAGAGAGACCATAAAAAATAGAAAAAAATATATGATTTTCGGAAAACTATCTACATTAGAAATGTTGATACACCATGGAATAATATTACTCGTTGGAGCCCTTGGGCTTATAGCATCCTACTTTTCCAACTAGGGTTGTTGCTTAGTAGGTAATGATAATAATAATAATATTAATAATGATAATAGTAATAATAATAATAATAATAATAATAATAATAATAATAATAATAATAATAATAATTACGATTATTATTATTATTATTATTATTATTATTATTATTATTATTATTATTACTTGCTAAGCTACAACCTTAGTTAGAAAAGTAGGATGCTATAAACCCAGGGGGTATCTGCCTCTACATCGGATATATTGGTATCTTCCATTTGGTTTGTTGACGAAAAAAAAATGATCTTACCTATTTAATTAGAAACTTGCAAATAA
>NC_090745.1:117992735-118002735 GCF_036898095.1 Palaemon carinicauda | reverse complement strand
AAAGCCTCAGATTTGTTGATTCATATTTCGTCTAAACGCTCATAGCAAACGAAGCTAGTATAGATGCCCCACGCTAGTATAGCTTTGCTGATCATGGTGATACGTAAACCCTTTCACTACGTTAAGGTATCCCCATTCATAGAGGGATTATTATAATGTGATTGCATAATTTATTAGGTGATTGACTGACTGATTGATTTCAGTTTTCAAATCAATCAATCAATCAGCTTTTGTTATCCTTAGTTGAAATGAATGTGATTTTCTATGGGAAATAAAGGAAGTAACGTAATTGCATAATTTATTATGTGATTGGCTGACTGATTGATTTCAGGGTCAAATCAATCAATCAATCACATAATAAATTATGCAATCACGTTATTTCCATTATTTTACATGGAAAATAACATTCATTTCAACTAATGATAACAAAAGCTGATTGATTGATTGATTTGAGGTTTTAAATTGTACCAACCGTGTTTCACACAATTGTACATAATTCCTTTTGTATATATTATGGTTGTATCTTCGCTCTTCCCTCGCACTAAAACGAACATGAAAATTCAAGTCTTGTTTTTCCTCTGTGATTTTGTCTGTCTTGTGAACTTGTCATGTCCTGTTGCCTTGAGGTTTTGTATATAAGGAGAGTGTTCCACAACAATATAACTCAGTCGTTTCCAATCTGCCTTTGATTTCACAACTCCTCTCTCGGCCCGTCACATTGGTGACCCCGGAAGTCGACTCGCTTCCACCGCCTTCCACCCCCACCCCCTCGCCACTCCATCGTTGGTACTATGACGGACTCTACGGCAGTTGGGGCTACGGCCTCTCCATTCAAACTTTCATCGTTTGCCAGCGGAGAGGCGTTTGCTTGGTTTCAGCGCGCAGAAGTCCAGTTTCGTATCAGGGGCGTGACTCGCTCAACCACCAAAGCGGATTATGTTCTCGCGGCGATACCCGAGGACACCTTCCCAGAAATATCCGACTGGCTTTGTGAACAAGGAGACACCCCAATAGCGTATGACGACCTCAAATCATACCTTCTGCAACAGTACTCGCCGTCGCCAGCCACCCGTATAGCAAAGCTTTTTCAGCTCTCGCAACAACCGTTGGGGGACCAAAGGGCTTCGCTTGCCCTCAGGGAAATGACCAGTATCGCTCGCCTTCAACCTGCCGCAGATGGCTCTCCTCGTGAGGTAAACCTACTCCGTGCCCTATGGATACGCCGTTTACCTGAACCTGTGCGCGCTGCCATACCCGATGTCGATAGTTTACCCATAAAGGACTTGATGACCAAAGCCGACGCCCTTATGGACAGCCACTTCAAGACCTCCTTCAACGCCTCCACCCCTGACGACGAGGATGCCTATTCAACGTACACCGAAGCTGACATGAATGCCGTAGGACATACACGCCTACCCCGTGACGTGCCGAAGCGGCGACAAAGCCGCCCACCACCCACCAATCGCTCGCGCCCCAACGAACGACTTCTACAGCCACTTACTACCTCCCATCCACCGCAGTTTTGCTACTACCACTTCAGATTCGGGGCAACCGCAAAGAAATGTGCCAAAGATTGTCAGTGGCCAAAAAACGTGTAAGTAGGCCATCGCTTGTGGCGGTGGCCTCCCATGTTTCTAATCTTTTCTTTTTACAGGATGCAGGAACGGGCGTACGATTTTTGGTAGACACGGGTGCTTGTCGTTCTCTTTTGCCAAGGAAACTCTTCAAGGCACGACGTAGTCTGTCTACATCTGCCGACGTCCGCTTGGTAGCTGCCAACGGATCTGCGATACCCACCTACGGTTACGAGAGCCTCACATTATCGTTCGGAAACGGTAAATTCAATTGGAAGTTTCTCGTTGCTGACGTCACAATGCCAATCCTCGGTGCGGATTTCCTCTCTCATTTCCACCTTCTGGTCGATGTCGCCCACCGACGATTGGTCAACGCGGACTCGTACTTGTCGACACCTCTTCAACCCGCCCCCTCTAACCTCGCTCTCCACATCAGCGCACCCACGGATGCCTACGCCCACCTCCTCACGTCGTACCCAGAAGTTTTCCGTCCAGAACTTCGCCAAACGCCCACGGTTCCTGCTAAGCACGGTATTTATCACCATATCAAGACGACGGGACCCCCAGTCTTCGCAAAATTCAGACGTCTGGCACCGGAACGATTGGCAGCCGCCAAACAGACGTTCGCCGAAATGGAGAAAATGGGCCTTTGCCAAAAGGCCTCCAGCCCATGGTCGTCACCCTTACACATCGTTCTGAAGAAAGACGGCTCCCTCCGTCCGTGCGGGGATTACAGGCGCCTGAACATGCAAACAGAACCGGATCACTACCCCCTCCCAAACATTGCCGATGTGACCTCCTACCTGCACAAAGCAAAGGTTTTCTCTACGCTCGACCTCCTGAAGGGGTATTATCAGGTGCCTATGAACACAGAAGACATCCCCAAGACCGCCATCACCACTCCGTTTGGCACATACACCTTCAATTACTCCTGTTTTGGCCTTCGTAATGCTGGGGCAACATTTCAACGTCTCATGGATGGCATCTTAGGGGACCTCCCTTTCTGTGTATGTTATGTGGACGACATACTTGTGTTCTCCTCCTCAAAAGAGGAACACCTCCGTCACCTGCGCATCGTGCTCGACCGCCTGCAACAAAACGGCCTTGTAGTCCGGTACGACAAGTGTACCTTTGGCGCCAACGAAGTGTCGTTCTTAGGGCACCGTATCACTCCTGAAGGAGTCCATCCCCTCCCTGAGAAGGTAGCAGCCGTTCAGAATTTCCCCACGCCCTCGAGCGTCAAAGCTCTGCAGGAATTCTTGGGCATGATCAACTATTATCACCGCTTTCTGCCAGCCATTGCCGCCACTCTTGCTCCCCTCTACGCCTCCCTCAAGGGCAAGCCAAAGGACTTGAAGTGGGCTCCCCTTCAAGAAGCGGCCTTCTGCAATGCAAAGAAGGCCCTATCAACTGCTGCGGCTCTCACTTTTCCTATCCCACACGCCCCTCTCCTTCTCTCCACCGATGCCAGCGACGTCGCTATTGGTGCAGTACTCGAGCAGGTGGTCAAAGGCTCGCCCCGCCCATTGGCCTTCTTCAGCAGAAAACTGTCCAAGGCAGAATCGGGTTATTCTACCTTCGATCGAGAATTGCTGGCGGTGCACCTGGCTGTCCGTCACTTTCGCCATTTCTTAGAAGGTACGCCCTTCGTCATTCGCACAGACCACATGCCTCTGGTGCACGCCTTCACTCGACAGTCTGACGCCTGGTCCGCCCGTCAACGCCGACATCTCTCCGCCGTGGCTGAATACAATTGCACCCTCCAATACGTCCCTGGGAAAATGAATCCCGTTGCCGATGCCCTGTCAAGAAACACGTTGGCTATCGTTCAACTGGGATTGGATTACAACGCCCTGGCTGAAGCCCAACGACAGGATCCAGAGTATCAAGCTTGTAGGACATCCTGCACGTCCCTCCGTTGGGAGGATTTTCCCCTCGAAAACTCCAACACCACTCTCCTCTGTGACGTCAGTACTGGTAGACCGCGACCTTGGATTCCTGCTCCCATGCGCCAACAGGTTTTGATTTCATCCACGGCCTTTCACATCCCTCGTGCCGTTCTACTGCACAGCTGCTGAAGGCAAAGTTCATTTGGCACGGCATTTCTAAGGATGCTAAGGATTGGGTCCGTGCCTGTACTTCTTGCCAAACTTCCAAAGTACATCGACACACGGATTCAGGAGTGGGCACCTTTCCTCAACCTCAGCGTCGTTTCGCACACATTCACGTCGACGTTGTAGGCCCCCTACCCACATCACAAGGACATCGTTACCTGTTTACCGTCATCGACCGCTCCACTCGTTGGCCTGAAGCCATTCCCATGGAAACTGCAACGTCCGCCTCATGTACATCTGCCTTACTCTCTGGATGGATTTCAAGATTCGGTATCCCTGAGCATATTACTTCTGACAGGGGAACCACTTTCACCTCTCAATTATGGACGTCATTAGCGAATCTCCTGGGCATCACCCTACATCACACAACGGCTTACAACCCCGCTGCCAATGGAATGGTTGAACGTTTTCATCGCACCCTCAAAGCAGCTTTGATGTCCCGCTGCAAGGATTGCAACTGGTTTACTCAGCTTCCCTGGGTCCTCCTTGGACTAAGGACCACTCCTAAAGACGCCCTCGACGTCTCGGCAGCCGAAATGGTGTATGGCGACCCGTTGGTCGTCCCTGCCGAGTTTTTTCCTTCTACAACCTCCTCCGACGATCTCCAGCGCATACGTCACGTCGTGGGAAAATTTACTCCGTGCCGCCAGACTTACAAGCCCCCAGCGAAGCATCACATACCAACGGACTTGCACTCTGCAACGCACGTCTTCCTGCGCAACGACACCAGCAAGCCACCGTTAACGCCCCCTTACACGGGACCTTACCTTGTGATCCGACGCAGTCCGAAAGCATTCCTCCTAAACATTCGGGGCAAAGAAGACTGGGTCTCCATTGATCGTCTAAAACCTGCTTATCTTCTGCCAGATGACCCGCCTACAGTTCGCCTCTCTAGATCAGGGCGCCCTATTTAACATGTACAGTATGTCATTTTTAGGGGGGGAGCCATGTACCAACCGTGTTTCACACAATTGTACATAATTCCTTTTGTATATATTATGGTTGTATCTTCGCTCTTCCCTCGCACTAAAACGAACATGAAAATTCAAGTCTGGTTTTTCCTCTGTGATTTTGTCTGTCTTGTGAACTTGTCATGTCCTGTTGCCTTGAGGTTTTGTATATAAGGAGAGTGTTCCACAACAATATAACTCAGTCGTTTCCAATCTGCCTTTGATTTCACAACTCCTCTCTCGGCCCGTCACAAAATCAATCAATCAATCACATAATAGATTATGCAATCACGTTACTTCCTTTATTTCACATGGAAAATCACATTTATTTCAACTAGGGATAAAGGAGGTGATTGATTGATTGATTGATTTGAGGTTTTCAGGATGCCAAAAAACCTCAAATCAATCAATCAATCACATAATAAGTTATGCAATCACGTTATTTGCTTTATTTCGTGTAGAAAATTACATTTATTTCATCTAAGGATAACAAAAGGTGATTGATTGATTGATTGATTTGAGGTTTTAATGATGCCAGAAAACCCAAAATCAATCAATCAATCACATAATAAATTAGGCAATCACGTCACTTCCTTTATTTCACATAGAAAATCACATTCATTTCAACTTCTAAGGGAAGGACACTCAAAAGTCAAACCATTGTTCTCAAGTCTTGGGTAGTGTCATAGCCTCTGTACCATGGTCTTCCACTGTCTTGGGTTAGAGTTCTCTTGCTTGAGGGTACACTCGGGCACACTATTCTATATAATTTCTCTTCCTCTTGTTTTGTTAAAGTCTTTATAGTTTATTTTAGCGAAATACTTATTATAATGTTTTTACTGCTCTTGAAATATTTTATTTTCCCTTCTTTCCTTTCCTCACTGTGCTATTTTCCCTGTGGGGGTCACTGGGCTTATAGCATCCTGCTTTTCCAACTAGGGTTGAAACTTAGTAATTGATAATAATAATAATAATAATAATAATAATAATAATAATAATATATGTTGTCTCCCCAATGAAAAAAATGTCTACAAAAACTGGTTTTAAAATTATTTTTTGTTACTTCTCTTTTCTTTTCAAAATAGGACCCAGCCTAACATTAATCAATATTTGACATATTGCTAATGGCTAATCCTGCCAGTCTCGCTCGTAATCTCAGTAATCCCGTCTACGAATTAACACGAGATGGAACTCGCTACTCGATTCTCTCAGTTATGATAGTTCAGAGTCGGAAATAATCCCTTGAGCGTCAATATCATAGTTAAGTGTCATGATAATTAACTGGTTTACGTTGAAGTTATCTGTGTCTAGGAGGCTCTCTCTCTCTCTCTCTCTCTCTCTCTCTCTCTCTCTCTCTCTCTCTCTCTCTCTCTCTCTCTCTCTACATTTAGTGAGGTGAATACTCGTTCACTACTAGAAAATTAACAGCAACTGAACATTATCTTTTAGAAAATAGAAATGTGCATACATACATACATACATATATACATATATATGCATATATATATATATATATATATATACTGTATATATATATCAATATATATAAATATACTGTATATATATATATATATATATATATATATATATATATATATATATATATATATGTATATATATAAACATATATATATATATCAATATATATATATATATATATATATATATATATATATATATATATATATATATATATACTGTATATATATATATCAATATAGACATATACATATATGTATATATATTTATATATATCAATATATATATATATATATATATATATATATATATATATATATATATATATATATATATAGAGAGAGAGAGAGAGAGAGAGAGAGAGAGAGAGAGAGAGAGAGTCAGCAACTATCGAAGAGACCAGCTACTCACCTTCCCACTTGCTCGCTTACCAAGAAAGGGATACTGTAAATTGCAAGTATTGTTACCTTCCCTCGCCTTGTTCAAGCTCCCAGAAGCCTCAACTATTGAACAAGTCTGTTGTTGGAGTTTGACAAACTTTCATACCTAAAAAAAACCTCGGTAGCTGGGGAGGATGAAAGTAGGTCACACTCACTCTAAACTCCATTTGTGGTTTAAAGATTATTTGAGGATGAATAATATAATAGTTTAGATGTTTAAAAGGTTTAAAGGTAGCTTGTGAATGGCAGAGGCTAGGAACAGGGACAATTTCAAGCAGGACAATGCCCTAGAGATTGACCATATATACATATGGACAGCACATAACCCTCCTCTTCATCAAGGTAGGACCAGTCGTAATTTGAGTGGAATTTTAATTTTTTTAGTCGTTAATTGACTATTTATTACACAAAAGTTCAAAATGCAGCAAATGTTTTTATGTTGAACAGGCTGATATGTGCTTTTTTATAGTTTGTATATGAAATATTTGTTTTGATGTTGTTATTGTTTTTAAGAGGTTTTATTTGAGTTTTTCAATATTTCTCATGTCGTTTATTTATTTCCTTATTTCCTTTCCTCACTGGGCTATTTTTCCTTGTTGGAGCCATTAGAGTGATAGCATCTTGCGTTTACAACTAGTGTTGTAGCTTTGCTAATAATAATAATAATAATAATAATAATAATAATAATAATAATAATAATATATCTTTTGACAAAACTTCCGTTGTTTCAATACTTAATAAGATGGTAGAATACAAGATTAATTCACGATTCCTTTCCATTTTTCGCTTTTTGCTCGTGAAAATTATCTAAAAATCCCTCAATTATGTGTATCACTGTGCGAGAGAGAGAGAGAGAGAGAGAGAGAGAGAGAGAGAGAGAGAGAGAGAGAGAGAGAGAGAGCTGGAAGCGATTAAAACAGTGTAATTTCATGGTCCTTTGAAACTCATTTGACTTCTCCTAAGTTAGAGAGATATCAGATATCAGATAAGGCCTTTTTTTATACATTCGATTTTCTTAGCTCGTCAATCCATCGTCTTCTCTTCCTTCACCTGTTCATTTTTGTAATCTCTTGGGGACCCTTCTGTTATTCTCAATGTCCATCTATTACCTGTCATTCTCATTATCCTCTATTCTAGTTTGCTCTCATAGATACATTACATTTTCTTAGGTCGTCAATCCATCGTCTTCTCTTCCTTCCCCTGCTTCCTTTTTATAATCTCTTGGGACCCCTTCTGTTATTCTTAATGTCCATCTATCACCTGTCATTCTCATTATCCTCTATTTTAGTTTGCTCTCATATCCATGTTGCTCTTTTTCTGTCTCTTATTGTTATTCTTATCATTATTCTTTCCATAGCTCTTTGAGTTGTAATTAACTTATATTCCAAGGCTAAAGGCTCTAACTTTCTGATGCATACGTTAAAACTAGTAGGACCATCTGATTTAATACTTTTCTTTTTAGTGAAAGTGGTATTTTACATTTCGCAATTTCATATTGTTTACCAAAAATTCTTTGAATTATGCTTATCCTTCCGTCATCCGTCTCTTAGTGTTATTCCCATCATTAGCCTTTCCATTGAGTAAAATCATATTACATAATTATATTTATATCGTAATATATTTAAGATTTATTCATATAGAACCCTCTCTATCCTTTATTCCGGACGTCGGAAAAAGTCGATGGAAATATTTCGTCGCCAGCTTCCAGTGATCCATTTTTCCGTATCATTTCCTTCATTCATCTTCCGAATTTTCCGGTTTTCTAGAGAGAAGTTTGAAAGCTAGAGAGATTTTTTTTTTTTTTTTTTTTTTTTTTTTTTTTTTTAGTGGGTCTTCTACGTCATTTTTGTAGCTAGCTTTCAGTAATCCATTTTTTCCGCATCATTTCCTGCATTAATTTTCCGAATTATCCAGTTTTCTAGAAAGAAGTTTGAAAGCTAGAGAGAAACTTTCCTTTTTAGTGGTTCTTCTAGGTCATTTTTGTAGCTAGCTTTCTGTGATCCATTTTTTCTTTATCATTTCATTCCTTCTCTTTCCGAATTTTCCAGGTTTCTAGAAAGGAGTTTGAAAGCTAGAGATAATTTTTTATTTTTTATTTTTTTTTAGTGGGTCTTCTACGTCCTTTTTGTAGCTAACTTTCAGTGATCCATTTTTTTCCTTATCTTTTCATTCCTTCTTTTTCCGAATTTTCCAGGTTTCTAGAAAGGAGTTTGAAAGCTAAAGAGAATTTTTTTTTTTTTTTTTTTTTTTTTTAGTGAGTCTTCTACGTCATTTTTGTAGCTAGCTTTCAGTATTCCATTTTTTCCTTATCATTTTATTTTTTCTTTTTCCGAATTTTGCAGTTTTCTTGAAAGAAGTTTAAAAGCTATAGAAAAAAGTGGATCTACTTTTCAATTTTGATTTCAGTTTTACTTTCTTTTAGTAAGGCAAAGCGCACAGACAAACATACTCAAGTACTGATGATTTTGAAAGGTATTTGGGTTTACTGATATTATCTGCTTATGCATACATGAGGAGAATTTTATTTTCATCTTCCTCTGGTACTTTATGCTGATATCTTTCTCCATATATAAGCCTCATCTTCTCCCTTTTCTATCTGTGTTTGACGGTAGTTATTCAATGTAAAAAATCTGGAAACTTACTTTTATTATTATTTATTATTTTTATTATAATCAATAATTTTCATTAATGATAATTACCCCTATTATTAATCATAATTATTTTTATTATCATTATCATTATTAATAATAATGATAATAATAATAATAATAATAATAATAATAATAATAATAATAATAATTGTTATTATTATTATTATTATTAATATTATTATTATTATTATTATTATTATTATTATTATCATAATTTTTACTTTTTATTATTATTATTATTATTATTATTATTATTATTATTATTATTATTATTATTATTATTATTATTATTTTTATCATTTTTATTATTATTATTATCATTATTATTATTATTATTATTATTATTATTAATTATAATTATTATTATTATTAATAATTATTTGGTTCTTGAACAAAAAAACCGAACTGAAATCTATCTTTTATCTGTATCATTGTAGCTACACTTATCTATTACCTAAAATATTTTTTCTTTTTGAAATATAGTCTTTTATAAACCTAGAATATTATTTTTCATTTTAAGATATAGTTTTTTATAAGCTAAATACAAGCTACACTTATCTATTATCTAAAATATTATTTTTCTTTTTAAAATATAGCCTTCTATAACCTAAATACAAACAAGAAAAATAAAGTATTTAGACGTGAAAATGCAATCATGTAAACTGATGTGTCTTTGAAGTAAAGATATAAACAAAAATAAAATAAGTAAAAGTAAAAAGAGCTTAATTTCGCTCAGGTTTGGTAATAAAGGAGTTGGTGAGGTCATTATCTAAACGATGGGTAATAAAGGAT
>NC_090745.1:117977735-117987735 GCF_036898095.1 Palaemon carinicauda | reverse complement strand
CATATATATATATATATATATATATATATATATATATATATATATATATATATATTAATATTACTGAAATACGGCTGAGAACAGTATATTTTTACGGAGAATTTCCTATTAAAATTACCTTTTTTTCAGTGTAATTTAGGAGTGGTAATCATGAATCACCTCATTATAAATACTCTGCTTTTTTTAATTCAAGTAGAGAGAGAGAGAGAGAGAGAGAGAGAGAGAGAGAGAGAGAGAGAGAGAGAGAGATTGGTGAATGTCTGAATATTTAGCTACATCTGGCGAGATGCCCCCAAAAATAATAGATAAAAGCTAATGTTTGAATATGGAGTTCCATTTTCGATTTTAGCCGTCACAAATTTTTGAAGATCCAGGATATTTTTGCTTGAATCCAGATTAAGCGACATTCTGTAAAATATATATCTTTTTCATAACTGTTTCATAAATGTTACCAATTCTTTGATATTGACTACTCAAAGCAGCAGCTATCTATAAGTTTTTGTTTCTTTTATTCATGAAATTACAAAATTATCTGACGAGATACTTTTTGCACACGTGAATTATATTCTCCTCTTATCTGTGTATGTGTTTGAATATAAGCAATCTATCACGTCATAGATACTTCAAAAGAGGTAAAGGTTTCCTGAAGGATTTAGTTATTACCTCCGCAAACGAAGTTGGAAGGAGGTTATGTTTTCGCCCCTGTTTGTGTGTTTTTAATTTGTGTTTGTGTTTGTTTGTGAACAGCTTTATGGCCACAATTTTAATTTTAGAGTAATAAAACTAGCAAAGATTTACTGTTATTTAAAAGCTTGGAATTATTATATTTTGGAAGGGCAAGGTTAAAGGTCAAAGTCACGGTCAAGCAAACCTGCTTTATTAATTTCTAGATATGCTACAACGAAAGACATCACAGTCTAAGTTATTCTTAGATTAAACTTGCTTTTGGTGGTAAATTTTTGTGATGAAAAAACATAAGAAGCTAAAGGGCTTATTTTTCGACCTTTTGCTCGACCTTGACCTTTAACCTTAACTTACATTAATTGGCGTGGATTTTCATACACTCAAATATGAACCAAGTTTGAAGTCTCTGTGACAACGACGTCCAAACTTATGGCTGATTACGTGAATTGGACATTTTGCTTGACAGTGACCTTCACTTTTGACCTTGACCTTCAGAGATTCAATAGTTTCCTTCTGTGTACATAACAGTTAATCTCTGCAAGTTTCATTACTCAACGATTATAATTGTGGCCAGGAAACTTCACAAACAAACACATACACAAACAAGAGGTAAAACATAACCTCCTTCCAAATTCATTTGCGGAGGTAAATATTTCTAGGGGTTCTGATGGCCGGGTGGTAGTGTCCATGCCTGGTGATTGCCAGACTGGGGTTCGAGTCGCGCTCAAACTCGTTAGTTCCTTTGGTCGCTGCAACCTCACCATCCTTGTAAGCTAAGGCAGAGAGTTTTTAGGGGAGCCTATAGTTCTATCTGCTGAGTCATCAGCAGCCATGTCCTGGTCCTCCTTGGTCCAAGCTTGGATGGAGAAGGGGCTTTGGCACTAGTCATATGTATATATGGTCAGTCTCTAGGGCATTGTCCTGCTTGATAGGGCCATGTCACTGTCCCTTGCCTCTGCCATATCGTAAATTAGCTGAACATTCAGAGAGACAAATAGCAAGGTTGGTTTCTGGCTTTGACCTGACCCTGACCTGAATATTCCCCTCTGTGGGAGTCCCAAGATGTCATTTGAGATCTTTTATGCCCTGCAGGGTAGGGAGGAGTTATGACTGAGGCCTTGGCCTTTTAAGAAATTCTGACAGTGTTAATATTGCACACTTCGATGTAGGTCCTCTACCCACACACAAGTGGACACATTTTATTGTGTTTATCCTATACAGAAATAGGTATAGATACCTTCATAAATGTAGCGTATAACTAAGTATGTATGTGTACATATATATATATATATATATATATATATATATATATATGTATATATATATATATATATATATATGTATATGTATATATATATATATATATATATATATATATATATATATATATATATATATATATATATATATATATATATATGTGTGTGTGTGTGTGTGTGTGTGTATGTATGTATTTATATATACCCAAACAATCTGTACATATACATATCTCCCCACACACATATCACCTATATATATACACACACATATATATATACATATTTATGTGTGTGTGTGTTTTTGTGTGATGTTTTTGCATATATATATATACTAAATATTTGTATATATATATACACACACACACACACACACATATATATATATATATATATATATACATATATATATATCAAATTTAACACGTATATATATATATATATAAATATTAATTATGCATTAAGAATTCTATTTAAAAACATCGCATCATCTGTCTGACGAAACAAAAAAATAATAATGATATAAAAATATTACAAAGTATTCAGGTTAGAAAATATTTCTTTACTTAATTATCATTATTTTTCAGACTAGATACGAAAGCAAAATGAAAAACAACTTTGGCATGATAAATTGTGTGCTTCGAATAATGACGTTGCAATATGTCGTCGACCTGGCAAGAATGGAGGAAAGAAGGAAAGTAATATATTATCTTGGTGACAAGATCTCTCTCTCTCTCTCTCTCTCTCTCTCTCTCTCTCTCTCTTTGTCGTATTAGAACTAGAAGTATTGTATTTAACTATCGACTAGGCGAGAATGAGTTTACATTGGCTTATTCCATATAAACCTGACACTCACACTCTCTCTCTCTCTCTCTCTCTCTCTCTCTCTCTCTCTCAACTATTGACCAGATAAGAAAGATATTACATCAGATAGTTCTATATAAGCCTGACTCCCTCTCTTTCTCTTATAAGAGAGAGAGAGAGAGAGAGAGAGAGAGAGAGAGAGAGAGAGAGAGAGGATGTCTTTACTAATCATGAATTCGATAAAAAGTCAAATAAACGCAGATCAACATTTCAGTGGAATTCAATTAGCAAATAATTTCATTAGAGTTTACAAATTCCAGGAAATGGATTAACACTAATCATGAGTAGATATAATCTCTGAATCAGAATCCCAAACTCAGCCATGGGCGACCAGGGGGACAGAAATAAAAAAAAAAAAATTGTGGGGCTTTGCGTAATAAATGTCAGAGAAATCAGCCCGTGAGATTGTTATATATGAAAGATTTATTTTACACACACACACACACACACACACACATATATATATATATATATATATACAAATATCATCCTCATCATCATCTTCTCCTACGTCTATTGACGCAAAGGGCCTCGGTTCGATTTTGCCAGTCGTCTCTATCTTGAGCTTTTAGTTCAATACTTCTTCATTCATCACCTACATCATGCTTCATAGTCGTCAACCATATATATATATATATATATATATCTATATAGATATATATATATATATATATATATATCTATATCTATATATATATATATATATATATATTTATTTACATAGAATGGAAGAGAGAGAGAGAGAGAGAGAGAGAGAGAGAGAGAGAGATATGATGGACAGTTGCAAGTGGCTATATACTTTCCCCCTTCTCTTCGTTTGATGATAATTGTCTTTATTTGAAGAGATTTTGTATTTTATGAAAGTTATGGATTGAGGGATCCCTCCCTCTCAGTGAGCTACGAGTGTTTGGATAGCTTTTACAATCAGATAGATAAAGAGATAGATACATAAAAAGATGGAAAGATAGATTTATGGATAAAAATATACATGTACATACATATTTGCAACTATATACAAATATGTATGTACAGAAAAAAAAGTGGGTGGCTTAAGAAAAGAATCACTGTCCCATTCACTATTTAATCATAATAAGCACCTATAGATACGTGCTCGCACACGTACAAAACCTTAGGAAAAGATCCTTCACTGACGAAAAAGCGACACAAAAAAAACATTGACAAACATCCCAGGGATTCCTTCGGACAAACCAAGACTGAAAAAACAACGACTGCACGAAGTCCCTGATATTTCTCTTATTAAGGCGAGGGATCTTAGGGAGCCTGACCTGACATGACCTGGATTGTCCTAGGGTTGAGAAGGCGGCAGGAATAAAGAGAAAGGGAAAAACATTTATTCATTTTTCTGCCTCAAAGAAAGCTATTTAGAAATCTACTTCTTGCTCTATATATGTTTACGAAATCAGTTGCATTTCTTGTTGCCTCTACTAAGGAGGTTATGTTTTCACCACTGTTTTTCTGTTTGTTTGTCTGTAAAGAAATACGAGGAGAAGTTTATAACCAGATTACTTATTACTTATATCAAACCTGCTATCACTTATCTTTATAAGTACACTGTTAAAAATTTTCATTAATAAAACAGTAAATGTCTATCAACATTTATTCCAGGAGTTTTACCGTTTTAAAAACAGATACATTGACGTAAAAGATAATAAAAAAGTGAGGTAAAATTACGGACGCCTATATTTCATTGAAATACGGTTCAGAACAGTATATTTTTACAGAAAACTTTAGATTTCACTTATTTCCTCATGACCAATCCATGCAATTTGATACAGACACGAAAAGACCGAAAGCTGGAACAGTCAATTTAATGAAGCCGTAAACTGCTTCTGTTGGCATCTGTGCTGGCAATGGGAATTTAGTCACCTTTTTGGCATAAATTCAAATGAGGTAATCTTCACTAGATGTAATTGTGAAATCGCCGTTTTTGAACGGATATAATCGGTAGTCACTTATTTTCAAGCTTGCATTAATATCAAAGCAGTTTTGATTTAGATTAAATAGTTATTATAACCTGTTAAAAAATCAAAATTGAAATTAAAATCATACATATATATATATATATATATATATATATATATATATATATATATATATATATATATATGTATATATATGTATATATATATTTATATATATATATGTATATATATAAATATATATATATATATATATATATATATATATATATATATATATCTTTGATGATGTCTCACAGGATTTTTATACAGGAGAGGGGGTTCCCAGCCCCCTCGTCCCGTCCCTTTTAGTCGCCTCTTACGACACGCAGGGATAACGTTGGCGCTATTCTAATAAGTATACATGGGTGAGAGTGGCAAATGGAAGAGTAGTAGAAAGGGCATTAATGGATTATGTGTTGATAACTAAAAGAATGTTTGGAAGATTGAAAGACGTGCACGTGTTTAGGAGTATGGCTAACGGTATGTCTGATCATTTTTCGGTGGAAGGAAAATTAGTTGTAGCAAAAGAGTGGGGGAATAGAGTAGGTGGATGTAAAAGGGAGCTAGTGAGGGTTGAAAAGCTAATAAAACCGGGGGTAAAAAGTAAATATCAGGAAAGGTTGAAAATGACATATGACGAGGTGAGAGTAAGAGAAACTGGTAATTTAGAAGAGGAGTGGAAGTTAGTAAAAGAAAATTTTGTTGGGATTGCAAGTGATGTATGTGGCAAGAAGGTTGTTGAAGGCAGCATGAGGAAGGGCAGTGAATGGTGGAATGAAGGAGTGAAGGTAAAAGTGGAAGAGAAAAAGAGGGCTTTTGAAGAATGGCTGCAGAGTAATAGTATAGAGAAGTATGAAAAATATAGAGAGAAAAATGTGGAAGTAAAGCGCAAGGTACGTGAGGCAAAGAGGGCAGCTGACCTGAGGTGGGGTCAGGAACTGGGTCAGTCATATGAAGAGAATAAGAAGTTTTGGAAAGAAGTGAAGAGAGTAAGGAAGGCTGGGGCAAGAATTGAAGAGACAGTAAAAGATGGAAATGGAAGGTTGTTAAAAGGAGAGGAGGCAAGGAAAACGTGGGCGGAATATTTTGAAAGTTTGCTGAATGTTGAGGATAATAGTGAGGCAGATATAATTGCTGTTCCAGGTGTTGAGGTGCCAGTGATGGGAGATGAGAATGAGAGAGAGATTACAATAGAGGAAGTGAGGAGAGCACTAGATGAAACGAGAGTAGGAAAAGCATCTGGTATGGATGGTGTGAAAGCTGAGATGTTGAAGGAAGGGGGTGTGACTGTACTTGAATGGTTGGTGAGATTGTTTAATATGTGTTTTGTGTTGTCAATGGTACCAGTAGATTGGGTTTGTGCATGTATTGTACCACTATATAAGGGTAAGGGAGATGTGCATGAGTGTTGTAATTCAAGAGGTATTAGTTTGTTGAGTGTAGTTGGAAAAGTGTATGGTAGAGTATTGATTAATAGGATTAAGGATAAAACAGAGAATGCAATCTTGGAAGTACAGGGTGGTTTTAGAAGAGGTAGGGGTTGTATGAATCAGATTTTTACAGTTAGGCAGATATGCGAGAAATATTTAGCAAGAGGTAAGGAGTTGTATGTTGCGTTTATGGATCTGGAGAAAGCATATGATAGAGTTGATAGGGAAGCAATGTGGAATGTGATGAGGTTATATGGGGTTGGTGGAAGGTTGTTGCAAGCAGTGAAAAGTTTCTACAAAGGTAGTAAAGCATATGTTAGAATAGGAAATGAAGTGAGCGATTGGTTTCCAGTGAGAGTGGGGCTGAGATAGGGATGTGTGATGTCGCCGTGGTTGTTTAACTTGTATGTTGATGGAGAGGTGAGAGAGGTGAATGCTTGAGTCCTTGGACGAGGATTAAAACTGGTAAGTGATAATGATCATGAATGGGAGGTAAATCAGTTGTTGTTTGCGGATGATACTGTACCGGTAGCAGACACAGAAGAGAAGCTTTACCGACTTGTGACAGAATTTGGAAGGGTGTGTGAGAGAAGGAAGTTGAGAGTTAATGTGGGTAAGAGTAAGGTTATGAGATGTAAGAGAAGGGAAGGTGGTGCAAGGTTGAATGTCATGTTGAATGGAGAGTTACTTGAGGAGGTGGATCAGTTTAAGTACTTGGGGTCTGTTGTTGCAGCAAATGGTGGAGTGGAAGCAGATGTACGTCAGAGAGTGAATGAAGGTTGCAAAGTGTTGGGGGCAGTTAAGGGGGTAGTAAAAAATAGAGGGTTGGGCATGAATGTAAAGAGAGTTATATATGAGAAAGTGATTGTACCAACTGTGATGTATGGATCGGAGTTGTGGGGAATGAAAGTGAGGGAGAGACAGAAATTGAATGTGTTTGAGATGAGGTGTCTAAGGAGTATGGCTGGTGTATCTCGAGTAGATAGGGTTAGGAACGAAGTGGTGAGGGTGAGAACGGGTGTAAGAAATGAGTTAGCTGCTAGAGTGGATATGAATGTGTTGAGGTGGTTTGGCCATGTTGAGAGAATGGAAAATGGCTGTCTGCTAAAGAAGGTGATGAATGCAAGAGTTGATGGGAGAAGTACAAGAGGAAGGCCAAGGTTTGGGTGGATGGATGGTGTGAAGAAAGCTCTGGGTGATAGGAGGATAGATGTGAGAGAGGCGAGAGAGCGTGCCAGAAATAGGAATGAATTGCGAGCGATTGTGACGCAGTTCCGGTAGGCCCTGCTGCTTCCTCCAGTGCCTTAGATGACCGCGGAGGTAGCAGCAGTAGGGGATTCAGCATTATGAAGCTTCATCTGTGGTGGATAATGTGGGAGGTTGGGCTGTGGCACCATAGCAGTACCAGCTAATAATAATAATAATAATGATAATAATAAAAATATTATTATTATTATTATTATTATTATTTTCATTATTATTATTATTATTAGCTAAGCTACAACCTTGGTTGGAAAAACAGGGTGCTACAAGCCCAGGGGCTCCAACAGGATAAATAGCCCTGCGAGGAAACTAAATAAAGAGACATATAGAATAGTGTACCTGAGTGAACTCCCAAGCAAGGGAACTCTAATCAAAAGCAGTGGAGGAACATGGTACAGAGGCTATGGCACTGCCTAGGACTAGAGAACAATGGTTTGATTTTTAAGTATCTTTATCCTAGAAGAGCTACTTACCTTAGTTAAAAAATCTTTTTTACTCTTAGCATATTGAAAACGTCCCTGCCTAAGGATCTGCAGGACTGGGATTGGAGTCCCACTCATGCTCAATAGTTTCTTGTAGTGTCTGCAACCTCTGCTGATTCATCAACAACCATCGCCTGGCCCTTCCTGGTCCTAACTTGGATGTAGAGGGGGTTGACCACTGATCATATGTATACTGTATATGGTCATAGAACATTCTCCAACTAAGGCATTGTCACTTTCCCTTGCCTCTGCTAGTCATGACTGACCTTTAAACTTAAAGTGGAAAGTAGCCACTGAACAATTGCAATGCAGTAATACATATGTGAAGTATCAATAAAAACTATGACCTTATTTTAATGAACATTGTACAACCTTTAATATCAGTTGTACCATGCGTGTATCACACACGCTCGTACACTGTAATGGTATTTTTTTCATTTTTTTTTAACATTGTCGTTATTGCTCTCCACTCTTACTGATAACACGTTTATGCCTGTATGTTCCTGCATCATTGTGCTCAATTTTTTTTTTGTGCCATTCTAGACTGGAGCATGTTGTAAATATATTCATGCTCTGTCCAAATAAAGTTAGTGGCATTCGACTCGTCTCTCAGTCACCTCCTAACGGCTCGCTTACGCACAGTATATCTAGGCGACAGGAGTGTACCAACTGTGTGTCACACGATTGTACATAGTAACCACATTTCATTTTGTGTATATATTATGCTTGTATCTTCACTCTCCCCTCGCATTAAAAAGAATATGAAATAACATGTATGTTTTTTTTCTCAGCGTTAACTGTTAACCGGCTGAACAGGAATTTTCCTGTTGCATTGAGTTTTTGTATATAAGGGCGAGTGTCTGTAATTAAGAGCTCAGTTGCTTTCATCCTGTCTTTGAGTCACAACCTTCTCTCGGCTCGTCACAGGAGCTTGAAAATTCATTACATCCCTTAACAAATCCTGGTTAATGTTTCATACAATGTTGAAAGAGGGAAATGTAATTCCTGAGATGATGAATACAGGACTGATCCTTCTCAATATACAGCGTGGCTATAAATCAGGGAGATTAATGGGCTGCTATTTATAACGGGATTTACCAAACCACGATGATGAACACGATTCATATTTACTTCATTCTCATATCTCCCAAATCATTGTTTCTTGATCTAGATTAAGATGGTCTTAGAAAAGCATGGACAGATTCCTGTTATCAGATCCTACACTCCCATTTGCATATGTGTATGCATATGTATATGTATATGCATATGTATGTACGTGTTTATGTATATGTATATTTATATGTTGTGGTCTCCAATGTGGTAACGTCCCTAACTGGTGATCGCAAGACGGGGGTTCGAGTCACGCTGAAACTACTTAGTTCATCTGGTTGCTGCAACTTCACCATCCTTGTGAGCAGGGATGGGGGGTTTAGGGGAAACTATAGGTCTGTCTGCTGAGTCATCAGCAGTCATAGCCTGGCCCTCCTTGGTTCTAGCTTGGGTGGCCAGGGGGCTTATACGCTGATCATATGTATATATGGTCAGTCTCTACGGCATTTCCTTTCTTGATAGGGCAATGTTACTGTCCCTTGCCTCTGCCATTCATGGGTGGCCTTTAAACCTTTAAATATGTATATGTATATGTCTATGAATCAAATTTATATCATTTGTTTTTTTTCAAAAATTAAATCAAAGTAACATATTTTATAGTTTACCTGAAATTTTCTATAATTAGAGAAATCAAATTAGCATATTCATATTAGGACATATCCAGTGACATATGATTAACTGTTATATATGAGTTAAAATATTTCACTATTTAGTTCTTGATTTTAACTACATTTTATATGTTCTTGTATTTTTTACTACTTAATATATATATATATATATATATATATATATATGTATATATATAATATATATATATATATATGTATATATATATATATATATATATATATATATGTATATATGTTTATATATAAATATATATTTATAATATATGTATATATATCTATATTTATAATATATATATATAA
>NC_090745.1:117960235-117965235 GCF_036898095.1 Palaemon carinicauda | reverse complement strand
TTTTCAAAAATTTATTAAAATTATTATTTCAAAATTATTAGAATTAGTATTTTAAAAATTATCATAAATCATTATTTACGCAATGATTAATATTATTATTGGAGAATATAGGACAAGAACCATTTTCCTAATTCACAGAGTATGAAGAAATACTAAAATATCAAAATTGCTGAAAATTTCAGAAAAAAAAACAAAATCTTCTCAAAGCCCCGAATGACTGAAAAAAAAAAATAACGTAAGCAATGAAATTCCTTTATTCTAGATGCAGCAAAAGTAAATATTTATAGGAAGACTGAATGCTAGATTTTGTTTACCCTCTGTGTACGTTGTTTATCGTTCTGAATACTTTAGGTGTTTTGGAAGGATTCTTGTTATTATAAGAGGGTGAATTCGAAAGGCAGTTCAATTCATTTTGGTCTTATTAACTCTTTATTGAGGTTCCTCATTATGATTCACTGTTTAGATTTTTAATTGTATTTTAGCTCTCTCTCTCTCTCTCTCTCTCTCTCCTCTCTCTCTCTCTCTCTCTCTCAATTCCGGCTTATACGTATTAGTTTATGATTCAATATAATCTTATATATGGTAATGTATATAAGCATCTATCGATTCCAAGTTCTCTCTCTCTCTCTCTCTCTCTCTCTCTCTCTCTCTCTCTCTCTCAATTTAGGCATATATGTATTATTTATATGTCAATATAATCTTATATATGGTAATGTAAATATAAGCATCTATCGATTTCGTTTTCTCTCTCTCTCTCTCTCTCTCTCTCCTCTCTCTCTCTCTCTCTCTCTCTCCCAATTTAGGCATATATGTATAAATTATATGTCAATATAATCTTATATATGGTAATGTAAACATAACCATCTATCGATTTCAACCTCTCTCTCTCTCTCTCTCTCTCTCTCTCTCTCTCTCTCTCCCAATTTAGACATATATATATATACGTTATATGTCAATATAATCTTATATATGGTAATGTAAACATAAGCATCTCTCTCTCTCTCTCTCTCTCTCTCTCTCTCTCTCTCTCTCTCCCAATTTAGACATATATATATATACGTTATATGTCAATATAATCTTATATATGGTAATATAAACATAAGCATATCTCTCTCTCTCTCTCTCTCTCTCTCTCTCTCTCAATTTAGGCATATAAGTATTAGTTTATATGTCAATATAATCTTATATATGGTAATGTAAACATAAGCATCTATCGATTTCGACTTCTCTCTCTCTCTCTCTCTCTCTCTCTCCTCTCTCTCTCTCTCTCTCTCTCTCAATTTAGGCATATATATTAAGTTATATGACAATATAATCATACAATGGAAATGTGAATATGAGCATCTACCTTCTTCAACTCTCTCTCTCTCTCTCTCCTCTCTCTCCTCTCTCTCTCTCTCTCTCTCAATTTAAGTAAGTATATATGTATTAGTATATACCTTCCCAGTATTAATTATTTGATTGATAATAATACCAAAAACCAGTAAAAAAATGTGAATAAGAAAATTATAATACGAAAGGTGAAAGGAAGGTTGACGTATCTTTGCATATTTCCACAGCACACTGTTAAAAAAAAAAACAGTAATCTCGATAGTAAATTCTCTGTAGAAATATGTTCTCATCCGCATTTCAGTAAAATACAGACGACTGAAGTTTTTACCTACTTTGTCATTATCTTTTATGGGTTGGTGACCGTAATATCACTCCTTTACGTCAATATATCCGCTTTTAAATCTGTAAATGGCTGGCAACATTTAATCCAAGATTTTTATGGTTTCTTTTGGCAATTTTTTAACAGTGTACCTTAACAATATTACTTATTTGATTGATAATAATACCAAATCTGCTACCGTAATTTTTACCTTACTTTGTTATTATCTTTAATGGGTTGGTGACAGTAATATCACTCCTTAATGTTAATATTTGTTTTTAAAACGGTAAATGCCTAGCAGTGTTTATTCCAAGATTTCTACAGTTTTTTTTTTTTTTTTTAGCAAATTTTTAAGTGTATCTTCACAATATTAATTATTTGATTGATAATAATACAAAAACCACTAAAAAAAAAAAAAAAACAGCGAATAACTCCTTTACGTCAATATATCAGCTTTTAAAACTGTAAATGCCTGTCAGTATTTATTTCAAGATTTTTACGGTTTTTTTTTTTTTCCTACAAATTTTCAACTAAAATGTACCTTCACAATATTAATCATTTGATTGATAATAGTACAAAAAAACCACTAAAAACCGTGAATAGAGAAAATAGGATAATAAACGTAACAACGATAGCGGAAAGATTGACGTGTCATAGTATATTTTTCAATAGTGTTCATTTTGAAAGACGACAATAGCAAACATTGGAAACCTATAGTCAATCAGCTTTTACAGCTTTGCTTGAAGGAAAATATTCTACAAATGTAGGTTTTCTGAGCTCATACATATCTGTATTCAGTTATGAAGATGTGTAGGTAAGATTGGTTACCACGGTTCGTAGTTTTCTTCATCATTACCTCCGCCAACGAAGTTAGAAGGTTATTTTTTATCCCCTGTTTGTGTGTGTGTGTGTGTGTTTGTTTGTGAATAGCTTCCTGATCACAGTTTTAATCGTGGAGTAATGAAACTTGCAGAGATTAACTGTTATGTAAAAACCTGGAATTGCTTAATTTTTGGAAGTGCAAGGTCAAAGGTCTAGGTCACGGTCAAGCAAAATGTCAAGAAATAAGCTGCCACGGCGGAGGTCTGCACTCTGGTTTCCATGGTTTGCAGTTTTCCTCATCATTACCTCAGCCAACGAAGTTGGAAGGAGGTTATGTTTTACCACCGTTTGTGTGTGTGTGTTTGTGAACACCTTCCTGGCCACAATTTTAATCGTAGAGTAATGAAACTTACAGCGATTAACTGTTATGTAAAAAGCTGGAATTGATTAAAATTTGGAAGGTCAAGGTAAAAGGTCAAGGTCACGATAATGCAAATGTTTAAAATAAGCTGCCGCGGCGGAGGTCTGCTCTCTGCCGAGTGCCCCTCTAATTGAAAACTATCTCACACCAAACGGTGGGAGAGATAGGAATGTAAGGATGTTGTCCAAGGACTCATTTTATGGGTGTTTTACGAGTATATTTCTTCTTTTTAATGTTTCAGACTTAAGAGGCCTGTTTCAACATTACCTTTACTTGTGGTAACAAATTAGATAATTAATCTGTGATATGCAATTACTGGTTACATACACAGTTATAAATTCGCCGTAAAAAAAACGGTAAAAATCCTGTAAGATATGTTGCCAGGTATTTACCGTTTTAAAAACGGATGTATTGACGTAAAGGAGCGATATTAATGTCACCAACTCGTAAAAACATAATAACAAAGCTAGGTAACAATTACGGTCGCCTGTATTTTACTAAAACATGGCTGAAACAGAATATCTTTATGAAAAATTTATGACTAAAATTACGATTTTTTTTTAAAACAGTGTATAGGAGAGATATGACATTAATCTTTTGGGGAATTATGCCTTTTTTGGGTAGAATATAGAAGTGGGTTAGCTTACTAGCTGTTCAGTCTTGCACTTGCTTTGCAGTCCTCAAAACATTCCTTAATCATACTAGTCTTCATCTGATAAAAATACACCCAGCTTCGAAAGAAGGTTGACTCCTACATAAAGGATTTCTTCTGGAGCATAGACTAATGCTATTTTCACTATTTGTCTGTTTAGAAACAGAATCCTGCACAAATACTCTTTTAATAGAAATCTAAATATCCCCGAGACTTGAATTCCATCTAGATTTGCATATGAGCATTCTTTCTCTTCAGCCCTAGACTGTCTTAGGGTATGAACTCACTTTACCCAATGGCAGTCCGGATAATTAGAATTTTACACATATTTTTTACGACGTCTTTTCGTTAACATCTGAGATAAAAGAATTCTCATACATTTGCACGTAAATAATCCAATATTAGGCTACCTGATGAAATCTCTCTCTCCTCTCTCTCTCTCTCTCTCTCTCTCTCTTTTGTGTATGATACAGTACTTAAGTATCTAATAAAAGCGAATCTCTCTCTCTCTCTCTCTCTCTCTCTCTCTCTCTCTCTTGTGTATAATACAGTACTTCAGTATCTAATAAAAGCGAATCTCTCTCTCTCTCTCTCTCTCTCCTCTCTCGTGTATAATTCAGTACTTCGGCATCTACTAAAAGCTACTCTCTCTCTCTCTCTCTCTTGTGTATAATTTAATAACCTTCAAGTACTTCGGTATCTACTAAAAGCTACTCTCTCTCTCTCTCTCCCTCTCCTCTCTCTCTCTCTCTCTCTCTCTACTTCGGTATCCAATAAAAGCTGCTCTCTCTCTCTCTCTCTTGTGTATAATACAGTACTTCAGTATCTAATTAAAGCGAATCTCTCTCTCTCTCTCTCTCCTCGCTCTCTCTCTCTCTCTCTCTCTCTCTCTCTTGTGTATAATACAGTACTTCAGTATCTAATAAAAGTGAATCTCTCTCTCTCTCTCTCTCTCTCTCTCTCTCTCTCTTGTGTATAATTCAGTACTTCGGTATCTACTAAAAGCTACTCTCTCTCTCTCTCTCTCTCTCTCTCTCTCTCTCTCTACTTTGGTATCCAATAAAAGCTGCTCTCTCTCTCTCTCTCTCTCTCTTTTTGTGTATAATACAGTACTTCAGTATCTAATAAAAGCGAATCTCTCTCTCTCCTCTCTCTCTCTCTCTCTTGTGTATAATTCAGTACTTCGGTATCTACTAAAAGCTACTCTCTCTCTCTCTCTCTCTCTCTCTACTTCGGTATCCAATAAAAGCTGCTCTCTCTCTCTCTCTCTTGTGTATAATACAGTACTTCAGTATCTAATAAAAGTGAATCTCTCTCTCTCTCTCTCTCTCTCTCTCTTGTGTATAATTCAGTACTTCGGTATCTACTAAAAGCTACTCTCTCTCTCTCTCTCTCTCTCTCTCTCTCTACTTCGGTATCCAATAAAAGCTGCTCTCTCTCTCTCTCTCTTCTCT
>NC_090745.1:117957313-117959735 GCF_036898095.1 Palaemon carinicauda | reverse complement strand
GTATTTGGTATGAGATAAAATAATGTTTTGGATAATAATAATAATAATAATAATAATAATAATAATAATAATAATAATAATAATAATAATAATAATAATAATAATAATAATAATAATTTTGATAATTCTAATAATAATAGTAATTTCCAAAAATTTTAATAATAATAATGTATTAAAAATAATTTAGATATTAATAATAATCAATAATCGTAATGATAATAATAATTAAAAAAAATTAATAAGGATAATAAATTAATAACAATTTTAATAATAAAAATAATAATTTCGATAATAATAATTTTAAAAATTTTAATAATGATAAATTAATTATAATTCAATTATCAATAAATCTTTTAATATTGTTTAGGAAAACAACATTTATTTCAATATCATACTACTTTCAATAATGTTTATGGAAACTACCATTTATTTTAATATCATAACTAATATGGGTCTAGGATATTTAAGGTATTGTAAAAGAAGCCTAAATATATAAATTAATTTCTATTAAAAATGAATTTATCACCAAACAATAGATTAGGGATATTTTTCGCAAATTTCCCCCTCGTAAAACTTTTTTATTATTTATTTATTTTTTTTTTTTCGGTCAACAAATGTTCAATTTTAGCCCCCTCCAAAAACCTTGTTTGCTTTTTCACGCCCAAAAAACTTTTTACCTTTGTACGATAGTCGCCAAAAAGAATAAAAGCAATGTCATTTCAGCTGTCAAATGTACGATAATTTTTGCAAGTTACATTTTATATTACTTTTGCAAATTACATTTAATATTACATTTTATATTACTTTTGCAAATTACATTTAATACTACTTTTATAAGTAATAAAATTATTATTATTATTATTATTATTATTATTATTATTATTATTATTATTATTATAACTTGCTAAGCGGCAACCCTAGTTGGAAAAGCAAGATGCATAAACCCAAGGGCTCCAACATGGAATATAGCCCAGTGAGGAAAGGAAACAAGGAAAAGAGAATTAATTAACAATCAAAATAAAATATTTAAGAACAGTACCAACAATTAAGATAATATCCAATTGTTTTTTCATCCTATTGCTTTTAAAGTATAAATTCTCAAGACTGACACGAGTGAAATCACTCGGAAAATGATCCAGAATTCAATTAATGAAACAATTCTCGATCGCTAAGTCGAAATGAGACTTTCCAATCACGTTATTCGACTCACTGGCGACGGCGTTTGAGAACCACAAGTGTTGACGGCTCCATAAAAATAATCAAATGAGAGTTTATTGTTTCAGCTATATATATCTTGATGTTAATTCAAGTATTGTTAACGCAGTGCTTAAAATTTAGATATACATATCAGTGATTAGCAAAATCAGATTGATTATTATTATCATTATTATTATTATTATTATTATTATTATTATTATTATTATTATTATTACTTGCTAAGCTACATCCCTTGTTGGGAAAGCAAGATGCTATAAGTCAAAGGGCTCCAATAGGGAAAAATAGCCCAGTGAGAAAAGAAAATAAGGAAATAAATAAACGATATAAGAAGTAATGCAAATTAAAATAATATGTTTTAAAAGCATTAACAACATTAAAACAGATATTTCATAAATAAACTATAAAAGGACTTATGTAAGCCTGTTCAACATAAAAACATTTTCTAAGAGATGCAGTGGAATGATAAAAAAGATAATGTGTAGTAATAATAGAAAAAGAAACAGAAATGAAACAGAAAATATAGATTATTGATATAAAAATTATTAAACGAGAGTTTTGTTGTTAAGTTAAATATATCGTGGTGTTGAGTCAAGGATTGGTTAACACAACTTTAAACTGTAGATATACATATCAGTGATTGGAAAAATGAGATTACTTGAGATGCAATGGAATGACAGAAAATATCATTTATAGTTATAATAGAAAAGGAAACAAAAATGAAAGAGAAAATAAAGATTATTGATATTTAGATATATGGAAGTTGTTCTATAAGGATGTTAATTGTAGGAGGAAAATTACAGAAGAAATAGATTTGATAATAAAAAAAAGTTAATATTTTGGTAAATATACTGAAATAGGCTATTGTATTGTTTCCGCAATCGAGTGACTTTATCAAATATATAGACTCCTTCCTCATTCATTTATAATACGCTAAATTATAATAATAAAAATAATTTCTTTCTTGTCTGAAGACTCAGGATCAAGTATCCTCAACCTCAAAGTCTTGTATTTTAAATTGTATTGATTTTGTATTTTCTTTGTCCAAGGCTAAAACTATTTTAACGTAATAAACATAAACTTTCATAACATTTAGTTCAATTTTCAGGGAAATTTATCTCAGATAATTTCACTTCGTGAAAAGAGAGAGAGAGAGAGAGAGAGAGAGAGGAGGAGAGAGAGAGAGAGAGAGAGAGAGAGAGAGAAG
>NC_090745.1:117944813-117954813 GCF_036898095.1 Palaemon carinicauda | reverse complement strand
ACACCACCTCTCCGACGATAACAAGAACTTCCAAGAAAGCTTTACTCACAAATATTAACTTCATTTATTTACAAGACAAGAGCAACTGCTGCAGATAATATCCTAATTCATCTTCACTTTCTTTCAAGAGAGAGAGAGAGAGAGAGAGAGAGAGAGAGAGAGAGAGAGAGAGAGAGAGAGAGAGAGAGAGAGAGAGAGAGATTGATATGTAATATCTTGGATGATTAACTCTATCTTTTGAGTTGTATTTGTTTTAGTTCTTGAAGGTGAACGATTACTGTGTGTTTCTATAAGGGTAGAAGAGACTCTTTAGCCATGGTAAGCAGCTCTTCTAGGAGAAGGACACTACAAAATCAAACCATTGTTTTCTAGCCTTGTGTAGTGCCATAGCCTCTCTACCACGGTCTTCCACTGTCTTGGGTTAGAGTTCTCTTGCTTGAGAGTACACTCGGGCACACTGTTCTATCTTATTTCTCTTCATCTTGTTTTGTCAAAGTTGATATAGTTTATATACGAGATATTTGTTTTAATGTTACGGTTCATAGAATATTCTATTTTTCCTTGTTTCCTCTCTTCACTGGGGTATTTTTCCCATTGAAGCCCTTGGGCTTATAGCATCCTGCTTTTCCAACTAGGTTTGTAGCTTAGCAATTAATAATGATAATAATAAAAGCGACAGATACACAGAAAGTTAAAAGATATAGTCTAGAAAACAAGAAGTTTGACAAAATGTATACTTAACTGTAAAATGAGAAGCAAATAAACTAACATGTCTTAAGGTATCTCCTTACAGAGAATAAACATCTAGGCATAAATGTACTTCCTTTACGAATCTTAAAGCATCACAGGATATTGAACTAACTAATGAATATTCGTGACAACCAAGATTAGCTACGAAGAAATTATAGTTTTTTTTTTTTTTTTTTTCACTAAAACAACGTTATCCGATAATATACTTTTGGTTTATTTCAAGTCTATGAACAGATTTCTGAATTCGACAGGAATATGTAGGGGGACTTGTCATAAACTTTTAGTCTCTCTTAATAGCTCAGTCGGTAAGGTCCCTGCCAGCATGGTTTCCAGCCGTACAGGTGGTGGTTCGAATCCCCACCCGGCCAGACGCTGTTACCATAAAATGAATTCTAAGTGGATATATATTCCCAAGATAGAATTCGGTATTAAATGCCATTCGTGGGTGATATTCACATTAATTAAAATCACGTGTGCTTGTGATATATGTTCATATATATATATATATATATATATATATATATATATATATATATATATATATATATATATATATATATATATATATATATATATATATATATATATACATATATATATCTACATATAAATATGTGTATATATATATATATACATATATATATATATATATATATATATATATATATATATATATATATATATATATATATATATATATATATATATATATATATATATATATATATATATATATATATATATATATATGTATATATATATAAATATATATATATATAAATAAATAAATAAATATATATATATATATATATATATATATATATATATATATATATATATATATATATATATATATATATATTAGTGTGCTACTGTTGTTAACACACATTGGGTATGTTTGTTGGGATATTACATCTTCAAGTAAAGTCAATCAAGTTAACTTTAAAATGGTTTATTCTTTAAAAACAACAGTGTTAACATCTCCATCACAGGAGTATAGCTGGTTTGGTCGGATGACCATTCCATATGAAGTATTGATAAGAACTGGCTAAAATATCGATATCACAGATATCGTATAGTCAGTTATCTCAGAATTTAAACAAATAATGTAAACTAAACATTAGTATAGGAAGACACCAGCATCCGGTGGCGACACAACTCTTTCCCATGGTTTGTATTTGTGTTTATGCTTCATAGAAATGTTACATTGCTGAGACCTACTAATCGCATCCTGTTATGATCTGTCTGACTACAGCACTTCTCACTCTAGCTTCTACTTCCACAATGACGTATTACGTCATGTGTTTTAAACATGTAATATATGATTATTACATCAGCTCGGCCAGCTATCTCAATTTTTTTTCAAATTCAACAACACGTCAAAATATGTTTACTAGGAGTGTGACTGGATATATGTATTATTCTTTGTTTAACTTTAGCCATAAGCAAATGAGGATGAAAAATAGGCACATTAAAAAAAAATAATAAAAATAATGCATATGAAAAGATATTACCAAAGCAAAGAAAGAATGCATGATAAATACAGATCACATATATGGTACATTGCTAGCAAATGATTATATGGTACCAAAAAAAAAATACTGATATACATATGATTCGGTAACTTGGTTAAAGAATAATTGTTACCTTTGTCAGAAATAAAGATTATTACAATACGGTAATTAATAAAAATATTTGTTACCTTGGTAAAGATTAAATTTTAGTGCACAAACATCAATTCCTGGTACGTACACGTACCACGGTTTCGTACATATATATATATATATATATATATATATATATATATATATATATATATATATATATATATATATATATATATATATATATATATATATATATATATATATATATATATATATATATATAGGGCTTATATATTTTATTAGATGCCCATAGATTCTGTTGTTGTTTCTTTTCTTTTAACATTCCGTCTTATATATTTTATTAGATGCCGAAAAAAAATTATTTATTTTTTAAATGTTTTTTAAAATGTTTTTAAAAATACAAATGTTCTATAGTCTCTTCAATTACATATTACTAGCATACTAACTGCTTTTCGTACACAACGCGTTTCCAAGACAATTTTACTCCTTTGAGCGAATGAAGTGGCCATTTTCAAACGGCTTTAAATTGAATTAAATAAGGAGTTTTGTCTGGACATGGCAAAACATTCTATTTGAGCTGCAAACTGTTCCTTAACCTATGTCAAACAAAGATGTTAACGGCGATAAATATCATCACCGTCACAACTGTTCCTGCTAGTAGTATGGGGTGAAGAAATTCTTTATAAGTCGGTGACGGGTGGTCCATCTCGGTCAATTTCATCAACCGCTTGGCTACCTGTTTGTTGTATGGGAGAGGTAATGATGGAACCGTTGTTGACCACGTGAAGTTCGCGAAGTAGGCTCGTTCTCTGATGATGGTTTTTATCCCTTTCACCATGGAATTAGGGGATGTCCCGATACAACCATCTGCTGCAACGAAGATTTGGGAATAGGACGTGGATCCGTCCGGGCATGATACATTGAAGCCGGCCTTGTCGTATCGTATCCACGAGCCGTTGTTCAGTCTGCAATTGAACTCATTATTGTCAAAAGGATAAAGCTTATCTAGACAATTTTCACTTGTATGGGAGAGAGCACCGTCTAGCACTGTACCTAACTCGCATGAATCCATTAAGTTTTTATGGAATTCAAATGAGTCAGTTGTACATATTTTCCTATCCATTGCATCTGAACAGTAAGTTAATTGATTTAAGTCTTTAATGACCGTATATGTTTCCTTGTCTGGGGAAATCAATACGTGTCTTGTCAAACTGGATATTACTGGATTTGAGTGATTCGTCATGAAAGTTGGAAATGGTTATATCCTGTAAGATTGACAGGCATCAGAAGAATCAAAGGGAATTGTAATCATATTCCTGTTATTTTCAACACTTACTGTAATTAGGCTGTAATAAAATTCTAACCTACGTGCCTCTAACAAAGGAATATAGCCTAGTTTATCCCTTCCGTTCTCCACAATTAACTTTAAGTATTTTATTGGCAACAAATGGGGTGACAGTACACCTTTAGTTGCTAACGTAATAGCTTCCACATAATCTTTTGATTTCTCAATGAAATGTGCAATTCTGTTATGTATGTGATCTATTTTTGAATCATAATACGTTAACGTTGCCAACAAATCCTGTACTTCCATAATCTGATTGATACTACTTGAATGTTCATTTACTAAACTCATAATTTGATTGATTGAAGCTAACTGATTCCTTAGTTCTGACATAATCAATTCATCTTCATGAGTCAAGAACTCAATTTTCTTATTTTGATTACTAATCTTGAGACGATTGGAAATTCCTAAACCTAAACTTGCAATAGACCCAAAGATGTTTAGTGCAGCAAAAATAAACGGGTTACCTCTCTCTTTATTTTTGTGTCCTACAGTCCACATCAAAAGGTCACGAGCCAAAAATTCTGTCTCGTAAGTCTTATTTTTCAAGTCATCAGATAGCATCTCTGCAACTTTTAGTGTCGATCCAAGCGAACTCTCTGTAGTCAAATGAAAATGTCTTCTATGCAACTCATCCAATGAGACAGCAAACCTTAAAATGGCGCTTTTTAAGCTAGTGACGTCATTCTCTGGGAGAAAAATTGCTTGCATTCGCACTTCTGCAACTACGTTACTTGATGTAATAAAAACGTCTTCTTGTCTTTCAACTATAGTGCCATACTTAAAATCTATACTTTTACTTTTAAAGCTCATCCCACACGAGAAAATTGTCTGACCGAACAATATCACTCCCAACAACAAAAAAATCATCTTGGAAACCTGTAACGAGAAAAATATATGTAATTACTCCTGTATTAAGAAGAAAACTTTTAAGATACAAATAAAAATCTTTCCCTCACTTCTTTCCCTCTTATTTTAATTTCTTATGTGAGCCAATGGTACGATTCTCTCATCAGTGGGTTGGGATACGTTTTGAACTCTAAACCTATTGGCCGTTAATGTTTCCAAAATGTTAAATGGGCCTTCAAACTTAGGTGTTAGTTTATAATTGAGTCCTTTACGTACATTTACCTGTATGTATACATTATCACCCACGGTATATGTTTTAGTTGGCTTCGCTATTTTATCATGATTCCTTTTCATTATGATTTGTAATTCTTCTAAATTCTTTCGAAGGATATCAAAACGACTTTTGCTTGCATTTATACATTCTTTTAAAGGATTTGATAGATTAGTTGTAGGTGTTAATACATGGAAAGGCGTTCTAACTGGGGTACCATACAATGATTCATGCGGTGACATTTTAATTGATATATGATATGAATGATTCAGAGTAATCAATACCGCAGGTATTGCAATATCCCAGTTGGGGTCTGATCCCCCTAGTGTTACTCTTAATATATTTAAAACCTTCCTATTTGCTCTTTCCACTAGCCCATTCGACTCTGGGTGATATATCATGGTATTTATTTTCTTTATGCTAAGGAATTCACACAATGAGGTAAGAAAGGGATTATTAAATTCTCCACCCGAGTCTGAGATTATCATGTGTGGAATTCCATGTTTACAAATGTAACACCCGTAAAACTTCCTAGCGCATTCAATCGCAGTTTTAGTTTTAAGCGCTATTAGTTCTGTGTATCGAGTTAAAGCATCTACAATTACTAAGAGGTGCTTATTTCCTCTGTCTGACTCGTAAAATCCTGTTAACAAATCTAAATGTATTCTTTCAAAGGGTTGATTGGGCACGGGATAAGCCCCTAGGCTGACAGGTGTTTTCGTATGCCCTTTGTTTTCCTGACATGTGTGACAATTAGCTATGTGTTTTTTTTTTATATCTGTAAGCATCGTATGCCAATAAAACAATGATTTGGCTTTCTGTGACAATAATGAAAACCCCGGGTGTCCATGCAATGTATTTGCATGCAACCAATTCAGGACAGTAGAAATAAGTGAGATTGGTACCACTACCTGGTTGTTAGTTACATGTGGTGTATTGCGGGTTTTCCTTGTCACGGTCCTACACAGAATATTATCTTTGATTATATAATTCTGCTGCTTATACTTTATATATCCCTTCTCCTTATGATTGCCTTTCAAAGCATTTATAATTGTTTCTAATTTCTGATCTTTTCTTTGCTCAGTCTGTAATAATTCAGCGCTCCAGCCCAAATCTTCTTGTTCAGATATCGTTTTAACAATAGGCATGGATGTTGATATATCTATTAATTCAGCTAAAGGCTCCGTACAAGATGACACGGGGTTGCGTGATAATGCATCAGCAATGATAATTGCTTTCCCAGGTAAATACCCAATTCTCGCGCCAAAGTCTTGAATGATCAAATGCCACCGAGTTCGTTTAGGGCTGTGGTTGAAGCCATTAAAGAATTCGGTTAGTGGTTTATGATCAGTAAGAACCTTAACGGGATAACCGTATATTATGAACTTGAAATGCACTAGTGAATTAACAATAGCTAGTCCTTCCTTGTCTATTACTGCATACTTACTTTCGGAAGTTCTCAGTTTTCGAGAATAAAAAGCTATCGGGAAAAATTGTTTATCATATTGCTGAAGCAATACCCCTCCTTCTCCTAAGTCTGAGGCGTCTGTTGCAATGAAGAATTCCTTACCGAAGTCAGGAAATTTTAAGATAGGAGAACTACACAGTTCATCTTTCAAGGTATTAAACGCCTGTTGATGCTGCTCAGACCATATGAAATCTACACCCTTCTTCGTAAGATCAGTTAAGGGAGCGGCTATTATTGAATAGTTGTGTATAAAACGCCTGTAATATCCACTACAACCCAGAAATTGCTGTATTCCCTTGACATTCGTAGGTATGGGAAAGTTACAGATAGCCGACACCTTATCATGGACTACTTTAAGACCTTGGCTTGACACCATGAAACCCAAATATATCAATTCTGTTCTGAAAAATTCACACTTACTAATCTTTACCCTTAAGTTATGTTGTCTTAGTCTCTGTAGTACTAGTTCTAATTTACGTAGATGTTCTTCTAAGGTGTTGGAAAAGATTACAAGGTCGTCCATATAGGCATGCAATATATCCCCTAGCAAGTCTCCAAACACTATGTTAATCATTCTTGTAAATGTTATGGGAGCACAACGTAAACCAAAAGGCATCCTTAAAAATTCATAATATCCCCTGGCTGTGCTGAAGGCTGTGTATGGGATACTATCTTCTTCTAATGATATCTGGTGAAAACCATTAAGAAAGTCCAAACTGGTAAAGTATTTATTCTGACCTAACAAAGACAAAATATCGTCAGTACATGGCACTGGGAATCGATCAGGGATCGTCTCTTCGTTTAGACGACGAAAGTCTACGCAGATACACCATGTTCGATCTTTTTTCGGTACAACTATTAATGGAAAATTATAAGGGCTGTTTGATTTCCTAATTACTCCTTCTTCTAGCATTTTACCTACTTCATCATTTATTTCATTCTGGAATTTCATAGGGAGTCTGTACGAGGGTACATAGATAATTTTCTGCTTGTCCTTTAACCTTATTTGTGCTCGATCACATCTGTTTTTCCTAAGGATCCTTCTGTAGTGGAAAAAACATCATGATATTTACTTAAAAGTCATAAAATTTTCTGCTGAATTTCTTCGTCTTGAATGTCTTTATTGATTTTATTTTTAATAGATTGTAAAAGGGATTCATCCGCAACTGATTGAGCGTGATTGATTTCACCAACGGTAAGAATACGATGTTTATAAACTTCTACATCCAAGATATGTTGATTTTTGTGAATTACTAAAGTGGTATTTAAATGATTACAGACTTCAATATTACATTGTTGATGTGAGCCTACTGTATAAATAGCTTGTGTGACAGACAATCCGTTAGTTTTCAAAGTGTCGGAAAGGATTAATATTTCAGATCCCGGTAATGTTTTCTTTACTTGCACCATTAAATTTGAAGGTACGTTTGGCTCGATAGATTGCGTGCAAGATGATATTACGGGTGAACGAGAATTCTGCTGGGTCGCGTATATTATTTCTTTATTAGTGAGACAAGTTATTGGTTCTTCAACGTACGTTACGGTTACATTTGTCGTCTCCGTTTTATCCAAAACTGATTTTAAGGTATTAGAAGACTTATAGAATTTTCCTTTGATATACACGCCGTGCTTGGCAGGGGCTAAGATAATATTTTTATTGCCCATAGATGGGTATCCTATAATTACAGCTGGATACATATCAATGTTTTGTACAACAACAAATGTATCGGCAAACGTGCACTTACCGACCTTGAACTGAACATAAGCTATGCCTATTACATTTAATTCATTATTTCCTATACCCAAGAGTCTCACCCCATATTTTTCTATCGGAAAGTTCAAAAACAACAAATGATGTGTCCTCAAATCCATGATGTTACGTGGACTACCAGAGTAAAAAAATAACGTAAAGGATTTGTGTTCTAAATTTACAGCATATAATGTTGGTCGTAACTCATTTTGTCTTATTATTGTATGAATTTGTTGCAAATCTATGGGAGCATGCACTGATTTACTTAATTCGGCCGTGTGTTTCATAGGAAAATCTATTGCCTCACAATTATCTGATAAAACATTAAATTGATTATTCAAAACTACTGATGTTGATATGAATGACCTTGACCCAACATCACTCTCTTCCCCACTGGAGTTAATTATGTGGCATTTGCTTTGCTCTGCACATTCTGAAAATTAGTCTGACCTTGCGAGGTCTGGTTTGACGACCCAGGCTCAGCGTTATTCGCAGAACTATTTGTTTGTTTCTGATTTTGAACTACATTGACGTTTGGCTGTTTCTTCTTATTGAACTGAGGATTTTTCTTTTTATTTCCATATGGAACTGACTGTGGAATTGACTGTGTATTTCTAGGATTCTGTTGTGTCTTACGCGAGTAGCACTGACTATATGAATGAGTCGAACTATTATGTATCGAACAGACGTTTGCAATTATAACACGTCATTCCCGCAACTTAACTATTATTAACTACATTTACTTGTTGTGGCTTTGTTTCATTTTTTGCAAAAACTTGAGTTAACACGGGATCAAGGTCAGGACACTTAGACATGTGTTTCTTTATCTGTTTATATACATCCAATTCCGTACTTGCAGGCGTTAACTTTTTATCAAAACACCGCACTAAAGCTTCAGGCAACATAAGTGTCATGCAAGTTAAATATATTAATCGTAAAAAATCTTTCACGGAGATGCTATCTCTAGTAACCCAAGTGGAATTACCTAAAATATATTGATATTCATTAAGCCTATCAACTATGAGAGCTGCTCTCTCAATAACATTAAGCCGAGTCATAGTGGCTTGATTAAGTGTATTTCTCAACGTTAATACTACATCCAAGGCTTCTTCACCCCCATACACCGCGCGTAACCTAACTTTGAAATCATCCCAGGTAACTGCTTCTTGAAATGAAACACCTCTTAAATACGCACTCGCATACCCCCTAGAAAAATCTATAAAACTTTTAGCTTCTTGTAATTGTACAAAAGGGTCTACGATTTGTTTGGCATTTAAAAGGGCATCGACGGATGAAATCCATGACTCCACATTTTGAGGCAAGAACCCATTAACCCGACCCTGAAAAGGAAGGATTGCTGACCTAGCATTTACAAGCGTCACAATCGGGAGAGGGTTGATCTGTCCTGCGTTACTAGGTCCAGGGGTGGGGCTCACAGGGGGCGTAATGATTACGGTATTTCTTTTTCTATCTCTTCGACCCCTCCCAATTCTATCAAAATATCTATATGAATACAGACGTCCACTGCGTAAACGCATAAGCACTCAATGATAAAGATTATAACAAAATTCCCCAAAACAATGCTACTAATACTAAGATATTTCCCGAGAATTTCTGAAAGAAAATGGAACACAAAGATATTTCCCGAGAATTTCTGAAAGAAAACGGAATTACCACAAAGAGAGAAAAAAATTCTAGATGAGAATTCGGAGTTGGACACAGTTTCCTTTAATGAAAGGAAAATAGAAGATTAGCAAACCACTCACCCCAGTAATAATGGACTAACAACTTGTGATAACTACACCTCACTGCTCAATACTGAAATGAATAAGAAAATTGTACTTAGCTTCGGTTTATATGGCGAAGTGTGATGTCGTCATTTCCTCCCTCTCTCTTGATGTTTGGGTGAATGTTTTCGGTCCGATTTCCGTTGAATGTA
>NC_090745.1:117932313-117939813 GCF_036898095.1 Palaemon carinicauda | reverse complement strand
TTGGGACACTTATAAATCCTTCACAGTTTTGTAAAATATATACTAATCTTAATTGGACCACATATACATTTCCGGAATATTATCACTAAAGATTATCTGCATGGTTTTTTTTTTAGAGAGAGAGAGAGAGAGAGAGAGAGAGAGAGAGAGAGAGAGAGAGAGAGAGAGAGAGAGAGAGAGAGAGAGAGCTAACTTTTTATCCACCAAAATTAAAGTCTAAACCTAATTTGAGAGAAGTATAACTTGAAGATTATCTACAGTTTTTCCAAGTTTACATGGACCTCAACAGTGAGAGAGAGAGAGAGAGAGAGAGAGAGAGAGAGAGAGAGAGAGAGAGAGAGAGAGAGAGAGAGAGTTAGCTTTTTATCCACCAGAATTAAACTCTGAAACGTCTTTCAAAGATGAGAGGACGTCTCACTGCGAGTTCTTGCAATGAGATGTTCCAGTTCGAATTCAGAATTTTTTTTTCCTTATTCCAAAGGGATCCAAAAGTTTGGTCAACAATGCAATATCTCGATCGGTACATCTGGTGAAATATTGTGCTGAGATTTCAGGATTTCAGTTGGTTTTATTTCTAACGGGCTATAGCATATTTAAATCCGCCAATGGAGTTTGAAGGAGGCTATGTGTTAGCCCCTGTGTGTGTGTGATTTTGTTTGTGAACAGCTTCCAGGACACAATTTTAATCGTAGAGTAATGAAACATGCAGGGATGAACTATTATGTTAAAAGCTCGAAATGATCAAATTTTTTCAGGTCAAGGTCCAAGGTCAAGGTTAGGGTCAAGCAAAATGTTCAACTCACGTAATCAGGCACAATTTTGTACATCGTTGTGATAGACTTCAAACTTGGTTCATATTTGAGTGTATGAAAATCTACGCCAATTATCACATGTTAAGGTCAAATGTCAAGGTCAAGGTCAAGCAAGAGGTCGAAAAATAAGCTGCCGCGGCGGAGGTCAGCTCTCTACTGAGTGCCCCTCTAGTTTCTTGTGATAATTATAGTTCTTTATATCTGTCCCATTCATCTCAAATCTTCATTCCCCGAGACGATTCAGCCACCGCTGTGCTCACTAATTAAGCTTTGCAGACATTAATATCTTTTCCTACTAACAACAGCTGTAAAATTTAAAGTGATTTTTAACTCCACTGCTTTTATTAGTCTGTTGTTGTTGCTTTTTTAACTGATAGCTTTCATCCAATTGTGAATTATTTATTACCATTGTTATATACTATTTTTCAACATAAAATTTCATGTAATTATTTCATCAAGTATAATAAATTTCTAATAAAACATTTATAAAAACTTGTGGAAAAGCTTATTTATATTAACTTAGCCGTTGATATGCATGTTCAATGTATATATATACATATATATATATATATATATATATATATATATATATATATATATATATATATATATATATATATATATACATATTATATATACAGTATATATATGTATATATATACATATATATACATACGTATATATATATATATATATATATATATATATATATATATATATATATATATATATATATATATATATATATATATATACTAGGTAGTCAAACATACAAGGACATTTAAATTGTAGTTCAAATCAAGAACTAAATAGTATTGGAATTTTGTAACTCATATCTAACAGTTATTCCTATGTCACTGGATATAGTCCTAATATGAATATGTTAATTTAATCTCTTTAATTATAGACAATTTCAGGTATATAGTAAAGGATGATACTTTGATTTTATTCTTAAAGAAGAACAAACGATATGATTTGATTCATATATAAATATATATATATATATATATATATATATATATATATATATATATATATATATATATATATATATATATATATATATATATACATATATATATATACATATATATATATATATATATATATATATATATATATATATATATATATATATATATATATATATATATATATAAATATACCTATTTGAAGGTTTAAAGGCCACTCATGAATGGCAGAGGCAAGGGACAACGACATTGTCCTATCAAAGAAACAATGCCCTAGAGACTGACCATAATTACATATGATCAGCGTATAAGCCCCCTGGCCACCCAAGCCAGAACCAAGGAGGGTCAGGCTATGACTGCTGATGACTCAGCATACAGACCTATAGTTTCCCCTAAACCCTCCATCCCTGCTCACAAGGATGGTGAAATTGCAGCGACCAGATGAACTAACTAGTTTAAGCATGACTCGAACCCCAGTCTTGCGATCACCAGTCAGGGACGTTAGCACATCGACCACCGTAACATATACATATACTTATACATATACATATACATATACATAGATACATACATAAATATACATATACACATACATATACATATACATACTCATATGCAAATGGGAGTGTAGGATCTGATAACAGGAATCTGCCTGTGCTTTCCTAAGACCAGTTTAATCTAGATCAACAAACAATGATTTGGGAGATATGAGAATGAAGGAGATATGAACCGTGTTCATCATCGTGGTTTGGTAAATCCCGTTATAAATAGCAGCCCATTAATCTCCCTGATTTATAGCCATTGAGAAGGACCAGTCCTGTATTTATCATCTCAGGAATTACATTTCCTTCTTTCAACATTGTATGAAACATTAACCAGGATTTGCTAAGGAATGTAATGAATTTTTAAGCTCCTGTGACGAGCCGAAAGAAGGTTGTGACTCAAAGACAGGATGAAAGCAACTGAGCTCTTTATTACAGACACTCGCCTTTATATACAAAAACTCAATGCAACAGGAAATTTCCTGTTCAGCCGGTTAACAGTGAGAAAAAACATGCATGTTATTTCATGTTCTTTTTAAGGCGAGGGGAGAGTGAAGATACAAGCATAATATATACACAAAATGAAATGTCGTTACTATGTACGATCGTGTGACACACGGTTGGTACACTCCTGTCGTCTAGATATACTGTGCGTAAGCAAGCCATTACGAGGTGACTGAGAGACGAGTCAAATGCAACTAACTTTATTTGGACAGAGCATGAGTATATATACAACCCGCTCCAGTCTAGAATGTGTGCAAGCGAGCCGTTAGGAGGTGACTGAGAGACGAGTCAAATGCAACTAATTTTATTTGGACAGAGCATGTGTATATATACAACCCGCTCCAGTCTAGAATGTGTGCAAGCGAGCCATTAGGAGGTGACTGAGAGACGAGTCAAATGCAACTAATTTTATTTGGACAGAGCATGAGTATATATACAACCCGCTCCAGTCTAGAATGTGTGCAAGCGAGCCGTTAGGAGGTGACTGAGAGACGAGTCAAATGCAACTAATTTTATTTGGACAGAGCATGAGTATATATACAACCCGCTCCAGTCTAGAATGTGTGCAAGCGAGCCGTTAGGAGGTGACTGAGAGACGAGTCAAATGCAACTAATTTTATTTGGACAGAGCATGAGTATATATACAACCCGCTCCAGTCTAGAATGTGTGCAAGCGAGCCGTTAGGAGGTGACTGAGAGACGAGTCAAATGCAACTAATTTTATTTGGACAGAGAATGAGTATATATACAACCCGTTCCAGTCTAGAATGTGTGCAAGCGAGCCGTTAGGAGGTGACTGAGAGACGAGTCAAATGCAACTAATTTTATTTGGACAGAGCATGAGTATATATACAACCCGCTCCAGTCTAGAATATGTGCAAGCGAGCCGTTAGGAGGTGACTGAGAGACGAGTCAAATGCAACTAATTTTATTTGGACAGAGCATGTGTATATATACAACCCGCTCCAGTCTAGAACGACACAAAAAAAATTAAGCACAATGATGCAGGAACACAGAGATATAAACGGGTTATCAGGTAGAGGGGAGAGAGCAATAACGACAATGTTAAATACAAAGAAAAAAAATACCATTACAGTGTACGAGCGTGTGTGATACACGTATGGTACAACTGATATTAAAGGTTGTGCAATGTTTATTAAAATAAGGTCATAGTTTTCATTGATACTTTACATATGGATTACTGCATTGCAATTGTTCAGTGGCTACTTTCCGCTTTAAGTTTAAAGGCTGTTCATGAATGGGAGAGGCAAGGGACAGTGACAATGCCTTAGTTGGAGAATGTTCTAGAAACTGACTATATATACATATGATCAGTACTGAGTCCCCTCTTCCTCCAAGCTAGGACCAGGAAGGTCCAGGCAATGGCTTATGAAGAATCAGCAGATAGACTTATAGGCTCCACCAAACTTCTTATCCTTAGCTCACAAGGATGGTGAGGTTGCAGACACTACAAGAAACTATCAAGCATGAGCGGGACTCCAATCCCAGTCATGCAGATCCCTAGGTAGGGACGTTTTCAATATGCTAAGTGTAGAAAGGATTTTTCAACTAAGGTAAGCAGATCTTCTAGGAGAAGGACACTTCAAACTCAAACAATTGTTCTCTAGTCCTAGGTAGTGCCATAGCCTCTGTACCATGTTCCTTCACTGCTTTGGATTAGAGTTCTCGTACTTGGGAGTTTACTCAGGTACACTATTATATCTGTTTCCTTATTTCCTTTCCTTGCAGGGTTATTTATCTTGTTGGATTCCCTGGGATTGTAGCATTCTAATTTTTCAACTAGGGTTGTAGTTAATAATAATAATAATAATAATAATAATAATAATAATAATAATAATAATAATAATAATAATAATCACAATAATAATAATAATAATAATAATAATAATAATAATAATAGTATTATTATTATTATTATCATTATTATTATTATTATTATTATTATTATTATCATTACAATAATAATAATAATAAAAATAATAATAATAATAATAATAATGATAATAATAATAATTAATTCAAAACCTATTTTTTTCTGATTAATGCTTTTCATATAAATAAATGAATAAATTAAAACCGTTAGTTTATTTCGTTTGAAATAAAAACAGGACATATTTAATTACTAATTTGATAATGAGTCAGTCAAACTAAACATTCTAATCCAAGTAATAGACACAAAATTTACAGATTTGGTATCGAGTGAAAGAATGTCAAAACCAAATCCTTGAATTTTAATTACATTCAAAGCCTAAATACCTTCAATTCATTTAGCTGGCAATATGTATAAATCTACATAGGTCTATTTGCTCATGTGACTTAATTCGCAGCTTGAAAATATTATGTATTTTTTAAATAATGTTGGAACCCTGAGCTTATAGCATCTTGCTTTTCCAACTAGGATTATAGCCTACCTTGTAAAAATAATAATAATAATAATAATAATAATAATAATAATAATAATAATAATAATAATAATGATAATGATAATAATAATGATGATGATGATGATGATAATAATAATAAAAAAAAAATAATAATAATAATAACAATATTAATAATAATAATAATAATAATAGTAATAATAATAATTCTTATATCCATTTTAAAAATCAAATAAGAACCATACAACTTAGCTAGAATTTCAAAAAATACAAAAAAGACTTTTTCTTAGATCCATCAACACCAAGAATATAAAACCAAAAAATAAATTTCCACCAGAGACTTTCATCAATCTTCATCAACCTTATGTTTTACGACTTTTGAGAATATACCAGGTGACGTTTTGAATAGGACAATTTTACACTTAAATAAATAATCTATAATAAGACGAAAGGCTGGCCATTCATCATACCAACTTCTCTGCCTTGTTCTTCATGTTGAATTTTCATTTATTCTTTTTGGAGCTGTGGCTATTTTTTGACTAGTCCTGGGGTATAATTCATTAAAAGTATAAAGACCGCTCATGAATGGTAGAGGTAAGGGGCAGTGACATTGCCCTATCAAGTAGTACAATGCCCTAGAGATTGACCATATATACAGAAGATCAGTGCCCAAGCTCCCTCTCCACCCAAGCTAGGACCAAGACGGCCAGACAGTGGCTGCCAGTGACTCAGCAGATAGACCTATAGGCTTCCCCCAAACCCCACATCCTTAGCTCACAAGGACGTTAGGGTTGTAGCAACCAAAAGAACTAACGAGTTTGAACGGGACTCGAACCCCAGTCTGGTGTCCATCAGTCAGGGACGTTACCGCATGGGCCAATATAACTTCAAGGATGACAATGTTTAATGAAACTATGGTTCTTTTGTTATATATATATATATATATATATATATATATATATATATATATATATATATATATATATATATATATATATATATATATATATATATGTATATATATGTACATATATATATATATATATATATATATATATATATATATATATATATATATATATATATATATATATATATATATATATATATATATATATATATATATATATATATATATATATATATATATATATATATATATATATATATATATATATATATATATATATATATATATATATATATATATATATATATATATATGTTTGTGTGTGTGCGTGTGTGTGTTTCTGTGTGCGTGTGTTTATGACCGTATGAGTATATGCAGATCACTCATCTACGGTTGTCAGTTTATTTCACCTGGTTAAGTCATTACTTCTTCCTCATTTCTTCAGGCTCCAAAAATAGCAATTTTCATCCACAAGGAATTCACAGCTCATCGTTTTAATCCCCGATTTATTAAACGTAGCGAGTTGAAGTAAGGCAGTTGGACGGCCATAAACTCCTTGAAATATTTAGGATACTTTAAAACCCAAGTTCGTAAAAACTCTCTGTATTTCGGTGGAAATTTTTCTTGAGGGAAATAATCTCCTGGAATAACTTCTCAGACCCAAAAAATCCCATTGAGTTGTTTATAAATCTTTATAATGAGCCTCGTATAAAATGTAATGTATGAAAGCGTTATGATATAATAAATGCTCCCTTGGCTTTTGTTTTTCTCATTAAGAAGCGTTATCTAACTTTCGTTACTGTTATTCGTTGCTTTATGGGCGTTATCACCTCCACCAACGAAGTTGGAAGGAGGTTATGTTTATTCCCTGTTTGTGTGCTTGTATATTTATGTGGTTTTTTGTGTGTGTGATTGTTTGTGAACAACTTCCTGGCCATAATATATTTATATATATATATATATATATATATATATATATATATATATATATATATATATATATATATATATATATATATATATATATGTATATGTATATATATATATGAATATAAATATATATATATATATATATATATATATATATATATATATATATATATATATATATATATATATATATATATATAAGATTTTGATTTCAATTTAAATTTTCTTTTAAGTATTATAGAAACTATTTAATTAAAATGAAAATTGCTTTGATAATAACTCAACATTGATAGGTAAGTGACCACCGATTATATCCGTTGAAAAACAGCGATTTCACAATTACATCTAGAGAAGATTACCTCAATGGAGTTTATGCCAAAAAAGGGACGTAATTTCATTGCCAGCACAGATGCCAACAGAAGCAGTTTA
>NC_090745.1:117924813-117927313 GCF_036898095.1 Palaemon carinicauda | reverse complement strand
TAATATTTCTCTCCATCAATCACAATATCCAAAACTATTCCCAGAACATCAATAATAAAATAACAGAGCTGAAGAAAATCGCTCTCTCTCTCTCTCTCTCTCTCTCTCTCTCTCTCTCTCTCTCTCTCTCTCTCTCTCTCTCTCTCTCTCTAATATGTCAGAAAGAGAAAGACGTTGAAAATAAAAACGAATCTCTTCATCTGAGCCTAATTGAAAAGAGGAAAGGACATGAAGAACCTCCCCCACCCCCGCAACCTCTTCCCCTGACCCCCAAGATAACCCCCTCCCCTCTCTCTTTGTCAAGGTCATCCCTTGCAATAAAAGCAAAGCTTTGCTTTTTACTTATCACTGTTAGAAAAAACTTGTAATTTTAATCGGAAATTTTCCGTATTTCAATAAAATACAGGCGACCGTTCTCTTACCTTACTTTGTTATTACTGTACATCTCACGGGCTGGTGACCATAATACCAGTATTTTACGTCAATATATCAGTTTTTTTTAAAACGGTAGAGATCCTGGGATAAATATCGACATATATTTACGTTTTTTTTTTTTAATTCATTTTATTTTTTATTTATTTTTTTTTAGTGCAAATTATTAACAGTGACTAAGTTATCTCGATTTTGCCTCGTTGCTGCCAATTAATTAACCACTGCTAAAACTTCACAAACTCGAAGTCAATATAAAGTGATGGTCATATAGAAGCAGTATATTTATTATCCAAGACAATATAAAAGATTTTATTGACATTTAAAGGTTTTAATGGCGCTTATGAATGATATAGGCAAGGAGCAGTGACATTGCCCTATGAAGCAGGGAAATGCCTTAGAGACTGACCATATATGCATGTGATCAGCTCACAAGACCCTTCTCCACACTAGCTAGGACCAAGGAGGGCCAGGCAATGGCTGCTGATGACTTAACAGATAGACCTATAGGCTCCTTTAGTTCATAAGGATAGAGAGGTTGCAGCAACCAAATGAACGAACGAGTTTCAGCGGGACTCTAACCCTAATCTTATGATCATCAGTCAGGGACGTTACCAAAATCAATTGTGCATTTATATATGATTATATTTATACAAATGTATCACAAAATATTCAAACAGATTTATGTTTTAGTTTGGGTAAACACAGATTATTATTGCTGTCGAATTTCTGGTATTTTATAGAAAGAACATTTCAAAAAGAAAAAAAGAAAAAGAAATTCTAAACACTGGTGTGATTACCGTATATCATTCGAAGAAGAAAAAAATATATATATTTTTGTAAATTTTTCATAAATCATCTCTTCAGTCAAAAGTTTTTTTTATAATTTCTTCCTTTTGGAAATACTTAAAATACCACACGAATATAAAGCCAGAGCCATTAGGCTGAATCAAGGAGCCTATATTACCCATCGTTTAAATAATGACCTCACCAACTCCTTTATTACCAAACCTGAGCGAAATTAGGATCTTTATACTTTTATTTATTTTAATTTTGTTTATATCTTTACTTCAAAGACACATCAGTTTACATGATTGCATTTTCACGTCTAAATTAAATTTTTTTCTTCATTGTATTTAGGTTATAAAAGACTGTTTTGAAAAAAGAAATAATATTTTAGGTAATAGATAAGTGTAGCTTGTATTTAGCTTATGAAAAACTATATCTTATAAAGAAAAATAATAATATATATTTTTTAAAAGACTATATTTAAAAAGAAAAAATATTTTAGGTAATAGATAATTGTAGCTTGTATTTAGCTTATGAAAACTATAGCTTAAAAAGAAAAATAATAATCTCTATTTATAAAAGACTATATTTTAAAAAGAAAAAAAATATTTTAGGTAATAGATAAGTGTGGCTACAATGAACCAGATAAAAGTTAGATTTCAGTTCGGCTTTTTGTTCAAGAACAATATAATTATCAATAATAATAATAATTATAATTAATAATAATAATAATAATAATAATAATAATAATAATTATTATTATTATCATTATTGTTTATTATTATTATTATTATTATTATTATTATTATTATTATTATTATTATTATTATTATTATTATTATTATTATTATTATTAATGATAATAAAGATAATTATGATTAATAATAGGGATAATTATCATTAATAAAAGTTATCAATAATAATAAAAATAATAAATATTGATAAAAGTAAGTTTCCAGATTTTTTTACATAGAATAAACTACCGCTAAATACAGATAGAAAAGGGGAGAAGATGAGGCCTATATACGGAGAAAGATATCAGCATAAACTACAAGATGAAGATGAAAATAAAATTCTACTCCTGTATGCATAAGCAGCTAATATCAGTAAAGTTAAAACCATTCAAAATCTTCAGTACGTGAGTATGTTTGCCTGTGCGCTTTTCCTTACTAAAGAAATTCAATCTAAGATCAGGATTGAAAAGTAGACCGACCAAAAATATTTTTTTTTTCTCTCTAGCTTTTAAACTTTCTAGAAAACTGCAAAATTCGGAAAAAGAAGG
>NC_090745.1:117904813-117917313 GCF_036898095.1 Palaemon carinicauda | reverse complement strand
CTTATTTGCACTCTTTCGGATTGCCGGGCTTTGAGGTAGTACACTATCTTATCCTGGCATCCATTCTGTTTTCTTCTAGTGCTGTACCCGACCCGGCTGCCGGCCTATGTGGCTGGCAGCCGGGCAGTCGGAGTTCTCTGGTTCTTTTGCTGCTGGCCGGCATCGGTTGTTTACCTTTGCCGGCCAGCTATTGTCACGCTCTTGTCTGCCAGTCGCTACGAGTGGTGGCCGGCAGCCGGGTGCTACCTTGTGTAGCCGACATTGGCTGTTGCCGGCCGGCAGTTACTGCCAGCCGGCACATGCATTTGAACCAGCGTTCTGCCGCCTTATAGCTGTTAAGTAGTATACTTTAAAGCTAGTTATGGTGTGTGCCGGCCGGCAAGTGCCGGCGCATTACCTTCTATACTGTACCAGTATTCTTCAGTATAGCATATACTGTAGGGAGAAAACTATAGTATGGTATTGGTACAACACTGTGTGTTCTAACACTTTTGTGTTGTCTTGCACACCTCTTTGGTGTTGCCTTAAAGATAAGAAAGTGAGTTCTTTCATGTCTATTATCCGGTATTTTAAAATCATATCTTAGGTGTGAGCTCCACCTGTTTCCTCTGGAAATTTGTCATTGGTTACTCTAGGACAGATTAACCATACGATTTTATTATCTGGAAGGCTGCAACAATTGGTTGTGCGGGAAACACAAGTGTGTGTCTTTCCTTTCTGATTTGTTATGCTAACTGTGCATATCCAGTGATACGTAGTTCACTTGATACTCATGAAAATTTCTTCTCTTTACAGGAGGTACGTCCGAAGTGCGGAAGTGCTTTCTGCAACGTCCGCAGTAAGAACTTCTGCGGACATGAGTTATGTAGGAGGCACGCAGCATGCGCTGTCTCCAAGGGTGATCTCCGGTATTGGGACCCCCACGTATGTACCGTGTGCTCTAACCTGATTACTGAGGCTTTTGATTCCCCTAGGACAGCGGAATCAAGGGATATAGCAAGGGAGAAGCTTCGTACCTGGGTAAAGGGCTTCCAGAAGAACACCTCTGGACCTTATCTTCCAAGTGAAAAGATGAGGGCTTACCTTTTCCCTAGGGCATCAGCTGATGCAGTGATTCCCAGCCTCAAGAGGAGATCCCCCTAGTTCAGATCCAGGTGGATGCTGAAGTCGCGGTCGCCTTGCAAGACATCCAGTTGGACGACAGGATGTCAGACGTGTCCGAGCGTCTGGAGGAAGACCTCCTGGCAGGAGGCCAGGATGAAGATCAAGCCCCAGACATTGTAGAGGAAGAGGCCGACGAGGTGTCGGCTGCTCCGGTTCAGATCCCTATTCCCTCAACATCGTCCGCTCTCCCAGTAGAGCCGGGACAGGCCCTCTCCTCCATTGTTGGAATGATTCAACAAATGCAGAAGGAGAATATTGAGAAGGCGGCTGCAATGGAACTGCAGATGCAGAAGCTTGCAGCATCACGTGGGCCCCAGAAAAGGCTCAATGTGAAAGACCTTCCCTTGTGCTCAGATGCTAACCCGTGGAGATATGCTGAGCACGTGCCGATGACGACTGGAAAGATCGTCATGTCGGATAAGTTGGGTTTAGTTCCCCTTGAGGAGGTGGAATTCTGGCCCAGCAAAGGGTCATATCCGGACTGTTATGTCCGGTTGAGGAAGGAACCATCTTCAAAGGAGGAGACAGAGCCGAAGGAGGTCATAGTGATGGACCATGCTAAGGCTCAAGCTTTGCTTTCATCTTCGATGAAAGAGAGGGGCTTCACGAACTCAAAGGTAGCTGCATTGAGTAAGAAGCTCCCTTTCTTTGTGTCCTCTCCTGCTAGAGCCTTCCCCTTTTTGCAGAAAGGGTTTGCGGCTGTATTAAAAGCAGTCGAGGCTGGCAAACCTTGCCCCTCCCTGGAGGAGTGTAAACCCTTGTCGCTGGCCCTACTTATAGACCACAAGGACTGGAAGGACGCCCATCTTACCTTCTCAGTCGGGAAGTTGGAGGCTGATATTGCCGGACGTCAGTTCGGTGAGAACCTCCCTAAGCTGTCTGACTTTCTTTTGCGGAGAGAGCTCAAGACAAAAGAAAGACTGGCTGCCTCAATGTCTCTTCAGACCACTCTTGAGACGATGGCAAGTGACCCCAAGGTCCATGAAATGTTCATGGTAGTGGCCAAGACTCATCTGGCCACAGTGATGAAGGATCTTTACAGCTTCGTCAGGGCGAGGAGAGCTTGTAGGGAGTTCGTGTTCACCTCGGCTACAGTGAGGCACGAGCCAAGGAAACTAATCTCCTCCAACATTTGGGGCAAAGACCTTTTCCCTAGCAAATTGGTCAAAGAAGTTGTTGATAAGGCCGCCACGGAGAATAGAAATCTTCTCCAGAAGTGGGGCCTGTCTATCAAGAGAAAGTCTTCCCCGGATGAGAGTCCCCAACCAAAGAGGAAGACTAAGAGGACTAGGCTACCGTCTCGGCCAGCCAAGCCATTTGGACAGCAACAGCAACAGCAATTGCCGATGCCTTCAGTGCCCCAGATGGTGGCACAAACCCCGACCACATTCCAGTGGGTACCCCAGGCCGTGTCGACGCAGTCCCCGGCATTCAACCCAACGTTCGAAGGGCACTCAACTTCCTTTCCAGCAAAGCCTAGAGGAGCAGCCAGAGGCTCGTCTAGGCGCCCCTCAAGGGGAAGGGGATTCAGGGGTGGTCGCGGTCAGGGAGGCAAGACCTCAGGACAACAGTCCAAGTGAGATGATACCGGTAGGAGGGAGACTTCAGAATTTTCGGGATCGGTGGACCTTCGATCCCTGGACCCACAGCCTACTCAAGAATGGACTGGGCAAGAGCTGGTACAGCACTCCACCCCCGTGCCCTCGGTTTTTCCAACACTCCACCCCCGTTCTGGAGGAGTACATCCAAGATCTGTTGGCGAAAAAAGTGATCCGAAGGGTAAAGTCCATCAAATTCCAAGGGAGGCTGTTTTGTGTTCCCAAGAAGGACTCGGAAAAACTCAGAGTCATTCTGGACTTCTCGCCACTCAACAAGTTCATAGTGAACTGCAAGTTCAAGATGCTAACACTGCAACACATAAGGACCTTACTGCCCAAGAGGGCATATACCGTCTCCATAGACTTGTCAGACGCCTATTGGCACGTTCCAATCAACCGTCGACTCTCCCCCTACCTAGGGTTCAAGCTACAACGAAGACTATACGCCTTCAGAGCCATGCCATTCGGGCTAAATATAGCTCCAGGATCTTCACGAAGCTTGCGAGCGTAGCTCTCAAACAATTACGCCTAAAGGGAATTCAGGTAGTAGCCTACCTGGACGACTGGCTGGTGTGGGCAGCATCCAAGACAGAATGCTTGCAAGCTTCCATTCAAGTGATCCAGTTCCTAGAGTATCTAGGCTTTAAGATCAACAGAATAAAGTCTCGACTTTCTCCATCTCAAAAGTTCCAGTGGCTGGGAATCCACTGGGACCTAATGTCACACCATTTCTCCATCCCGGCGAAGAAAAGGAAGGAAATAGCGGGTTCTGTCAAGAGACTTCTAGATTCCGAAAGGATATCAAGACGCGAACAGGAGAGAGTACTGGGTTCTCTCCAGTTTGCTTCGGTGACAGACCCGGTGCTAAGAGCACAGCTAAAGGATGCAACCGGAGTTTGGAGAAGTTATGCATCAAACGCGCGAAGAGATCTGAGAAGACCAGTTCCGCTTTGTCTACGTACTCTTCTCAGGCCTTGGTCCCAAGCCAGACATCTAAAGAAGTCGGTTCTTCTTCAGCCACCTCCCCCGTCGGTGACAATTCACTCAGACGCCTCAAAGGAGGGATCGGGAGGTCACTCTCATCGGAAAAAAGTCCAGGGGACTTGGTCCAAGCTATTCAAGACCTTTCACATAAACTTTCTAGAAGCTATGTCAGTGCTCCTTACCTTAAAGAAAGTCTCCCCGCGTCATTCGATCCACATAAGGTTGGTGCTGGACAGCGAGGTAGTTGTGAGATGCTTGAATCGACAAGGATCAAGGTCACCACCTCTCAAGCAGGTGATGTTGGCCATCTTCCGATTGGCGGAAAAGAAGAAGTGGTACTTGTCGGCAGTTCACCTTCAAGGAGTCCGCAATGTGACAGCGGACGCTCTATCCAGGTTCACACCGATAGAGTCGGAATGGTCCCTAGACGCAGGATCATTCTCCTTCCTCTTGAGTCAAGTCCCAGAACTGCAGATAGACCTCTTTGCGACGAAAGACAACAAGAAGTTGCCCCTGTACGGGTCCCCATACGAGGACCCCTTAGCGAAAGCAGTGGACGCGATGTCCCTCGACTGGAGCAGATGGTCCAGGATTTATCTGTTCCCTCCTCACAACCTTCTGTTGAGGGTCCTCAACAAACTGAGATCCTTCAAGGGGGTAGCGGCAATAGTGGCCCACAAGTGGCCGAACAGCGTGTAGTTCCCCCTGGCATTGGAACTACGGTTGAAGTTTCTACCGCTACCAGATCCAGTTCTGACCCAGCGAGTCCAGAAGTCGACTGTCTGCGCTTCATTACAGAAAACCCGGACCCTGCAGCTCATGATTTTCTCTCCCTAGCGGTGAGAAAGCGTTTCGGGATTTCGAATGCCAGCATAGACTTCCTAGAGGAATATAAGTGCAAATCTACTAGAAGGCAATATGAGTCATCTTGGAGAAAATGGGTGGCCTTTGTCAAGGCAAATAATCCGCAGGAGATCTCGACGGACTTCTGCTTATCTTTCTTCATCCACCTCCATGGTCAAGGGTTGGCAGCTAACACGATTTCGACGTGTAAGTCTGCTTTGACAAGACCCATTCTATATGCCCTCCAGGTCGACCTCGCTAACGAGATCTTTAATAAAGTTCCGAAAGCCTGCGCTAGGCTCAAACCTTCAGCACCTCCAAAGCCCATTTCATGGTCTTTAGACAAAGTTCTTCATTTCGCTTCTCTGTTGAGAAATGAGGAGTGTGCGTTAAAGGATTTGACCCAAAAAGTTATTTTCCTATTTGCACTTGCGTCCAGGGCCAGGGTTAGTGAGATTGTAGCCCTCTCGAAAGAGGAAGGTCGAGTTCAGTTCCTGGATGGGGGAGAACTGAACCTGTTTCCGGATCCTACGTTTCTTGCCAAGAATGAGTTACCCACCAACGGGTGGGGTCCCTGGAGAATCTGCCCTCTGAAAGAAGATGCATCTCTATGTTCAGTAGAATGCCTAAAGGTCTATCGTCATAGAACTTCAGACTTCAAGGGTGGTCAGCTATTTAGGGGAGAAACATCATGCTCAAATTTATCACTGAATCAACTCAGGGCGAAAATCACATATTTTATTCGCAGAGCGGATCCTGACAGTACACCCGCAGGTCACGATCCGAGGAAAGTTGCCTCATCCTTAAATTTCTTTAATTGTATGGATTTTGAACATCTTCGTTCATACACTGGCTGGAAGTCTTCCAAAGTGTTCTTTCGCCACTATGCGAAGCAAGTGGAGCCACTAAAGAGATCTGTGGTAGCAGTGGGTTGCGTCATTAACCCTGCTGTTTAACTCTGCGAGGAACAGTGGTTTTAATTGGGACGATTAATTCCAGGGTGAGTGTGTAGTTACATACTGTGCTACAAACTAAGTGAGGGCACTGAGTTGCCCACGTTGACTGTTCCACTTCCAAAGGTGAACCTAGCATAAGTGCAGACATGTGTGCCGAGCGTTTCTAACACTAATGTGACTGATTAGTAATACAGACTTTTCTGACTGATACCTCGGTATGTTAAAAGTGGCACTAATGTTTTTCTTTCAGATAAACAAGTTTCTCTTTACTATCATACTTATGCTTAAAGTTTTGGTTATCCTCTTCTTATATATATATATATATATATATATATATATATATATATATATATATATATATATATATATATATATATATATATATATATATATATATATATATATAAAATTGTTGTTAATCTGTCTATTGTCTGTCAATAAACTTGTTCTTGAGAACCTTGCGTCTCCTTCACCTGTGTCAATTTATTAGTATAATTGAGCATTCATTCTATGTATATTTATCTGGGATAATTCTAATAGATTGTTCCTTTATGCAAGCTAATGTTGCATTGGTTTATGCTTTCCCTTAGCGGGAGGACTCCACCCCATAAGGGGATGGTGGCGGATTTACAAGTTTCCTCCTATGCGGATATAAACCTTTGTCCAATACAAGTATTGAGCGGAGAACTGGTCGATATTTCATATTGACGCAGTGGTTCTTTACAAACTATGCTTTACTTAATATAGGGTGAGACCACTATATTGGCTTGCCTGGTATTCATTCATAGGTATATGTACTCTTTGAGACTTTTCCAGAGTCTAGTAGGACTCTTCCCTGTAGGGGGCAGGAAGCTCTAACATGGTTTATGGTTAGTTGAAAAGATGTATAACGGTAACATCTTAGGTCTCTAGGTCTAGTCGACCGGGGAAATACCTCCGGGAAGTACGGCACGTTCTGAGAATCCACAGATACAGTAATGCTCTGGTATACTTCCATCAGGACGACATGGCTTGAGCCCAAAAAACGGATTTTGAGCGAAGCGAAAAATCTATTTTTGGGTGAGATGGCCATGTCGTCCTGATGGACCCGCCCTTCCCTTTCTATGAAAGGGCTGTAGGACCCCTCCCTACATACAGTATCTGTAGCACCTCGTGTATCGCTACAAGGAATACAGATGGCGCCAGAATCGGCGCAATGCACGCTTACGAAACGGGAGAAGAGAGAGCCTTACGAACGTCTCTCCTTTTCGTTTTCTTGCCAATTGACCCCTTCGAAGTGTTATCTCTGTTCGGGGGGCAGATTGCCATGTGGCCTGTCAAGAATACGTCCTCTGATATTTCGCGATATCCCTGGTAGGGAAATTCGCTCCAGGAGTTAGAATTCTCGGTACCTTAAGGTAAATTCTCTGGGAATATTGCCGTAGTTGTAATATACCCTAGGAAGCTACCCTATAGGAACTTCCATCAGGACGACATGGCCATCTCACCAAAAAATAGATTTTTCGCTTCGCTCAAAATCCGTTTTATATATATATATATATATATATATATATATATATATATATATATATATATATATATATATATATATATATATGTATATATATATGTCTGTGTATATAAAACTAACAATGACACAAACCTCGTTATAAAAAGAGTTCCATTTATATTTCTTTTTCCAGCGTGAAAGCGTAACTGACGTTTTGCAAACAGCTCGTCGATTTGCTGGAACGATACCCAATAACTCCCACGAACAACTGACCTCGTTCACTCAACTACCCAAAGGAGACTGATTGAGATCACTTGTCAGCGCTGTATACTACCCATGTATTTTACCGTGTCGTTCCATTTTGCGTTCCTGTGTCTAGTCCGCTAGTTTATCTCGCTTGGGTTAAAAGCTTTATAAGAGAAATTCTCTATGTATGTTATCTATATAGGCTTTTATTCAAATAATAATTTGATAATATTTATTTGAAATAAAATCTGATAGAAGGATACGCGGTTTAAGAGACGCATTGATAGAATTTACGAAGTATTTTTTTTTTTTTTTTTTTTTGGTTACCTTAACTCTAATTGTAGAATTGGATATCCTATCTCTTTCGTATGGCAAATAGAATACTTTGCAAAGTATTTCTGAGTTTATATATATACTATATATATATATATATATATATATATATATATATATATATATATATATATATATATATATATATATATATATATATATATATATATATATATATATAAATTTATATATATAGACATATATATACATATATAACACTATATATATTTATATATATATATACACACACACACATATATATATATATATATATATATATATATATATATATATATATATATATATATATATATATATATACATATGCGTGTTTCTATGTACGTATGTATGTATGTATGTAGATGTATATTTATTTATATATATATATATATATATATATATATATATATATATATATATATATATAATATATATACATATATATATATATGAGTATATATATATATATATACATACATATACATAAATATATATATATACATATACATATAAACATATATATACATATATATATATATATATATATATATATATATATATATATATATATATATATATATATATATATATATATACATATACATATATATATATATATATATATATATATATATATATATATATATATATATATATATATATATATATATTTATATTTATATACATACATACATACATACATGCATGCATACATACATGTATATACATACATACATACATACATACATACATACATATATGTATATACATACATCATCATCAGCCGTTATTAGCCCACTGCACCACAATGTAGCCATGATAATTACTGAAACTCCACTCATCAACTGACGCATTACGCATGTTGTTTCTGATGCAAATGAGGTAGAGTTGAATCACCAGCTGTGTATTTTGCTAATGGAATACCCACCACATTGCCTCAGTGTGTTCAGTTGGTCGTAATAAGCTCTTACTACTGTCTAATATCATTTTTTTCATCTGATTTCATCGTTAATTTTTCAGTATTTTGAGTATTTAATTATATTTTTTTTCTATTGATGTTCATTTTCAGAAAAGGACTGATATTTGGTATTATATTTTACATTTGTTAAAGATGAATTCTTAAAATCATTCCCTTGGATATTGATCTGATGGATTTTAAGTGCAATATATATATATATATATATATATATATATATATATATATATATATATATATATATATATATATATATATAAACATACATATTTATACATACACACACACACACATATATATATATATATATATATATATATATATATATATATATATATATATATATATATATATATATATATATATATATATATATATATATATATATATATATATATATATGAATATTTATGTGTATATACATGTATATATATGTATATGTATACATATATATATACATATATATATATATATATATATATATATATATATATATATATATGTGTGTGTGTATATATAAATATATGTATATATATATGTATACATATACATATATATATACATGTATATACACATATATATTCATATTTATATATATGTGGCCGCGGGGGCATAAAACAATTAGAATAGCGCCAACGTTATCCCTGCGTGTCGTAAGAGGCGACTAAAAGGGACGGGACGAGGGGGCTGGGAACCCCCTCTCCTGTAAAAGTCTCCTGTGAGACAGCAACAAAGAGATGGAGCTGGGGGGAGAGTGACTGCTCCCCGCACTCTAGTTTTGGGGTGTTTGAATGTGCGTGGATGTAGTACGATAGAGAGTAATAGATGTGAGATTGGAAGTATGTTTAGAAGTAGAAGGATGGATGTATTGGCCTTGTGTGAGACAAAGATGAAAGGAAAGAGTGAAGTGATGTTTGGTGAAATGTCTGGTAGAGTGTCCAGGATTGAAAGGGGAAGAGCGAGAGAGGGTGTGGCTTTATTGCTGAGTGAATGGATGACAGGTAAAGTAGTGGAATGGAAGGAGATATCATCTAGGTTAATGTGGGTAAGGGTTAGGTTGGGTAGGGAATGTTGGGCGTTTGTCAGTGCGTATGGGCCAGGTAGTGAGAAAAATGAAGAAGAGCGGAATGAGTTCTGGAATGAATTAACTAGGTGTGTAGAAGGACTGGGTAGAAGGAATTATGTAGTTGTTATGGGTGACTAAAATGCTAGAGTGGGTGCTGGAGAGGTAGAAGGTGTCATTGGGAAGTATGGCGTACCAGGTGAAAATGAGAGTGGTGAGAGACTGGTAGATATGTGTGTTGAACAAGAGATGGTAATAAGTGCTAGCTTTTTTAAGAAGAAAGATAAAAATAAGTATACATGGGTAAGAGTGACAAATGGAAGAGTAGTAGAAAGGGCATTAATGGATTATGTGTTGATAACTAAAAGAATGTTTGGAAGATTGAAAGACGTGCACGTGTTTAGGGGTATGGCTAACGGTATGTCTGATCATTTTTTGGTGGAAGGAAAATTGGTTGTAGCAAAAGAGTGGGGGAATAGAGTAGGTGGATGTAAAAGGGAGCTAGTGAGGGTTGAAGAGCTAATAAAACCTGGGGTAAAAAGTAAATATCAGGAAAGGTTGAAAATGGCATATGACGAGGTGAGAATAAGAGAAACTGGTAATTTAGAGGAGGAGTGGAAGTTAGCAAAAGAAAATTTTGTTGGGATTGCAAGTGATGTATGTGGCAAGAAGGTTGTTGGAGGCAGCATGAGGAAGGGCAGTGAATGGTGGAATGAAGGAGTGAAGGTAAAAGTGGAAGAGAAAAAGAGGGCTTTTGAAGAATGGCTGCAGAGTAATAGTATAGAGAAGTATGAAAAATATAGAGAGAAAAAGGTGGAAGTAAAGCGCAAGGTACGTGAGGCAAAGAGGGCAGCTGACCTGAGGTGGGGTCAGGGACTGGGTCAGTCATATGAAGAGAATAAGAAGTTTTGGAAAGAAGTGAAGAGAGTAAGAAAGGCCGGCACAAGAATTGAAGAGACAGTGAAAGATGGAAATGGAAGGTTGTTAAAAGGAGAGGAGGCAAGGAAAAGGTGGGCGGAATATTTTGAAAGTTTGCTGAATGTTGAGGATGATAGGGAGGCAGAGATAATTGCTGTTCCAGGTGTTGAGGTGCCAGTGATGGGAGATGAGAATGAGAGAGAGATTACAATAGAGGAAGTGAGGAGAGCACTAGATGAAACGAGAGTAGGAAAAGCATCTGGTATGGATGGTGTGAAAGCTGAGATGTTGAAGGAAGGGGGTGTGACTGTAATTGAATGGTTGGTGAGATTGTTTAATGTGTGTTTTGTGTTGTCAATGGTACCAGTAGATTGGGTCTGTGCATGTATTGTACCACTAAATAAGGGTAAGGGAGATGTGCATGAGTGTTGTAATTCAAGAGGTATTAGTTTGTTGAGTGTAGTTGGAAAAGTGTATGGTAGAGTTCTGATTAATAAGATTAAGGATAAAACAGAGAATGCAATCTGGGAAGTACAGGGGGGTTTTAGAAGAGGTAGGGGTTGTATGAATCAGATTTTTACAGTTAGGCAGATATGCGAGAAATATTTAGCAAAAGGTAAGGAGGTGTATGTTGCGTTTATGGATCTGGAGAAAGCATATGATAGAATTGATAGGGAAGCAATGTGGAATGTGATGAGGTTATATGGAGTTGGTGGAAGGTTGTTGCAAAGCAGTGAAAAGTTTCTACAAAGGTAGTAAAGCATGTGTTAGAATAGGAAATGAAGTGAGCGATTGGTTTCCGGTGAGAGTGGGGCTGAAACAGGGATGTGTGATGTCGCCGTGGTTGTTTAACTTGTATGTTGATGGAGTGGTGAGAGAGGTGAATGCTCGAGTGCTTGGACGAGGATTAAAACTGGTAGACGAGAATGATCATGAATGGGAGGTAAATCAGTTGTTGTTTGCGGATGATACTGTACTGGTAGCAGACACAGAAGAGAAGCTTGACCGACTAGTGACAGAATTTGGAAGGGTGTGTGAGAGAAGGAAGTTGAGAGTTAATGTGGGTAAGAGTAAGGTTATGAGATGTACGAGAAGGGAAGGTGGTGCAAGGTTGAATGTCATGTTGAAAAGAGAGTTACTTGAGGAGGTGGATCAGTTTAAGTACTTGGGGTCTGTTGTTGCAGCAAATGGTGGAGTGGAAGCAGATGTACGTCAGAGAGTGAATGAAGGTTGCAAAGTGTTGGGGGCAGTTAAGGGAGTAGTAAAAAATAGAGGGTTGGGCATGAATGTAAAGAGAGTTCTATATGAGAAAGTGATTGTACCAACTGTGATGTATGGATCGGAGTTGTGGGGAATGAAAGTGATGGAGAGACAGAAATTGAATGTGTTTGAGATTAAGTGTCTGAGGAGTATGGTTGGTGTATCTCGAGTAGATAGGGTCAGGAACGAGGTGGTGAGGGTGAGAACGGGTGTAAGAAATGAGTTAGCGGCTAGAGTGGATATGAATGTGTTGAGGTGGTTTGGCCATGTTGAGAGAATGGAGAATGGCTGTCTGCTAAAGAAGGTGATGAATGCAAGAGTTGATGGGAGAAGTACAAGAGGAAGGCCAAGGTTTGGGTGGATGGATGGTGTGAAGAAAGCTCTGGGTGATAGGAGGATAGATGTGAGAGAGGCAAGAGAGCGTGCTAGAAATAGGAATGAATGGCGAGCGATTGTGACGCAGTTCCGGTAGGCCCTGCTGCTTCCTCCGGTGCCTTAGATGACCGCGGAGGTAGCAGCAGTAGGGGACTCAGCAGTATGAAGCTTCATCTGTGGTGGAAATGTGGGAGGTTGGGCTGTGGCACCCTAGCAGTACCAGCTGAACTCGGCTGAGTCCCTGGTTAGGCTGGAGGAACATAGAGAGTAGAGGTCCCCTTTTTTTGTTTTGTTC
>NC_090745.1:117894813-117897313 GCF_036898095.1 Palaemon carinicauda | reverse complement strand
TCAATAATAATCTTAATAGTAAAAGTAATTTCAGTACTACTACTACTACTACTAACTACTACTACTACTACTACTACTAATAATAATAATAATAATAATAATAATAATAACAATAATAATAATTTCATTGATAATAATCTTAACAATAATAGCAATTTAACCCATAACAATTTTAATGATAATAATAATCTCACTAATAATCATTTTGATAATGTTCATAATATCAACAATAATTCTTTAAATTTGCTAGGTAACTAGAGTCACAATTTAGCACACATACTTCCCGTGCTAGTAGAAACAAGTAGCGAACTTCCTTCCAGTCGCTTCCAGGCACCTGTGCAACCTCTAGGAGCTCGTGAATTTTAATATCCATTAGATTTATACTTTCTATAATGTCTTGTTTTTTCATTTAATCCATAGACTATGATAAAGTGTGTAGTAGGTCTAAACTGATTTTTTTATTAATCCATCGACTGTAATAAAGATGTTTTAGAGCTAAAGTTTCTTCATGAGCAGCAGAGTTTAATGCCCAAGTTAGTACCAGGGAGGGTCAGGCAATGGCTTTTAATGACTGAAGAATATTAGTCTTAAGCAGAAACTCTCAGCGTATTGGAAACGTTCGAGCCTGGAGATCTGCTGTACTGGGGTTCAAGACGCGCTCTCATACTTGCCTGGCTCTTATGGACTGAGGTTCTTGACAAGATCATGTTTTGATAGCTTCTTGTAGTAATTACAACCTCACTACCTTGTGATAAAAGGATAATTACTTTGGTGGAGCCCTTAGGTATACCTGCTGAGTCATCGGCAGCCATTTCCTTGTCCTCCCTGGTCGTAGTTTGGGTGGAGAGGGAGCTAATGGGTAATGATCATGCGTCACTATCCATTGCCTTTTCCAATCCTGAGCTGCATTTCAGCGTTTGATTGTCAGTTAGGGACATTCCCACTTTGCTTGAAAAGCATTTTTTTTTTTTTGGTAGAAACAAAGCTATTTTTAATCTGAAATAAAATATTTTAATCGAAATGTTATTCATCTTTGTAAAAGATTGTGTTTTTTCTTTTTTTTTTTTTTTCGTTCCCTTGACTTTTCAAGATTTGATAATTTTCTTTAAGGGCAGAAAAAATAATGTTGTTTCCTGGCAAATTTGTCTTATTTGAAATCACTCTAAAACAACCAAAAAACTCTCAACTTTGTGTCGAACTTTTTCGAAAGCTTTGTCGGGGCCAAATGGATAACATAATGGTTGGCTCTCTCTCTCTCTCTCTCCTCTCTCTCTCTCCTCTCTCTCTCTCTCTCTGTCATTTGTCTAATCTGTAATCTTATCCGTGGTATTATACCATAAACCAGGAAACTATAAAATTAGAACCATTTTGGTTCTCTCTCTCTCTCTCTCTCTCTCTCTCTCTCTCTCTCTCTCTCTCTCTCTCATTTGTCTATTCACTACTCTACGTATCCATGGTATTGTTACCATAAACAACCCGTCTATAAAATTATAACCATTTTGGATCTCTCTCTCTCTCTCCTCTCTCTCTCTCTCTCTCTCTCTCTCATTTGTCTATTCACTACTCTACGTATCCATGGGTATTGTACCATAAACAACCCGTCTATAAAATTATAACCATTTTGGATCTCTCTCTCTCTCTCTCTTCTCTCTCCTCTCTCTCTCTCTCTCTTGGCCCTTACACGACAGCGTATCATTAAACTTAATCTAAAAACAGAAATCAATACAGATATGTTCATTGTTTATTTTCAAAGTTTATGACATAGATAAATAAATATGACATAAAAAATGATTAAAATCACAAATAATTATTTTGATTGTCAATATCAAAAGGATAATTCATCCAAATGAAAATGAATAGATTCTCCCCGAGTAGCTGCTTTGTGTGTTTTTATATTATCTAATTTCCCCCCAAAAAAATAACGTGTTTGAAATGTAATATATGAATCATATGTTTTTTATACACATAACTCATATTATTTTTATCGTTTCGAGATAAGAATATCCTAGATGAATTTGGGGAAAGTGTCACATCATATTGCACAGGAATGAATTGCAACATGGAATGTGAATCTTCACTATAAGAGATTGTGCAATTTTGTAATCACGTAAAGGAAATTTTGATACGCATTTTAGATACCGTAAACTCGCGATCAAACATCGCCTTTATTCTCATAGAATCATAAGGTTGTCTTTTGCAATTCTTCGATAGATAATCATACGACCTTTAGCCAGGGACAATTAGATTTTGCTTCGTTGCAGAAATGAGAAACTGGAGATTAATGCGTTGAAGCAATTGTTTTTCCTTTGAAAAAAATTTAAATCCAAAATAGTAGAGGATTTTCCACATTATTCTAGAAGTTTTATTCCAGCTGTGGACCATGTTCTGGAATAATCTTCCTAATCGGGTAGTTGAATCGGTAGAACTTCAAAAGTTCAAACTTGCAGTACCTGTTTTTATGTTGAATATGAAAGATCTTTTTAATATTGTTACTGTATTC
>NC_090745.1:117872313-117884813 GCF_036898095.1 Palaemon carinicauda | reverse complement strand
TCATAAGAATTGAACTAAATATCTTGACGACCTCTCTCTCTCTCTCTCTCTCTCTCTCTCTCTCTCGCTCTCTCTCTCTCTCTCTCTCTCTCTCTCTTCATGAAGTAAAATTATCTGAGATAAATCTCTTGAGAATTGAACTATATATCTTGACGACCTCTCTCTCTCTCTCTCTCTCTCTCTCTCTCTCTCTCTCTCTCTCTCTCAGTAAGAAGCTTGAAAGAAACGTAAAATTAAATGACACCTTAATATTTCTGTTTGCCCCTCTTTGTCAGGAAAAAGATTCGTATGCCAGAAAATCTCAAATCAATCTATCAATCAATCGATCATAGGTAATAGTAATTCATTTCATTGTTAAATGAGATGACATTACAACGTACAGACTGAATTAACTTTCTAATAAGAAAATGTTCATAAAACCAATTGTGTTGAAAGTTGCTTATCTGTGATGTGATATCCAGATGATTTTACGATATTTCTTCAGATACGAAAAATTTCATTAAGAGTTCCATTTGTCTTGTGTACACACACACATGTATATATACATGTATGTGTTTATGTGTTCATATGTACAACACACACACACACACACACACATATATATATATATATATATAAATACACACACACACACACACACATATATATATATATATACACACACACACACACACATATATATATATATATATATATATTTATTTATTTATTTATTTATTTATGTATATAAATGTGTGCGTGTATATATATATAATATATATGTATATATATATATATATATATGTGTGTGTGTGTGTGTGTGTGTGTATGTGTGTGTATCCTTTTATTGCAGTACGATGGCTTTCCTTGCCAGGCAAAAAACAGGGAAGAAGAATTATAAAAAAGAAAAATAGAGATTTATTTTGCTACATAAAACTGTATTTTCAATTTGGTACATTCGAGCATGAAAAAAAGCTAAAACATTGGCGTTGATAACAATTTGGACAATAAAAAAAAAAAAAAAAAAAAAAAAAAAAATATTTCCACTCCTATTTCCCTTTGAAGTTGTGACAAAGTCAAGTTTGGAAATGTGCTCTTGCTATAACAACCGCTTTGTCCGTGTATACATCGTATTTCTTTCGAGGCTTTGAGACTGACGATGTACAGATCGCAAAAAGGATATAATTGATTTCGAAATTCAATCCTGTAGCAAACGAAGTTTTGCAGCAGTTCCAACTTTTCCAGTCATAGACAAGGGAGGAAAGTCACTCCAGGGAAATAATTGTTGTAATATAGCATTCTTTTCTAGGTGTAAATTGTGTTTGTGAGTGTTTTTTATACTAGTTTAAAGGCTTTAAAGGCCTCTCATGAATGGCAAAGGCAAGGGACAGTGACATTGCCCTAATCGAGCAGGACAATGTCCCAGAGACAGAGTATATATACTTATGGTTGTTTGTGCGTGCGTGTGTTTGTTTGGTTGTAAGAAACTTTATAGCCACAATTTTAATCGTGGAGTAATAAAACTTGCAGGGAATAACTATTGTGTATAAAGCTGGAAATGGTTAAATTTGGAAGGTCAAGATCACGGTCAAGACTACGTGAATTGGACATTTTGCTTGACCGTGATCTTGACCTTTGACCTTGACCTTCCAAAATTTAACTATTTTCAGATGTTTACAACTTTACACAACAGTTAATCCCTGCAAGTTTCATTCATCTACGATTAAAATTGTGTCCAAGAAGCTTTTCACTACCAAACACACACACTCACACACAAACAAACACACTAAAAAGGGGCGGAAACATAGCCTCCTTCCAACTTCGTTGGCGGAGGTAATAAACATTTTAAATGCATCTTAAGAGATTGGTATAGTACATTGATATATCACTAACTTGAAATTTAACGTAATATGTACATTGATATATCACTTACTTGAAATTTAACATAATATGTACATTGATATATCACTAACCTGAAATTTAACGTAATATGTACATTTATATATCACTAACTTGAAATTTATCGTAATATGTACATTGATATATCACTAACTTGAAATTTATCGTAATATGTACATTGATATATCACTAACTTGAAATTTAAAGCAATGTGTATTACAATTACTAAAAGGTATTATAGTTAAATTCTTGAAAGGGAGAATTGAAAAAAGGTCCCAACCAAGAAGAATTATTGCTTTATCTCAAATTCTTGAGTAATTTACTGGTCTGAAAAGTGGCGTTGAAATATGTTTTTACGTCTGGAGGAAATGAAGATGAAATGGCCTCGGCTGTGGAACGTAAAATAACATATTTCTTGGATTAGAAGACAGCTCTCTCTCTCTCTCTCTCTCTCTCTCTCTCTCTCTCTCTCTCTCTCTCTCTTTTGGATTAGAAGACATCTCTCTCTCCCAAGAGCAAATGGAGTCTCCCCGGATGGACTAGAAATTCTTTGAGCCATTTAAAATCCTTGTAACTCCTTGTAATACACTCTCTCTCTCTCTCTCTCTCTCTCTCTCTCTCTCTCTTTTGGATTAGAAGACATCTCTCTCTCCCAAGAGCAAATGGAGTCTCCCCGGATGGACTAGAAATTCTTTGTGCCATTCAAAATGCTTGTAACTCCTTGTAATACACTCTCTCTCTCTCTCTCTCTCTCTCTCTCTCTCTCTCTCTCTCTCTCTCTTCATAACCAGGGTTTTACAATTAGTTTTTACCATTTAATCTGCAATTTTTCTATTCAAATTTCTAAATGGTGTTCTTCAACAACTACATAATCAGACCAATTAATACTTGGGTCGTATGGAAATACCAGATCCTTTTCGATTTGAACAATCTTTTCAAGACTGACCATATATACATATGATTAGCGCCCGAGCCCCCTCTCCGCCCAAGCTGGGACCAGGGAGGTCCAGTCAATGGCTGCTGATGATTTAGTAGATAGACCTAAAGGCTTCCCTAAAACCCCCTTCTTAGCTCACAAGGATTGTGAGGTCGCAGCGACCAAATCAACTAACGAGTTTTAGCGTTATCTTCAAGATTTTGATAAGACGTAATTACCTTTACCAATGAAGTTGGAAGGAAGTTATGTTTTACCACCTGTTTGTGTGTTTGTTTGTGTGTGTGTGTGTTTGATTGTGAACAGCTTCATGGCCACAATTTTCATTGTAGAGTAGTGAAACTTTCAGGGAATAACTATTATGGAAAACGCTGGAAATAATAAAATTTTGGAAGGTCAAGGTCAAAGGTCAAGCAAAATTTCCAATTATCGTAATCAGCCATAAGTTTAGACATCATTATCACAGACTTCAAACTTGGTTCAGATTTGAGTGTATGAAAATTCACACCAAATGATACATGTTAAGATCGAAACTCAAGGTCAAGGTTGAGCAAAAGGTCGAGAATTAAACTCCCTCGGCGGAGGTCTTTGTTCTACTGAGCTTATTCTTGAATCTTTTTACGAATCTTAATATTATAAGTATTCCTTTAGCGAAATATTGTCTAGCTAGTTCAAAAGAATCATTAGAAAAATATCAATGCGATTTATAGAATATATATAACACTTTTCTATCCTTTGACAATTAAGGAACATATTTCCATTATTTATATATACAAGAGTTTTCGGAGCCTAAGTTAAAACATTTTAGATACCTGAAAGTAGATCAATTATCATAAGGACCAATTAAAATACTTCTTCTTCCTCTTCTTCTTCTTTTTCTTCTTCTTCTTCTTCTTATTCGACTATAGCTTTTCCCACTATGCAGGGTCGCTATTTCTTGAAAGCCTTTTCCAATTTCTTCTGTCTCTGATGTCCACCACTTTGAGATTTTTCTATTAAAATACTAAGTATGGAATTTATGATGTATGATAAAGTAATGTATATTAATATAACATAAAAATTATATAAGTTTTCGTTTGAATATTAACATATGAAATATCCATATATCTCGCAAAATTATTTTTACTAATTCTAACCAAAGAATAATACCACTTCTGAAATAGGTTACTATAATCTGAATATATATATATATATATATGTGTGTGTGTATATATATATATATATATATACATATATATATATATATATATATGTATATATATATATATATATATACATATATATATATATATATATATATGTGTATATATATATATATATATATAATACATATATATATATATATATATATGTATATATATATATATATACACACACATATATATATTAATTAATTAATTGAAATATATTATAATTATATAACTCCCGTTTTTGTTGTTAGAGCTCTATGATACTTAGTTTCTAAAAGGTTAGGTGGTATTATAAGAAATTTGAATATTCATTATTTTTTTCTGAAACATTTCTAAAACCAGTAATAATGAAATATATTTTCTAATCAAAATATAATGTAATTTATATAGTTCATGCTTTTTGCTGTCAAAAGTTCTATGATTCTTTGTTCCTTTAAAGCTAAGGTTGCATTATACGAAAAAAATTGTTTATTATTTTTTCTGAAAATTTTTTAAAACCCATAATGAAAAAAAAAATGAATTATTTTTCTCTCCTCATTATACGCCGTTTATACTGTGGAGAGAGTTAAAGCTAAGGTTACATTAAAAAAAATATTCATTATTTTTCCTAAAAAGAATTTTAAAACCATAATGAAAAAAATAAAAAAAAAATTGAATTTTGTTTCTCCTTATTAAACGCCATTTATACTGTGGAGAGAGTTAAAAGTAAGGTTACATTATAAGAAAAAATATTCATTATTCTTTCTGAAAAAATTTTAAAACCCATAATGAAAAAATTTAAAAATTGGAATTTTGTTTCTCCTTATTATACGCCGTTTATACTGTAGAGGCGAGTTCATAGTGTACCATCTTGCCTCTTGAAAAATTCAAAAACAGATTCTAATTCCGATAATGGCCGGTTTACCCAAAGGCAGAAAAGAGGATGTAATGAAGTCTAAGGTCTTCAGTTTAGAAAAGGATTGGCTAGTTTCTTTAAAGTTCAAACTGTAAATGCACTGCGTTTCATAAACAACAACAACAGCAAGAACAACAACAGCGACAAATGCAGCAAGATGATGATGATAATAATAATAATAATAATAATAATAATAATAATAATAATAATAATAATAATAATAATAATAATGATTTGTTTTATTCAATCCATTACGCCTATTTGAATCAGACATTTGAGAGAGAGAGAGAGAGAGAGAGAGAGAGAGAGAGAGAGAGGGGGGGGGGGTGGGGGGGAGAGAGATTCAATCTATTACTCCCATTGGAAGCAGATATTTGAGAGAGAGAGAGACGAGAGAGAGAGAGAGAGAGAGAGAGAGAGAGAGAATTATTTATATGGTATTTCTAATAATCCAAAAATATTTTAATATTTTAACGAAAATTAAATGAGGTTTAGAAGAGAGAGAGAGACGAGAGAGAGAGAGAAGAGAGAGAGAGAGAGAGAGAGAGATAATTAGTTATATAGTATTTCTAATAATCCAAAATATTTGAATATTTTAACGAAAATTAAATGAGGTTTAAAAGTGAGTCGAGAGAGAGAGAGAGAGAGAGAGAGAGAGAGAGAGAGATGGATTTTGTTTGGACGAACAAAGAAGGACTTTTGCATACCGAGATCCTTCACCCAGTCCAAATTTGCCGAATTGGAGAAGGCTCAAGTCTGTTGAGGAGAGTTTGCCAAACTTCAGCAGCAGCTAAGAAGGAAAGGTATCGAGTTGCAGGAACTTTTGAAAATGGCTTTTATGAAAAAAGGATATGCTAAAATAATTAGAATAGGGAGCGTCTGGGACAAGGGTTCTTTAGCCCTGGGTACATGTAGCCCGTTATTACAATTTTGCCATTCAAGGGTACGTATTAAGATGCAATACATGATGTAATTTTCATCGGGATCAGATTATATAATTACATTTTTCACATACTCTCCTCTCTCCTCATACACCTGACAACACTGAGATTACCAAACAATTCTTCTTTGCTCAAGGGGTTAACAACTGCAATATAATTGTCCAGTGGCTACTTTCCTCTTGGTATGGTTAGAAAAGACTCTTTATCTATGGTAAGTAGCTCTTCCAGGAAAAGGCCACTCCATAATCAAAACATTGTTCTCTAGCCTTGGGTTGTGCCATAGCCTCTGTACCATGGTCTTTCACACTATTGGGGTAGAGTTGTCTTGCCTGAGGGTACAGTCGAGCACACTATTCTATCTCATTTCTCTTCCTCTTGTTTTTTTAAGTTTTTATAGTTAATATATGAAATATTTATTTTAATGCTGTTACACTTCTTACAATATTTAAATTTAGTTATTGATTACTTTTCTTGTAGTTTCATTATTTCCTTTCCTCATCGGGCTATCTTCTAGTTGGAGCCCTCAGGCTTTATAGCATTCTCCTTTCCCAACTAGGGTTGTAGCTTAGCGAGTAATAATAATAATAATAATAATAATAATAATAATAATAATAATAATAATAATAATAATAATAATAATCTGCAATACTCATTAAGGTTGAATAATAGAATTACATTGAAGTTTAGATGTGACTTTTCTAGTTATCAGTCAGAGAGAGAGAGAGAGAGAGAGAGAGAGAGAGAGAGAGAGAGAGAGAATTATCTATATAGTATTTCTATTAATCCAAAATATGTAATAATTTTTACGAAAAATTTAAATGAAATTTACATGTTAGTTACCCAACTAACGGTCGGAGAGAGAGAGAGAGAGAGAGAGAGAGAGAGAGAGAGAATCATTTATATAGTATTTCTATTAATCCAAAATATGTAATAATTTTTTAAGAAAGATTTAAATGAAATTTACATGTTAGTTACCCAACTATCGGTCGGAGAGGAGAGAGAGAGAGAGAGAGAGAGAGAGAGAGAGAGAGAGAGAATCATTTATATAGTATTTCTATTAATCCAAAATATGTAATAATTTTTAAGAAAGATTTAAATGAAATTTACATGTTAGTTACCCAACTATCGGTCGGAGAGAGAGAGAGAGAGAGAGAGAGAGAGAGAGAGAGAGAGAGAATCATTTATATAGTATTTCTATTAATCCAAAATATGTAATAATTTTTAAGAAACATTTAAATGAAATTTACATGTTAGTTACCCAACTATCGGTCGGAGAGAGAGAGAGAGAGAGAGAGAGAGAGGGGGAGGGTAGCCAAAACGACATATATGCTGGAGAACTAGTGCTATCAATTTATGTTTTTATTATAGTTTTGCTTGTATGTTCGTGCTGAGAGAGAGAGAGAGAGAGAGAGAGAGAGAGAGAGAGAGAGAGAGAGAGGAGGAAAATAGCCCAAAAAAACGACATATATGTTAGAGAATTAGTTTTCAAAATTATGATTTTTATGATAATCCTGTTTATTTATGTCTAATTTTTAAGTAATCAATTCTTTTCTTCATTCAATAACAAATGAGTGTCAAACGTTTTAATTTTTTAACAATGCCTAATCAAATATCTCAAAATTATTTTTTCTTTTTGTTTTCGTATATCTATACAAATGATTTATGATACGACTATTTTAATGTATTAATCAATGACGTAATATCAAACTCCTCTCTGAATATCACACGACTAATTTATCTAATTAATTAAATACGTGTTATCTTATCTATCTATCTATCTATTTATCTATCTATCTATCTATCTATCTATCTATATATATTATATATATATATATATAGATAGATAGATAGATAGAGATTTATTTATTTATATATATGTATATATAAATATATATATATATATATATATATATAAAACATAATTATATATATATTTATGTTTATATATATATATATATATATATATACATATATATATATACATAATTATATATGTATATGTATATATATGCATATATATATATATATATATATATACAATATATATATGTATATTATAATAGCATATATCATATACATACATGCATATATATATATATATATATATAGTATGCTGAATATTATAGTATAATTCGCAAAGTAAAGCTAAACCTACATTGGAGGTTAAGATCAATAGCTGAAATTATCAGAATTATGAACAACCATCAATTTGCATTACAACTTCGTGATATTTATCTATAATTCCATTTCGTATTCTGTGTTTGTAAATAAATTCCAACTTTTCCAAAAGAAAACAGATGAGATGTCATTTATGCTGTAATTTGAAGTGCTGAGTAAGGAAAAAATATTGCAATTTCTTATTTTCTTTCTTTTCATATTGTTCGAAATTTTCTTCAGTTTTCTGGGATTTCTCAATACCATTATGATTTCATAAAAGATCTGATAAATATTCATCGGAATAATGAGGACATCAGGAATTATGAACAATAATTGGGTCTGAGACCGTATCTCTCTCTCTCTCTCTCTCTCTCTCTCTCTCTCTCTCTCTCTCTCTCTCTCTCATGTGCACACATATATTCCTTTACATGCATAAGCATGTGACGGCCGAGATAGGGTTGTGAAGTCAAAGGCAGGATGCAATCGACTGAGTTGTTTATTAAGGAACAACTCTCCTTTATATACAAAACCTCAAGGCAACAGGACATAACATGTTCGAGAGACAAACAATGTCACAGAGCAAAACCGGAGACATGATCATTCAGGTTCTTTTTAGTGCGAGGGAAGAGCGCAGATACAATCATAATATATACAAAAGGAATTATGTACAATTGTGTGACACACGGTTGGTACATGGCTCCCCCTCTAAAAATGACATACTGAACATGTTAAATAAGTACCCTGAATCTGGAGAGGTAGTAGTAAAAACTGCGCCGATTAGCGGCAGTGAGTGGCTGTAAAAGTCGTTGGTTGGGGTGCGAGCAAGTGGTGGATGATGGTTGGCTGTGTTGCCGCTCCGGCTCGTCACGAGGTAGGCGAGTGTGTCCTACAGCATTCATAGACGTGTATGTCTCTACGGTATTTCATAGGCGTGTCCTACGGCATTCATAGGCGAGTGTGTCCTACGGCATTCATAGGCGTGTGTCCCTACAGCATTCATAGGCCTACGGCATTCATAGGCGTGTCCTACGGCCTTCACGTCAGCTTCGGTTGAAGTTGAATAGGTGTCCTCTCCGTCACGAGTGGAGGCGTTGATGGAGGATTGAAGGTCCTGAAGTGGGTTCACATCACGAGGAGAGCCGTCTGCGGCAGGTTGCAGGGGAGTGATACTGGTCATTTTCCCGAGGGTGAGCGAAAGCCCTTTGGTCCCCCAACGGTTGTTGAGCGAGCTGAAAAGGCGTTGCTATATGGGCGGCTGGCGACGGCGAGTACTAGTGCAGAAGGTATGCGTCGTCGGCGTCATAGTAACGGTTAGAGGTGGGGGGGGGAGGCGGGAGGAGCGCGTCACTCCGGGGTCACCAATGTGACGAGCCTGGGGGAGGGTTGTGAACTCAAAGGCAGGATGCAATCGACTGAGTTGTTTATTAAGGAACACTCTCCTTTATATACAAAATCTCAAGGCAACAGGACATAACATGTTCGAGAGACAAACAATGTCACAGAGCAAAACCGGAGACATGATCATTCAGGTTCTTTTTTAGTGCGAGGGGAAGAGCGCAGATACAATCATAATTATATACAAAAGGAATTATGTACAATTGTGTGACACACGGTTGGTACATGGCTCCCCCCTCTAAAAATGACATACTGAACATGTTAAATAAGTACCCTGAATCTGGAGAGGTAGTAGTAAAAACTGCGCCGATTAGCGGCAGTGAGTGGCTGTAAAAGTCGTTGGTTGGGGTGCGAGCAAGTGGTGGATGATGGTTGGCTGTGTTGCCGCTCCGGCTCGTCACGAGGTAGGCGAGTGTGTCCTACAGCATTCATAGACGTGTATGTCCTACGGTATTCATAGGCGTGTCCTACGGCATTCATTAGGCGAGTGTGTCCTACGGCATTCATAGGCGTGTGTCTTACAGCATTCATAGGCCTACGGCATTCATAGGCGTGTCCTACGGCCTTCACGTCAGCTTCGGTTGAAGTTGAATAGGTGTCCTCTCCGTCACGAGTGGAGGCGTTGATGGAGGATTGAAGGTCCTGAAGTGGGTTCACATCACGAGGAGAGCCGTCTGGCGGCAGGTTGCAGGGGAGTGATACTGGTCATTTTCCCGAGGGTGAGCGAAGCCCTTTGGTCCCCCAACGGTTGTTGAGCGAGCTGAAAAAGGCGTTGCTATATGGGCGGCTGGCGACGGCGAGTACTAGTGCAGAAGGTATGCGTCGTCGGCGTCATAGTAACGGTTAGAGGTGGGGGGGGGGGAGGCGGGAGGAGCGCGTCACTCCGGGGTCACCAATGTGACGAGCCTGGGGGAGGGTTGTGAACTCAAAGGCAGGATGCAATCGACTGAGTTGTTTATTAAGGAACACTCTCCTTTATATACAAAATCTCAAGGCAACAGGACATAACATGTTCGAGAGACAAACAATGTCACAGAGCAAAACCGGAGACATGATCATTCAGGTTCTTTTTAGTGTGAGGGAAGAGCGCAGATAAAAGCATAATATATACAAAAAGGAATTATGTACAATTGTGTGACACACGGTTGGTACATGGCTCCCCCTCTAAAAATGACATACTGAACATGTTAAATAAGTACCCTGAATCTGGAGAGGTAGTAGTAAAAACTGCGCCGATTAGCGGCAGTGAGTGGCTGTAGAAGTCGTTGGTTGGGGTGCGAGCAAGTGGTGGATGATGGTTGGCTGTGTTGCCGCTCCGGCTCGTCACGAGGTAGGCGAGTGTATCTACAGCATTCATAGGCATGTGTGTCCTACGGTATTCATTGGCGTGTCCTACGGCATTCATAGGCGAGTGTGTCCTACGGCATTCTTAGGCGTGTGTCTACAGCATTCATAGGCCTACGGCATTCATAGGCGTGTCGTACGGCCTTCACGTCAGCTTCGGTTGAAGTTGAATAAGTGTCCTCTTCGTCACGAGTGGAGGCATTGATGGAGGATTGAAGGTCATGAAGTGGGTTCACATCACGAGGAGAGCCGTCTGCGGCAGGTTGCAGGGGAGTGATACTGGTCATTTTCCCGAGGGTGAGCGAAAGCCCTTTGGTCCCCCAACGGTTGTTGAGCGAGCTGAAAAGGCGTTGCTATACGGGCGGCTGGCGACGGCGAGTACTAGTGCAGAAGGTATGCGTCATCGGCGTCATAGTAACGGTGAGAGGTGGAGGGAGGGGGGGGAGGCAGGAGGAGCGAGTCACTCCGGGGTCACCAATGTGACGAGCCTGGGGGAGGGGTTGTGAACTCAAAGGCAGGATGTAATCGACTGAGTTGTTTATTAAGGAACACTCTCCTTTATATACAAAATCTCAAGGCAACAGGACATAACACGTTCGAGAGACAAACAATGTCACAGAGCAAAACCGGAGACATGATCATTCAGGTTCTTTTTAGTGCGAGGGAAGAGCGCAGATATAAGCATAATATATACAAAAGGAATTATGTACAATTGTGTGACACAACGGTTGGTACAAAGCACGTATATGCATTAACATATATATATATATATATATATGTGTGTGTGTGTGTGTGTGTATATAAATATACTGTAATATATATATATATATATATATTTATATATATACATATGTGTGTATATATATCTATAAATATATATATGCATATATATATATATATATATATAATCTATATATATATACATATATATATATATAATATATATGTATATATATATATATATATATATGTGTGTGTATGTATATAGATATGCATATTCATATACATTTATACATTCTGCATATACAGTGCATATATACATGTACACACATACATATATCTATCTATCTATCTATATATATATATATATATATATATAGATATCTATATATAGATATCTATATATATATATATATATATATATATATATTTGTCTGTGTATATGTAAGTATAAATGCTGATATATTGAAAAAATACCTATATGAGTTTCACTTAAAACCAACGAAAACATAAATAAAAACCCCATATTTGCATTTCATATCGATAAGACGAATTCAAATTCTCTCGTGATGCTGCTTGGCATCTCATTCCTTCTTCTGAAAATCCAATCAAAAGTTTACAAGCAACAGTCGAACAAACATTTGAAGAGCAATAGATATCAGTAATGCATTGAATTGTGAGTATTCTCCTCTGGTTGGAGAAGCTGCAAGGATTTATTTGGGGGTAAAGTAAGGAAGAGATTGGTGCCAATGTCATGGTGCGAGTATTAAAAGGCTGGGAAAACTGATTCTAACGAGTGTTGCGTCTGATATTGAATTTGTATCGGATAGCGAGACGTAACAAGTACGTTTAGGCACGAAAAGTTATAGGTTTTAGGTTCTAATTTTTTTCACCTAAATAAGATATTTGTTTTTATGAAAATATGCACATGTATCAAGATAGTAAAGTATATATAGAAGTATTTACGTGCTAGAATTTCACTATTCTATCTTATTTCTCTTCCTCTTGTTTTGTTAAAGTCTTTATATTTTTCATAGAAAATATTT
>NC_090745.1:117867024-117871813 GCF_036898095.1 Palaemon carinicauda | reverse complement strand
ATTAGAAATAAAACAAGAGAGAATAATCGAGTGCCATATGTGGATGAGATCATGGTGAGGGGTAGATGAAGATGGTTTGGGGATGCTCTTCGCACTCCCAAGATATATTAGTTCACCAAACGTTTAACTGGGCTCCACAAGGTACGGAAGAATAGGAAGACTCAGGCCTACATAGCTGAGGACTGAAGCGTCAAGTAAGGGATGATGAATGGAGAAGTATTGATTTAAAAGCTCTAGATAGAAATAATTGGTAGATTCTAACCGAGGCCCTTTGCGTCAATAGACGTAGGAAGAGATGATGATGATGATGAATATTATTTAGAAATGTAATTATTTCTTTAATTTCGGTTTTTAATGCTTTCTGTAGAATATATAGGTTTTATGACTGTTTTTTCAGTATGGAAATTTTAGAAATGTAATTATTTCTTTAATTTCGATTTTTTTAGTGCTTGTTGTAGTTTGTAGGTTCAATGACTGTTTTTACAACATGGAAATTTTACACGCTTCATGGGTTATTGTTGCTGAGAATATTATGGCTACGGACTAAAATACAATTACTAGCAACTGTAACTGCGAACATCGTAGTCACTAGTACTGTAGTCCCGGTTAAGTCGGGCGGTTTCGCCAGTGAAATTTGTTTTTGCAGACTTGATCTCGACGTGGTTTTGTAATCCCATTACCGATATCGCTCGAAAGGACTGAACTGGGTAATTTCTTTGTTGCATCGAATCTTGCGTCAATGCGGGGAGGAGACAAGGTGGGAGGCGAAAGGGGTAGGAGGGGGAGAGGTGGGTGGGAGGGGGAAAGGGGATGGGATAGGAAAGGGAGGAGGTGGGAGGGCGTAAGGTGGTGGGATAGGAAAGGAGGTGGAAGGGCGTAAGGGAGTGGGAGGAGGAAGGAGGGGTAAGGGAGTGGGAGGGAGTTAAGGGGGTGGGAGGAGAAAGGAGGGGGAAGGGGGTTAAGGGAGTGGGAGGAGAAAGGAGGGGGGAAGGGGGGTAAGGGAGTGGGAGGAGAAAAGAGGAGGGAGGAGAAAGGGGGGAGTGGAGAACTGGGGTGGGAGGAGAAAGGGGTGATAGGATTGGTTGTGGGAGGGGGAAAGGTGGTAGGAAAGGAGTTGGAAGTGGAAAAGGGGTGGGAAGAGAAAGGAAGGGTAGGAGGGGAAAGGGATGATAGGAAAAAGGTGGTGGGAAGAGAAAGGAGTTGAAAGGAGAAAGAATGTGGGAGGAGAAAGGGTATGGGAGGAGAATGGGTTGGTGGGGATAGGTGGTGAGAGGGGATAGGAGTTGGGAGGAAGAAAGGGTTGTTGGGGAAAGAGGTGGGAAGGGGAAAGGAGGTGATGCTAGAGCAAATGATTAGCGCTCGTACGTAACCCAATTTATGTAATGGGTTTAAGAGAAGCATCCATGCCGGGCCATGTCGGTCGAGCGCCAGATAACCAGAGTTCTCGTCTGTTTTAGATTTGCCTTTTTTCTTCTTCTTCTATTTTTTTTTTTTTTTTTTTTTTTAAGTAGATGGAAGATAAACATAATTCCACAAGGGGAAAAGTTAAGACTGCTGGTTTTGATGTTTTATTTTTTTAAATTGACTTTAGACGATTGTTTAGATTTTTTCTCTAGATGAAGAGTTGAGATGACGTGTGTGTGTGTGTGTGGTGTGTGTGTTTTTTTTTTTTTTTTTTTTTTTTTTTTTTTTTTTTTTTTTTTTTTTTTTTTTTTTTTTTTGTAAGCAGATTTAAGATGAACCTAAATATACGATTCTGAATGGAGGAGAATGACGTCTACTTGATTACATGTATTTTGGTCGTTTAAGTCACTGATTTCAATGTGTTTCTTATTAGATGTATTATAGATGTATAATGCCATTAGGGCTCTCTTGAATTTTCTCATTTTCAAGATTTTTGTAAGACAACTTCTGTAGTTATACAGAAGGGAATGTGAAGTATACTAGTCTTAAGCTGATTAATTTTTTAGTATATTTAGCATATATTATGAAGGGGAGAGTAGAGCCTGCTAGTTTAGATTTGTTTAATTCAGTAGTATATAAGATATCCTATCTAATACTACTTAAGGAAAAGTTAAGATCCCTTTCAGATTTACCTAAATTAAATAAAATTTTAGATGCCTTACGTCAAATATATATGTATGTATGTATGTGTGTATATATATATATATATATATATATGTATGTATGTATGTGTGATATATATATATATATATATATATATATATATATACTACATATATATATATATACATATATATATATATATATACATACATATATATATATATATATATATATATATATATATATATATATATATAAATTATATATATACGGGAAAACATATAATTCGTTAAATTGAAAAGTGCTTAATGCAATGTTTTACGTATATAGGAGTTATCGATAGAGTTTGAGCTATGATTTATCTTTCTTTAAAAGCAGATCTTTATTAAATAATGTTTAATGTAGTTGTGATCCATTATTGAACAGTTCCAGGGCACATCACCGGCATGACACCACTATAGTCCATTTCTTTTAGCGATGCATATTTGCACCGACTCGCAGCGGTGCCCTTTTAGCTCGGAAAAGTTTCCGGATCGCTGATTGGTTGGACAAGATAATTCTAACCAATCAGCGATCAGGAAACTTTTCCGAGCTAGAAGGGCACCACCGCGAGTCGGTGCAAATATGCATCGCTAAAAGAAATGGACTATAAATAATGTTATTTGTTGATATTGATGAGGATAATATACATAAGTAAGGCCAGTGACAAATACAAGTCACATGGAAACAAGATACATTTACAATATTGCAGTTCTTCCAGGAGAAGGACACTGCAAAGTCAAACCATTGTTCTTTAGTCTTGGGTATTGCCATAGCCTCTGTTCCATGGTCTTCCACTGCCTTGGGTTAGAGTTCTCTTGCTTGAGGCTACACTCAGGCACACTATTCTATCTTATTTCTCTTCTTCTTGTTTTGTTAGTTTTTTTATAGTTTATATAGGAAATATTTATTTTATTATTACTGTTCTTAAGATATTTAATTTTTGCTTGTTCCCTTTCCTTACATGGCTATTTTCCCCGTTGGAGCCCCTGGGCTTATAGCATCTTGCGTTTCCTACTAGGGTTGTAGTTTAGCAAGTGATGATGATAATAATAGTAATAATAATAATAATAATTATAATAATAATAATAATAATAATAATAATAATGTGAATAGGTGTTTGGAAGGTTCTTGATGGGGGTGGTGGAAACAGCTTCTATCTACGCTGTTCTTTTATGCCTTTTAAATTAGTTATGGACGTTATGTTATTCCCACTGAATTAGATCTTGGTATTATATTATGTCTTTTGAATTAGGTATTATCGTTATATTTTCCCCCCTATATTAGGTCTGGCTATTATATTATGCCAGTTGAATTAGGTCCTCACGTTATATTATGCCCATTAAATTAGATCTTGGCATTATATTATTCCTTTTGAATTAGGTCTTGGTGTTATATATACCCCTTGTATTAGGTTTTAGATTGATATTATGCCCTTTAAATTAGGTTTTGGTGTTATATTATTTGCCCTTTAAATTAGTCCTTGTTGTTATATTATATGCCGTCTAAATTAGGTTATATTTTATGCCCTTTAAATTATGCCTGGCATTATATTATATGCCCTTTAAATTAGGTTATATTACATACCCTTTAAATTAGGCCTTGGTGTTATATTCTAGGCCCTTTTAAATTAGGTCTTGTTATATTATCTCTTATATTAGGGCTTGGCGTTATATTATCCCTTATATTAGGTCTTGGTGTTATATGCCCTTTAAATTAGGTTATATTACATACCCTTTAAATTAGGCCTTGGTGTTATATTCTGGGCCCTTTAAATTAGGTCTTGTTATATTATCCCTTATATTAGGGCTTGGCGTTATATTATGCCCTTTATATTAGGTCTAGACGTTATATTATCCCTTATATTAGGCCTTGGCGTTATATTATGCCCTTTAAATTAGGTCTTGGGGTTATATTATCCCTTATATTAGGCCTTGGTGCTATATTCTAAGCCCTTTAAATTAGGTCTTGTTATATTATCTCTTATATTAGGGCTTGGTGTTATATTAAAACCTTTGAATTAGATCTTTGCTTTATATTTAGCCGTCTGAGGCGCAGTTGTCTCTCAAGGTCAACTTGGTAATTTATCTTCGTGACTTCTAATGCATGTGGGCGTGTTGTCTGCTTGTTTGTTCATTCATTCATTTGTTTAGATATTCGTTTATTTATTTGTTAAACTTGGGTTTTTTTTTTTTATTAATTTCTCATTTTTTATTTGTGCTGGATGTCGAAACTTCTAAGAAATGGTCTGTTTTGTTATAGTTTGTATATCGTGAAATAGCTGCTGTTGAAATTAAAAAGGAAAATCTCTCTCTCTCTCTCTCTCTCTCTCTCTCTCTCTCTCTCTCTCTCTCTCTCTCTCTCTCTCTCTCTCCCATGTATAAGAAATGGTCTGTTTTGCTATGGTTTGTAAATCGTGAAATAGCTGCTGTTGAATTAAAAAAGGAAATCTCTCTCTCTCTCTCTCTCTCTCTCTCTCTCTCTCTCTCTCTCTCTCTGATGTGATATATCTCTTCATACGATTATTATTATTATTATTATTATTATTATTATTATTATTATTATTTCAAAATTGATGTAATTGTAAACTATTTCTCATTTTTATTTGTGCTGGATGCCGAGACGCCCAAGAAATGGTCTGTTTTGCTATAGTTTGTATATCGTGAAATAGCTGCTGTTGAAT
>NC_090745.1:117847024-117862024 GCF_036898095.1 Palaemon carinicauda | reverse complement strand
CTTTTGGCAAAACGTCCAAATAGGTATGCGTAAGGTACTGAATCACCTGTTGCATAGTTTGCATTTTTGCTTTAGCAAAATCCTTGGAACAAGTGATGCCCTTCTTACAATTTCCAATGCTGTATAGAAATCCCTTGATTGTGATCAGGAAGTTCATACGATTAGTGTTCCCTTGGACCGTATTTAGAAAACGAGCTTTTTGCATATGCAGTTGGTGCTACTCTCTTTGCATCAAATCCATCCCCGGTATGTATAATGGTGCTTGTTGAATCCGTGAATAACGATACACTTTGAATTAGTGCATAGGGCAAAAGCATTGGGCGGGAAGTTGAACCCGAACAAAACTGAGAATATGGTTGTATGTAGATAAAGGACAGTGGCTCTTCAACATTCAGACGTTTGCATGGACAAGGTATCTTTAACCATATACAAATCATTGAATGTTCTAGGTCTTGTTCTTGATCCCAAATTTACTTTTGTGAAACTCATCTCTCCTGTTTCTTCTCCAATTGCCAAAAAAAAAAAAAAAAAAAAGATCGACATATTAAGAAAGTAATTTAAGATTTAGGTGATCAATCTGATCCGAGGAAATGTTTTGATTATATCGTTGTACCGTATTTTTTGTGTTGTTTTCCTTTCTGGACAAAAACTTGCTGTTTATGAAATTCTTTATCCCTAATCTGAATGTTAATCTCTCGCACGGTTGAGCAGAGTTAGTTATTTGTGCATACTGCATAATATTTTCTCATAATTCAGACCATCCTTTGCATTCATATCTTCCCTATCAGTACCAACCTTTACTCATTACTCGGTATGCAGTTAATTCTAACAGCTTTGTCTTCACCATCATAAGTCTCAGTATTACATAATATCTTAGAAGTTTTATTTACTAATGTGGCAATTGAGTCGGTGGAACTTCAGAAATTCAAACTTGTTACAATTGCTTTTATTTTGTACATGTTGACTTGAGTTTTTTTTTCTTATAAGCTTTCCTAACTGGGCTATTTTTTCCCTGTTGCGGCCCTTGGGCTTATAGCATCCTGCTTTTGCTACTAGGGCTGTAGCTTAGGTAAAAATAATGATAATAGTAATGACAACGATAGTAATAATAATAGCCCTTGTGCTTGTAGCATACTACTTCTCCAACTAGGGTTGTAGCTTGGCTAGTAATAATAATAATAATAATAATAATAATAATAATAATAATAATAATAATAATAATAATAGAGATGGAAGACCTCTGATAAATGTCTATTTTTTTCTTTTAAAGATTCTTCACATTTTTTATCCCTTTTCTCCGTGAACAAATAGCTGTCGCTTTCGGCTTTTCATTACTGAAGAAATATAGCAGATTTTTATAGGCCATACATCAGCCAGAACATCATGGTCACAGGCCTATGAAAGGTGATATTAGGCTTCTACTGATGCCTTGTCTTTGTATCCAGCTCTTTGTTAGAAATATTGCCGCGTTTCAGAACTTGGCAAGAAATGTATTTCTTGGGGATAAAATGTCAAGATGATTAAGGTTAAAAAAAGGAATTGCACATAAATGTATTTCTTGGGGATAAAATGGCAAGATGATTAAGGTAAATAAAAAGGAATTATACATAAGAAATGTATTTCTTGGGGGAAAAATGTCAAGATGATTAAGGTTAAAAAAGGAATTGCACATAAGAAATATATTTCTTGGGGGAATTGCACATAAGAAATGTATTTCTTGGGGATAAAATGTCAAGATGATTAAGGTAAGAGAAAAGGAATTGCACATAAGAAATGTATTTCTTGGGGAAAAAAATGTCAAGATGATTAAGGTTAAAAAAAGGAATTACACATAAGAAATGTATTTCTAGGGGGAAAAAATGTCAAGATGATTAAGATAAGAGAAAAGGAATTGCACATAAAAAATGTATTTCTTGAGGAAAATGTGTCAAGATGATTAAGGTAAAAGAAAAAGGAATTACAGATGTATTTCTTGAGGGAAAAAATGTCAAAATGATGAAGGTAAGAGAAAAAGGAATTGCACATGAGAAATATATTTTTTGGGGAAAAATGTCAAGATGATTGGGTAAGAAAAGATTAATTACACATAAGAAATATATTATTTGGGGAAAAATGTCAAGATGATTAAGGTAAGAAAGAAAAGTAATTACACTTAAGAAATATATTATTTGGGGAAAAATTTCAAGATGATTAAGGTAAGAAAAAATATTGACACACAAGAATTAAATTTTTTTTTGGGAAAAATGTCAAGATGATCAAGGTAAAAAAATTATTACACATAAGAAATATATTATTTGGGGAAAAATGTCAAGATGATTAAGGTAAGAAGAAAGTAATTATACATAAATATATTATTTGGGGAAAATGTTAAGAGGATTAAGGTAAAAAAAATGATTACATATAAATATATTATTTGGGGAAAATGTTAAGATGATTAAGGTAAGAAAAAAAGGAATTATACATAAGAAATATATTATTTGGGGAAAATCTAAAGATGATCAAGTTAAGAAAAAAAAGTAATTATACGTAAGAATTATATTATTTGGGGAAAATTTCAAGATGATTAAAGTAAAAAAAAAGTAAATACACATAAGAAATATATTATTTGGGGAAAAATATCAATATTATTAAGGAAAAATAAAAGGAATTACACATAAATATATTGCTTAGGGAAAAATGTCAAGAGCTGTGAACAACGTGAAGGCTTCGTAAAAGGAAAAAGAAAAAAAAAGTAATTACACTTTCTTTTTGCGAGTTTTAGGTTTTGGTGGAACCAAGAATTTTTAACTTGTCTGTATGCAAAGTCTGTTAAAGGTATCTTGAAAGTTACTGCGATGAAGTTAATGCATTTTCTCGCCTTTTAAATGACTGAAATAGGAATTACTAAGTACATCATTTCAAATTAATTTTCTTTATCATCACTTATTCATCCTTGCCATGATTTTTCTTAAACTTAGTGGTTAACTGGACATCAATAATGAGAAAATTCTTTTCCAAATGACAATAAAATTCCCTAATTTATTTTGATTGCTGTTTAGATCGTATGATGTCTGGTAACAGTTTTGAGTCATTTAATCGGAAGTTGCATCTAATAATGGTCTTCTATTTGGTTTATGATATTTTATAAAAATCCATTTGCTGATAAGAACTTTTCTTACAAGGAATAATCAGAGCATTATATATTTATTTATTTACATAAATATTTCAAATTTTATATGTGTATATATATATATATATATATATATATATATATATATATATATATGTGTGTGTGTGTGTGTGTGTGTGTATGTGTATGTTTATTTTCATCTCATTTGGTTATATGTTTCATATCTTAATTAGGTTTTTCTTATCTTCTTTACATAAGGACTCTATTTGGTTAATTCCCTTTATTGTGATCATGCGAATATCTTATCCAAATATTCTGTTATTAGCTTGCACCATTTTTTTTATTAGGCTTGCATAGTAGCTATAATAATTACAAAATACGAAATAGCAATAAATACAGTCACTGTTTCATGTAAATGAAACCACAATCACTTTCAAATATTAGTATAGAGCAGTGGTTCCCAACCTGGGGGAAATTTCCCCCTGGGGGAAATTTGGAGCTACCAGGGGGGAAATAATTACACTACCTAATAACTAAAACAAGCGGAAAATGTCCACATAGTACGTGTGGCAATTTGTTGTTGGACATTCAATTGTGGTATGATCATATCATTTCTCACTGACATGATATTCAAGGGGAGAATTGGAATATCATGCCCATTTCTGAGTCAGGCGAGTGGGCATGAAGGGGGAAATCTGGATGGTTGAACTGGGTGCAGGGGGGAAATGACAGAAAAAAAAAGTTGGGAACCACTGGGATAGAGGGTAAAGTTCTGATTCTTTTAAATTGGTGTGGGAGAAATAGCAGTCAGTGTCCAATAATTGCCGAAGTTGAAGGACATTTGACACACAAACTTAATAGGACAATTCCTGTAGCCTGTTTGGCAAGATGGTTTAAATAATAAAAGTTGAATGATCGTGAAAAAAATTGAACTGAAAATATGTTTTAATATTCGTTGATGTGGTTTAGCCACAAGGAGAAATTGCAAGAGCATAGATATGCAAAAATAAGATGAACGTTGGTTTATTGTACCTGTTTTGTAAAGAGCAATAAAATGGTAAGACTAAAATGTTGTAGACGCTCGTTCAGGTGGTTTAATCCTGTGGAGAGAATGGGAGAACAATAATATGGCAAGACTAAAATGTTGTAGATGCTCGTTCAGGTGGTTTAATCCTGGGAGAGAAAGGGAGAACAATAAAATGGTAAGACTAAAATGTTCTAGACGCTCGTTCAGGTGGTTTAATTCTGTGGAGAGAATGGGAGAGCAATAAAATGATAAGACTAAAATTTTATAGACGCTCGTTCAGGTGATTTAATTTCGTGGAGGGAATGGGAGAGCAATAAAATGATTAAGACTAAAATTTTATAGACGCTCGTTCAAATGATTTACTCTCGTGGAGGGAATGGGAGAGCAATAAAATGGTAAGGCTAAAATGTTGTATACGCTCATTAAGGTGGTTGAATCGTGTGGAGAGAATGGGAGAGCAATAAAATGGTAAGACTAAAATTTTATAGACGCTCGTTCAGGTGATTTAATCTCGTGGAGGGAATGGGAGAGCAATAAAATGGTAAGGCTAAAATGTTGTATACGCTCGTTGAGGTGCTTGAATCCTGTGGAGAGAATGGGAGATTCTAGGCCAGAGGCCTTAATTATTTCAAAAAGATGGGTAAAGCAACTATCGTTCCCAGGTTATCAATATTTTACTCGTGTCATTGTGAAGTCAGGATAATACGAATTGCCCTATCATTGAGCTTCAGTATAAGTTGAAACTAACATTGTTAGGCATTTCTTTATTTATAAAAGGAAAATTAATTCTGAGACCAGAAGAGTAAAATTTCTTCCTTCATATATTTATTATTATTTTTATAGAGAAAAAAAATATTTAAAAACGATGATCATCAAACATTCTTTAGTCCATTCATCATTAGTGAGACTAGCGAAAGACCTTGCACGCTCTTTAATATTATCGACAAATCCCTTTCTCCTTAACGCTGTTACATCATTCATTTACATGTATGGCCTTGACTATTAATTATTATGCATTAGTTCACTGTAGCATCACGATGAGATAAGAGATTACAAACGAGCCGGAGTTAAATCTAGATGTTATTGGAGTCTGAGGCAGCCGTAGCCATCGAGGCAAAGTAGGATGTGCAGTCGTGCATTAAGGCATATCCTATAATCTGGTCAATTATTAGCGCTATTGATTTTAGTAACGACGTTACAAGCCCCCCCTTTATAACATTTTCTTCGGCTTCGTCAAAGCGGCAGTAATGCCTCTTAATGGGCAGACATAGGCCCTAGCTGGAATCTCTTAACCAACCATCGAACGCGAACGTTAATCTTTCCCCGGAGGCGTCGGCCAATCAGGTGAGGGGAAAAGGTAGGTCTAGTGATCGTTGATTGGTTTAACCCTTCCTATCCTGTCGACCAATCATATGAGGCTTCTAAGGGCTTCTAAGGACGTCCTCATGAATATCTTCCATATATTATAGTCATTTTCTTTTTCTTTCTTACTTTCGCTAACCCTAAAGAATTTAGATTGGGGTCTTTTAACTGCTTTCGATTTCTTATACGTGTCGTAAAGAAAATTAAGGAGAGATGAAGGGTGATTTCGAAAATTGTCTCACCCAGAGAGAGAGAGAGAGAGAGAGAGAGAGAGAGAGAGAGAGAGAGAGAGAGCGCGTATTGATTGATTACTTTAGACGAGGTGGTGGGCTTCGGACGCTTTGTATGACTGAAATGACCGATTAGACAGAATCTCGTATGAAATTTCTCCGGCAATTCATATTCAATTTGCTGGATTGAGCTCAAGCATTGCACTTTACCTCTCTATTTGTTTGTTTGCCTTCCGAACACTTCTCTCTCTCTCTCTCTCTCTCTCTCTCTCTCTCTCTCTCTCTCTCTCTCTCTCTCTCTCTCTCATTTGACTCTTACAGCCCTTCGCTTTCAACATCTTTGTTAAGCAGATGGCTTCTCCAGAAAATGTAATAATTTCGTTTTTTTTTCTTTTATCTTTATTAATAGAAATTTAGATTGAAACGCGTTAACACAATCCTTTTGTATCAGCATATCCTTACTACAATATCCGTGTTTCTTTTCAGTAATACTGACATACTGTACGTAATGACATACTGGTTGGTAAACCGAGTAACCCCGCCAGCACAGGGGTCACACTGACACACTGACTGACTTAGTGAGCTGGTAGACTGGGATTTTGGTCATAACCCCCTAGCGGGAATTTACTCAATCAATTGGATCTGTTGTGACCAATTACATTCCTCATCGAATATCTAAGGATATGGTGTCCTATCAAGAGACGTTCCTGTCAGGCAATCGCCGGACCGGGGTTCGAGTCCCTCTCTAACTTGTTAGTTTCTAATAGTGTCTGCAGCCTCACCATCCATGTGAGCTAAGGATGGTGGTTTTGGGGGAGTCTATAGGTCTAACTGCTGAGTGATGAAGCAGCTATTTTCTGGCCCTCCCTGGTCCTAGCCTGGGTGCTGATCTTATGTATATATGGTCAGTCTCTTGGCCATTGTCCTGCTAGGGTGTTATCACTGTCCCTTGCCTCTATCATTCATGAGTGTGTTAAACCGGGACCAATAAATCTCTACTTCTTACAAGGTACAGTAATACTTATATGCCCTCCCCCCCCCCCTCCCCCCTTCTATCTGGCTGGAGCCGATGTGACACCCCGCCCCCCTTTATCCCTTGAGGAAAGGGATAAATAATGGATCTAGGATTCCCTGAAATCTTGAAATCTGAGACGCATAACATGGATTAGTTTATTACGAATCCCTCTTATTATTATTATTATTATTATTACAATCTAAGCTACAACCCTATTTTGAAAAGCAGGTCGCTATAAGACCAAGGGCTCCAACCGGGAAAAATTGCCCAGTGAGGAAAGGAAATAAGGAAATAAATAAACGATATGAGAAATAATGACCAATTAGAATATTTTAAAAACAGTAACAACATCAAAACACATATTTCATATATAAACTATAAAAACACTTACGTCAGCCTGTTCAGCATAAAAACATATTCTGTAAGTTTAAGCTTTTTAAGTTCTACTGATGATCCAACCACCCGATTGGGAAGATCATTCCACAACTTGGTCACGGCTGAAATAAAACTTCTAAAATACTGTGTAGTATTTAGCATCATGATGCAGAAAGCCTGGCTATTAGAATTAGCCGCATGACTAGTATTACGAACTAATCATATTCAGTCTGTGGCAAGCAAATTTCAAACATAATTTACTACACATATTCTTCAGGAATCTATATTGAAACATGTCACATATCTACTTCTTAACACGTACTGTACATCCCAGGTAGTCACTGTTAAGATTAGTTTACGTTATAGATTATTATTATTATTATTATTATTATTATTATTATTATTATTATTATTATTTTCATAATTGAATTACTAAGTAAATAATGAAAACAATTCTCTCTCTCTCTCTCTCTCTCTCTCTCTCTCTCTCTCTCTCTCTCTCTCTCTCTTTAAGTTATTACAGAACACGAAACCTTTTATCCTTCTCATTACTTCATCGTCATACTCACAGTATGAAGTCAAATGAATCCAGGGTCTCCCCTGTATGTGATACCATATGACTCAATTTTCCCGTTTTATATTTTATTTGTTCCCAGAATTGTAGATTTTATTATTATTATTATTATTATTATTATTATTATTATTATTATTATTATTATTATTATTATTATTACCCAGAATTGTAGATTTTATTATTATTATTATTATTACTAGCTAAGATATAACCCTTGTTGGAAAAGCAGGATGATGTAACCCCAAGGGCTCCAACAGGGAAAAATAGCCCTGTTAGGAAAGCATATATGGAAAAAACTACAAGATAAGTAATGAACAAATGAAAATAAAATATATTAAGAACAGTGACAACATTAAGATAGATCTTACATGATATAAACTATAAAAACTTCAAAAAACAAGAGGAAGATAAATAAGATAGAATACTGTGCCTGAGTGTACCCTCAAGCAAGAGACCTCTGTTCTATATTGTTGGCAGAGTAGTAGATTGTTTATTTGTTCAACTACGCACAATTAAACGGAATTGTAACTTTTTTAATCCCTTGCACATTGTTCACATAATTGTATACTCAGTTTGTTTATTCATTACACACTAATAACAAAACTGCAGTTTCAATTCTCTATTCAAGTAACTCATTTGATGCAACAAGTTTTTATTTACTCACAAACGTTAACGATTGAGTTTCTCTTCAAATGTAGGAAGTAATTATAGCCAATTCGTTACTGTTACTACCTTGTTGGAACGAAGTTAATCGAACAGTGCAAAATATGTTATTCATGTGGTGGCGTATGTGTTAACGTCCGTGACTATTGATTGCCAGACTGGAGTTCGAGTCCCGCTCAAACTCGTTAGATCCTTTGGTCCCTGCAAGCTTATCTTATTGCCTTATTTTATGTTTGGGTTCCCCCAGGTCCCTCAGTGTGAGGCACCTCGTATATCCACCAGCAAGTTGCTAATGCATCTTCCGGTGTATTTTGCATTTTCCAGTCTTGGATGGTCCTTGAGAGCTAAGGATGGTTTTTTTTTTCCTGACCCTCCTTGGTCCCAGCTTGGGTGGAGAGGGGACTTGGGCGCTGATCATATGTATATATGGCCAGTCTCTAGGGCTTTGTCCTGCTTGATAGGTCAATGTCATTGTCCATTGTATCTGCCATTCATGAGCGGTCTTTAAAGCCTTTGATACCAGTACAATTATTTTTGATTGAGTGCCAAGTTCTTGAAGATAATTGTTATTCAATATTCAGAGCATCCACTTAATGGTGATTCAGAACCCAGTACAGTCACTCATGTAAGTTGATGGAGGTCTCCATTGCAACCCTTTCTGGACGACAGGTGTCTGGGAGCGCCAGACCTGTCAAATATTTAACTACCTATAGTGGTATATTTGACCAGTTTCGCACTCCTAGATACCTGTCGCCCAGAAAGGGGTGAATTGGAAATCTCTCTCAAGCACCCGGTACACCCATCAACTTTATGAGTGAGTGTACATTCTTTCTGCATAATTCTTCTGTATATAGCTGTAGTTCTTAATTATTACGTAATACGTAGTACATACTATGAAGCGTGAAGAAGGAGATGATGAATGGAGAAGTATTGAATTAAAAGCTCAAGGTAGAGACGACTGGCGAAATCTAACCGAGGCCTTTGCGTCAATAGTCATAGGAGGAGATGATAACTCTACCCTATATAATAAAGATCAAGTGTCTGACAACATACAGTATATATATATATATATATATATATATTATATATATATATTATTATTATTATTAATTATTAGGTACGTTTTTGATAGTTAAATTCTCAGTTCAATCATTAATTACCAACTACATCATTTTGGTAGCCTATTGCAAACGTCACTGCCTAGCGTTCTGCTGGACGAGGGGTCGAGAACAGCTTAAGCTCGATAGTTTCATATAGTGTCTGCAACCTCACCATCCTTTTGAGCTAGGGGTTGCGATTATGGGGAGCCTATAGATCTACCTGCTGAGTCATCAACAGCCATTGCCTGGCCTTCCTTGGTCCTAGCTTCATGGAGAGGGGCCTTGGGCGCGATCATATGTATATATGGTCAGTCTCTAGGGCATTGTCCTGTCCCTTGCCTCTGCCATTTATAAGCGACCTTTAAAATCTTTAATTATTGATTACCGAGATTTTGTTATTCATTATTATCTATAGTCCATTTCTTTTAGCGAGGCAGATTTGCAACGACTCGCAGCGGTGCCCTTTTAGCTGGGAAAAGTTTCCTGATCGCTGATTGGTTAGAATTATCTCGTCCACCCAATCAGCGATCAGGAAACTTTTCCGAGCTAAAAGGGCACCGCTGTGAGTCGGTTCGAATCTGCCTGACTAAAAGAAATTGACTATAGGGCCCAGTACATGCTTTTGAACGTTATTCAATTCCAAACACGTGCATTTGAATATCATTTAATTCGTTTTATATACATCTAATGGTATTTCATTGAATAGTGCAAATTCTTGACTCTTATTCAATACCCAATTCAATACGGACTATTACCCAGTGCCAAGTAAAATTTCATAATTATTAAACAAGACTCTGTTCATGCTTTGAATAATGACTTCAATTCCAAAAGTACTAAAATGTTTGTATTGTTAATATCATTGTTGATGCAAATATACATCGGCATCATTCTGCCGATCATCTAATGCCAAGCTGACACTTGCACGACTTTTTGCCACGAATTTGTCATGGCAAGTCGTGACATTTTGAGGCACGAACTGGAAAAAAAAAATTACCTCAGAATCACAGCTCACCTGTCCACATTGACACGAACTGCCACGACGAGTTCATGCATAGTTTGCGCACTTCCTGCATCGTCCCGAGACGAGTTCACGAACAGTTCGCGCATAGTTCACGCCGCGTTCACGAAATTTTGTCGTGACCAAAATTTTGAACATTTCAAAATTCTCGTCACGACATGCCACGATGTCACGACAGGTTCACGACGAGTTCACTCCAGTTCACGACGAGTTCACGCCAGTTCATGACTCGAGTCGTGACAATGCGTGCCACAAATTCGTGCAAGTGTCAGGGTACCTTAACACTTTTTTCGTATTTTAGTTTCAAGCTCTGTCATTTCTGTCACTTTTTTTCTTTCGTTTATGCTTCAAGGCCGATCATGAACGACAAAGACAAGGGACACTGACATTGCCCTATCGAGCAGGACAATGCCCTAGAGACTGACCCTTATATACATATGATCAGCGCCCAAACCCCCTCTCTACCCAAGCTAGGACCAAGGAGGGTCAGAAAATGGCTGCTGATGACTCATCAGATAGATTTATAGGCACTTTCAAACCCCCATCCATAGTTCTCTAGGATGGTGAGTTTGCAGCGACCAAAGAAACTAACGAGTTTGAGCGGGACTCAAACCCCAGTCTGGCGATCACCAGCCAAGGACGTTCACACATAGGCCACCAGTAATTCTATTTAGAAAATACTCTATTCTTAAACACCCCCCCCCCAAAAAAAGAGGATCCTTCTACATTTCTGTTTTTCTGATTCTATCTTATTCTTTGAATACTTATTGTCAAATTTTACCTTCTCCATAAAGTTTTAGTACATTATATTTTTCGCTTGACATAGGCTGGCCATCGAAATCTTTGATAATATTCGCCGCACAATGAATACATTATGGTCTTTTCATTGTTAATGCTACCGGGAAAGTCCTCAAAATGATAAAATGTAATTATTATCATTTCCGTTGAAATGCATATACCTGGATTTTGGTATTATACCTGTCATCGTAAATTTTTGATAACCTCTAAATATATCATTCGGTCTTTGCTCACCCTCTCGTTTGGAACATTTGGTTGCATCATTCTTTTTCGTTTTCAATTTTTATTTTATATTCTTTTTTTATTTTCGTCATTTTTTCCTCTCGATTGTTTTAAATTACACTGATAAATATTTTCCGTAAAAAACTGTAAAAATCCTGGAATAAATGTTGCCAGGCATTTACCGTATTAAAAAGGGATGTATTGACGTGAAGGAGTGATACCACGGTCACCAACCCGTAAAAGATAATAACAAAGTAGGGTGAAAATTACGGTCACTTGTATTTTATTGAAATACGGCTGAGAACCGTATATTTTTTCGGAGACTTTCAGATTAAAATTACGGTTTTTTTTTTATTGTCTATGATAACGGTGATGAACTTCTCTTTGGATAATATTATTATTATTGTTATTATTATTATTATTATTATTATTATTATTGTTATTGTTATTATTATTATTATTATTATTATTATTGATATTTTTAAAAGCTAAGGTACTACTACTACTACTACTACTACTACTACTACTACTACTACTACTACTACTACTACTACTAATAATAATAATAATATCAGCTAGATATATGCACTAAAATACAAATGATACATGCTAATAAAAATAGTTAGAATAATAAAAGCAACATCAGTGATAATGTTGATAAATGTAACAACGCCTTCTCTCGTCGGAGTACGCTCTTCTCGAGATCAGAACAAGATCACGACGCCTTTAGTAGAAGCTTAACGCTGCAATGAAGATTAATTTTCAAGCTGGAGGCTAAGCTTCATCCTGAGAGCCATTGGAGATTTCTCCCTTGACGCTTTAGCTGTGGAAAGGCTTTTTTTTTTTTTTTTTTTTTTTTTTTGTACGTGAAGGATTTGTGACTTTTTTCACTTTGCAGTGCTGTTGTATTATGATTTCTCTGAATTCTCGGGATAGCTTTATCCCAATCACGCATATCTCTCTCTCTCTCTCTCTCTCTCTCTCTCTCCCTCTCTGTGTGTGTGCGTGTATGTATGTGTATATATATATATATATATATAGATATATTTACATACATATATATATGTATGTATATATACATATATATATATATATATATATCTATATATGTGTGTTTGTGTATAATTTTTTTTTTCTCTCTCTCTCTCTCTCTCTCTCTCTCTCTCTCTCACATATATGTATATATATATTGATATATACATATATATTCATATATATATATATATATATATATATAACAAATATTTTCATAGCAGCAGCATGGGCCCTTGTCTCACGTAGACAGTGCTTTTATGATATATATTAACCGATCACTAGATTATATGTTAATGCTGCCAATGTTTGTTTCATCAATATTTTTATATTGATTATTCAAATAGATCCAATACCAACGTCCTATAAACTAAGAAAAAAAATCCAAGAGAACATATGTGAAATGAATCGACGATAAATTTAACATTAATGAATATATATTTTAAAATAAAGCCGAGGAATTAATCCTTTCCAAATCGTGTTCAATTCAAGAGCCGGGAAATGATTTGACGTATAGGGTATGCTATCATCATCATCATCATCATCATCTCCTCCTACGCCTATTGACGCAAAGGGCCTCAATTAGATTTTTCCAGTCTTCTCTATCTTGACCTTTCAAATCAAAACTTCTCCATTTATCATCTCCTACTTCATCTCCTTAGCCATGTAGGCCTGGGGCTTCAAACTCCATAACATAAATATATATATATATATATATATATATGTGCATGTATATAATGTGCATATCTTTAAATGTGAAGATAAAAGAATACCTTTTTGAGAGTGAGTTTCATCATAATCTTCCTGTCTGTTGCTTCTCATCGAATTTGGACAATTAAATTGTGCCCATCTCTTAAGACTAGCTCGCATATATTATTTACGGATTTATTATTTAATTTTACAATTTTGTGAATATAAGAAGAGCATTTCGAATAAAAGAAACACTTATCCCTTGCTCGTAGTTCTTACAGGCTACGTTTCATCCATTTCGCACTGCCCACGTAAAAGAGAAAAGTATTTGCTTAAAGAATATCCTCAAGCGCTGTATAACTGAAAGGATTCAGTTCCAAGTATTTTCATAGGATTACGCTCGGAAAAGGTGTCAGAAGCTGCAGCTAAAAGATTTTGGAGATTTAACCTTTGGGAAGGCTCCTCCTCTTTCATTTTATTTTCGCATCAACGTAATTCTGCTAAAGACTTCTCTTGCTTGAGGGTACAATCGGGCACACTATTCTATCTTATTTCTCTTCCTCTTGTTTTGTTAAAGTTTTCATAGTTTATATAGGAAATTTTTATTTTAATGTTACTGTTCCTCAAATATTTTACATTTTCTTGAACAGGCTGACATAAGTGTTTTTATAGTTTATATATGAAATATCCGTTTGATGTTGGTACTGTTTTTAAATAGTTTATTTTTATTCATTTTCTCGCATATTGTTAATTTATTTCCTTGTTTCCTTTCCTCACTGGGCTATTTATCCATGTTGGAGCCTTTGTGCTTATTATTGTTATTATTATTATTATTATTATTATTATTATTATTATTACTATCCAAGCTACAACCCTAGTTGGAAAAGCAAGATGCTATAAGCCCAGGGGCTCCAACGGGGAAAAATAGCCCAGTGAGGAAAGGAAATAAAGAAATAAATAAATGAAGAGAACAAATTAACAATAAATCATTCTAAAATAAGTAACAACGTCTTGCTTTTCTAACTAGGGTTATATATTAGCTAGTAGTGATAATATGTTGATCCCTTAGAATTTACTTCTCTTACGGCGTGCTTGAAGTATCTAGCTACCATTCCCAATCATTCAAGCAGGCTTCAGTTTCTTGCTTCACATTGCATATTAGTTGATTATGAATACTTGACTGTCGAAGTGGTGCCACATCTATAACCGCGCCGTATGATTAAATATCGACAAACACAATTGAAATGGTTAACGTGGTCCAGTTTTCATTTTAAGTGTCCTCGTATGATTTTTTTTTCTTTTCTCTTTTATACCTTGTCTTATTCACCATATAGTAAATTCCGGTTGCCTTGGGACACTATTCAGTAAGTTGAAACATTTAGTGTCATCCTAATATGGGGAACTAAGTAAACAAATGGTAAATTTTTGTGGATGTTTGGGAAATCGTGTTTATATAGATAGTGATCCGCGTTTATGTGGAATATTTTAATTTACAAAAATAAATATACTAGCCATAAAGCTCATAATTTAGATGAATCTTTTGTTCCTTTTACCTTTAATTAACGTTTTAATATTCACTTCATTCAATTAGAATTTTTTTTTCTTTGCCTTTGTGTTTAATTTTAATGCTCTTTCTCTGAAGATTTATTACTTCTTCTTCCCCACCTTTATCCCTAAGTTAAGGGGTCGGTTGCCCAATGCGCCCTCTCTAATGTCTTCGATTAAAGGCACCCTCTTCCACTATTTACCGTCAAATAAACCTACAGTGCCACTTACCTTTGATTA
>NC_090745.1:117839524-117844524 GCF_036898095.1 Palaemon carinicauda | reverse complement strand
TCCGAGGGCCACTTTCTTGTTGATGTGTTCTTTGTTTTCTGCAAGAAAATATGGAGGTTTGGCGAAGGAGAGAATGGGGTGGGGGGGGGGACGTCGGAAAAATAGGGAGATATTGAGAGTGGTAGAGTTTGAGAAGGTCTGTTTTGCCTCTCTGTGTTTCCTTTCTTCCTTCATCTTTTGCTTCTCGAATTTCTTGTGTGCGTTCTCTCTCTCTCTCTCTCTCTCTCTCTCTCTCTCTCTATCTCTATCTATATATATATATATATATATATATCTCACACACATATATGTATATATGTATCTATCTATCTCTCTATCTATATATATATCTCACACACATATATGTATATATGTATCTATCTATCTATCTATATATATATATATATATATATATTCTTTAATTTTCACATAACTATAGTTATATTGTTTTGACCTATTATTCCCTGCTGTCTTGGCCGGTGATGGTTACTTTACTTTCTTCCGTATGTGTGTGTGTATATATATATATCTATATATATATATATATATATATGTATATATATATATATATATATATATACACATACATATGGCTCCATCAATTTTGCGTTGACCTAATATTTCCTCCTCTCTTCATTCGTGATGGCTACATTATTATTATTTTTTTTTTTTTTCCATTTTCAGTTTCAAATATTCGCTCGCAATCTAAGTTTTATTAAACCAAACGTTCTGATCGGATCTTCACATCTTTTATCATTTTTCATTTTAGTGAAACACGAGGACATGCTTCTTCCCACGTTTCATGGCTTTAGTTTTGAGTTTCACTGTGAATTTTTCCCCTTTGTTTTTTTTCTTTATTATTGGTGTGGATTAAATTGCGTATGCTGGCGTGCGTATATGTTTATCTTTATGAAGAAAATATAAAAAATAATCATTTTTTTCTCTTTGATGTTCAGATGGGCTTCATCCCAAATTCGTCTGCTGTTTCAACAAATGTTGCATCGTTCCTTTTTATTACCTCCGCCAACGAATTTGGGAGGAGGTTATGTTTTTACCCCTGTTTTTCTGTTTGTTTGTGAATAACTTCCTTGCCACAATATAACTCATACAGTAGTGAAACTTTCAGGGATTAATTGTTATGTTGAGACGTGGAAGTGGTTCAAGTTTTGTAAGTCCTAGGTTAAAGGTCAAGGTCGAAGAAATGGTTGACCGAATTAACCCTAAGGCATGCTGGTTTCGAGAAATAAGCTGCCGTGACGGAGGTTTGCACTCAGAGGGCTTTTGTAGTAATGAACTTTTCATAGTGCCTGTGAAGACCCCCCCCCCTTTTTTTTCTATAATACTTCTTGCCATTTAACCTTTATCAACTTGTTTCTCTAACTTGATAATATTTTTTGCTATTATCCATAGAGATCAAACTCTCTGTGTCCATTTACTGCAGCATTCTATTATTATTTATTATTTACGGCAACATTTTTATCTACCATTTATTTTATATACCCATGTATATAACCCAGTACGTCTTTCAATTTTGAAGTTTACTCTTGTGTGTAAATTTAATTTTCACTAAATAAATATATCAGTTTCTATTGATTGCGTAAAGTATATAGTTTAAAACAAAAGTTCGTAGTCAACTCAAATGTTTAAAACCTTATATACTCTCTCTTTAAGTCTTATCTGCCGAACTTTCGTGAACTACTGCATTGGTTTCTTATATCTGTGATGCCCTGTAACTCATGTTATCTCTTACTTTAAGTTTATTTGCCACATTGCTTGATAAAATTATACAAGCTGATTTAATTGAATTATAAGTAATGAGGGAGGTAGTCACCAAAGTTATTTTCTGGGGTCATTGTATTCCCTCAATAAGTCTATTCAATGTGTCTTTCTCTTCGGTTATTCATTTGTGATTAAGTAGAAATGATGTTTCCATCACATTGGCGTTATTATTATTATTATTATTACTACTACTACTACTACTACTACTACTACTACTACTACTACTACTACTACTACTACTACTACTAGCTACAAACAACCCATGTTGGAAAAGCAGGATGCTATAAACCCAGGGACCCCAACAGGAAAAATAGCCCTGTGAGGAAAAGAAACAAGGGAAAATAAAATATTTTAAGATCAGTAACATTAAAAAAATATTTCCCGTGTAAACTATAAAAACTTTTAACAAAACAAGAGGAAGAGAAATTAGACGGAATAGTGTTCCTGAGGGAACCCTCAAGCAAGGCAATGAATATTACAAACTGGGTTTACGGTCTAATTGATATTTCCCTTTTTCGTATATGGAAGCGATATCCAAAGCTCTTTAGGAAGATTGTACTTACTCTGCTTCTTTTAGTTTTATTTTAATATTATTGATGTGATAGATATTGATAAGTTATCTTATACGACTCTACCGAACCTTACAATTTTTTATTTCAACTTCACTTTTTCATGATACAAAAATTCCTTAAATTTTATTGGGAAATTGTTATCTTATATCTGTGGTGTGATTCGTTTCTTCAAAAGGAATTTTGACTTTGAATGAAAAAGGGTAGAAGCCTGTTGTTCCTTTGTGTTTGTGTGTGTGTGTGTGTGTGTGTGTGTGTGTGTAGGTATGTGTCTATCTGTCTGTCTCTCTGCCTGCCTGCTTGTATTTGATTTCTCCCAGCTGCTGATTTTATCAACGAATTTGCTATCTACCAATACTTTGTTTTAGGTTTTACATAAAAATACAGTAAACTATGTATTTATTGCAAGTGTTCTTCTTTAGATTCATTCTGAGAAATACATTTGTTTTCTGGATCGAATTTTAACCAGGAATAAACATCATTCTTAACATTTCCTATTAAAGTAAATATTAAATAATGATGAATTTTAATTCTGAAAATAAATATCTGTCTTTAGAAAATTTTTTTATTTCTGTTCTTTAATTGTATTGATTAATGAATGCATTGGAATTCTTCTTCTTCTTCTTCTTCTTCTTCTTCTTCTTCTTCTTCTTCTTCTTCTTCTTCTTCTTCTTCTTCTTCTTCTTCTTCTTCTTCTTCTTCTTCTTCTTATTATTATTATTATTATTATTTTTTAATATTAATATTATTATTTCATTGAAAGTAATTGTTGCCTCTACGTTAGCTTTGTAATTAACTTTTTCTGCAGTTCTTATTATCTTTTTCTTTTCATGGCTATAATCCGCCAGTAACTGGCGGATTATAGCAATGAAGAGAAAAAAATAATAGAAAAAGTTAATTACAAAATTAATGCTGCTGAGGCGGCAATTACTTTCGGTTTAAAAGAGGGTGTACTCTCTAAATATATTATTATTATTATTATTATTATTATTATTATTATTATTATTATTATTATTATTATTATTAGCCAAGCTACAACCCTAGTTGGAAAAGCATTAAAGACATCCCCAAAATGCATTTCTAGGCCCTATGTAAATGAGATCATTTGCATACAGGAATGTAAAAGAATTAGGTAAAGAGCCACTTAACAATGTTTAATGCAGTGTGTTACGAGAGATTTCGGAAGCATCCAGGTTCAACCCCCTCCCCCCCTTTAATTTCCCTCCCCTATGCCGAGAGAGAGAGAGAGAGAGAGAGAGAGAGAGAGAGAGAGAGAGAGACCCACGTATCTATATTTTTTTATCTAAACCACCGTCACTATACATTGAAACGACTCTAACGAGAGAGACAAAACTTACTCCGAGTTCCTTAGCCATCGTTAAGGGCGGTGGAGGGGGAGAGTAAGGGAGAGAAGGGGGGGGGGAGGGGGAGGGTTAACTGAAGGATATTTCGCCATTGGTTTAGACCTATTGGAGGAAATGGCATTGAAGGCCCTAGAATTAGTGACGCTTGGTCGAGCGTCAATCCTGAAATGAAGCGGACATAATTCAGGTAGCCTGGTTAATGCACGAGAGAGAGAGAGAGAGAGAGAGAGAGAGAGAGAGAGAGAGAGGTGTCTTTATCCCTCTCACTAGTAGGAGGGGAGAGTGGGCGCGGGCGTTACGGGACCTACGCCCGATAGATAGAAAGGGCGTTTCGTATCGTTTCCAGGGATTTAAAGATTGACGCCTTGCAGTTGGAGGAGGTGACAACGGATAGCGAGAGATCATCGGTTGATTTTTGCCTGCTTTCATTTTTACTTTTTTTTTTTATTAATTGTGTATTATATTTATACACTATATATATGTATATATATATATATATATATATATATTTGTATATATATATATATATGTATATATATATATATATATATATATATTTGTATTTATATATGTATATGATATATGAATATATTTATGTTTATATGATACAGTATGTATATATACATATATATATATATATATATATATATACACACATACATATATCATTATCAGCTGTAGCTAGACCACTGCGGGACAAAGGCCTCAGACATGTCTTCCACTCACATCTGTTTATGATCTTTCTATGCCAGTCTGTACCCCAAACTTTTCTTACCTCGTCAATCCATCGTCTTCTCTTCCTTGTGTAGTCTGTCATTCTCATCATATTTCCTATCATGTCCATTTCCTTTTCTACATGCTGGTAGAATATTCTCCGCTTTTGTTTGCTCTCGTATCCATGTTGCTCTTTTACTGTCTCTCAGTGTCTTTCTGATCATTATTTTTTTCCATAGCTCTCCGTGCTGTAACTAGCTTATGTTCAAAGACTTTATTAAGGCTCTATAAGTATCTGATGCATTGGTTAATACTAGTATGACTATTTGATTAAATGCTTTTCTTTTTATAGAAAGTGGCATTTTACATTTCATAATCTCATTTTGTTTTCCAAAACTTCTCCATCCCATGCCTATCCTTTTTTCTTAAATTCTGGTCTTGTGTCCTGGGAAAATACTTAATGTCAGTCCTATGTATGTATATTCACTAACAATCTCAAGAGGTTCGTCCATAACTCCTTATTTGTTGTTTCCGGATTTTCATTGTTTTCATCTTAGTTTTATTCATACTCAATTTTAGATAAACATTTCTGCTT
>NC_090745.1:117804524-117834524 GCF_036898095.1 Palaemon carinicauda | reverse complement strand
TGGTAATGGCTGATGACGATGTATATATATATATATATATATATATATATATATATATATATATATATATATATATCTATCTATCTATCTATCTATCTATATATATATATATATATATATATATATATATATATATATATATATATATGTGTGTGTATATATAATGTATATACATATATGTGTGTGTGTTTGTGTGTGTGTAACATTAATACATTACAATACACGCATATAATATATGTATATCTGTGCATAAGTTTGTACAGTATGTGTTTGTATTTATTTATTTATGTTATACTGTAATTCTTTTTTTTCAGACATCATGTACAATCTTTTTGTAGTAATTCCGCCTATAGAAAACAAACAAAATAAAAACGCTCTCATACCGGAAATTAAATGATAATACACTCGTCTATAAATATAATGTTGAAAGAATTTTAAAAATCCAGTTATTACTGAAATATTATTCAAATTCCATTTCAGATAATGAATATAATAATTTTCCTTCAATGGAGGAAATAGCAGATATAATAGTTATTGTTATTCTGAATCTTTTAGTATTTATTACTACTGCTCGCATTTTCAATTTTACTCATACTTCCTGTTCATTGTTATTATTTATATTATTCTTTATATTTCATTACTTTTATTGTTATGAATGAGGGTCAGTATGATAATAGTTGTCCTTTTTCATGGATCTAAAGTACCTGTTGAATCATAAGTTTTATTAATGATATAGTAATCACTGAAGTGATAAGTGTGTTTGCTATCTCTCATTATTATTATTATTATTATTATTATTATTATTATTATTATTATTCCTCTTGTAAGCACTATTATTGTTATTATTATTATTATTATTATTATTATTATTATTATTAATATTATACCCCTTGTTAGCACTATTGCTATTATTATTATTATTATTATTATTATTATTATTATTATTGTTATTATTATTATTATTATTATTATTATTTCCCCTTGTTGTTAGCTCTATTATTATTATTATTATTATTATTATTATTATTATTATTAATTATTATTCCCCTTGTTAGTATTATTATTATTGTTATTATTATTCCTCTAGTTGTTACCACAATTATTGTTATTTTTTTTTTTTTTTTTTTTTTCATGATTATTTCCCCTTGCTGTTAGCACCATTGCCAATTGAAGTACATCAAAGGTTACATCTGAACAAATACTCTAAACGAAAGAATCACCACCGAAATCGAAACTGATGAAAACCGGGATGAGAAATCTCTAGCACAATATTGCATATAGATTATGGCGGTAATGAATTTAGAGGGCGATATAAAGGGACCATTAGCCATAAAAGGAGCGGGGAACAAAGTACCCATTTCCCTAACAATGGGAAACGGAAATAAATTTCTTAATTGTTGATAAAGGGGAAATGGAATCGCGTTAATAAAGCAAAGAGCAACGCTCTAATCGAGTTTTGTCTGTGATTCGTAAAAAGCTGCCCCCTTTTCCATTCGCGGCACTGATTTCCACCTGCTTTCCAGTTGCGATGTTCTTTCTCTTCTTTGGTTTCCTTTATGTGTGTTTTGTGTATATGTATGTTTACGTATATATAGAAGTGTATATATATATATATATATATATATATATATATATATATATATATATATATATATATATATATATATATATATATATATATACAGATAGATAGATATATATATATATATATATATATATATATATGTGTGTGTGTGTGTGTGTGTGTGTGTATATAATATAATATACATACTGTATACATATAAATTATATAATATATGTATATATATATATATATATATATATATATATATATATATATATACACATCCATATACATATGTATATATACCGGTACTTTATATTAACACATACAGACACACTCATATATATACATACATATATATATATATATATATATATACATACATATATATGATAAATTTTGCACATTTAGGCGTGTTTTCCATATTCAAATAAGCCATATATTATACTACCTTAACATCTGGATTCTCTCATACCTCGAGATCAGAGACCCAAAGGTGAATCAACTCAAAGATAATAGCTTCTGGTCGGCCGGGGAATCGAACCCTGGTCCGAGAAACTGGCACGCCAGTGACATATTGCGTGGCTATATTGTATGACACTGCCGTGCGAGTTTTTCGGACCAGGGTTCGATTCCCAGGCCGACCAGAAGCTATTACCCTTAAGTTGATTCTCCCTTGGGTCTCTGATACCGAGGTATAGAGAGAATCCAGATATGAAGTCAGTATTATATGGCTTATTTGAATATACTGTACATATATGTATCTGTATATATGTGTGTATATATATATACACATATATACAGATACATATATGTACAGTATATTCAAATAAGCCATATAATACTGCCTTCATATCTGGATTTCTCTCTCTCTCTCTCTCTCTCTCTCTCTCTCTCTCTCTCTCTCTCTCTCTCTCTCTCTCTCTCTCTCTCTCTCTCTATATATATATATATATATATATATATATATATATATATATATATGTATATATAAACATACATACAGGGTATATATACTATATATATGTGTGTAGTGAGAGAATAGAAGTATTTGATTTAGTAATATTATTATTATTATTATTATTATTGTTACTATTATTATTATTATTTTTATTATTATTATTAATTGCAAGGCTACAACCCTAGTTGGAAAAGCAGGATGCTATAAGTCCAGTGGCTCCAACAGGGAAAATAGCACAGTGAGGAAAGGAAGTAAGGAAAATATTTTAAGAACAGTAATAACATCGAAATAACTATCTCCTATACAAACTATGAAAGTATTAACAAAACAAGAGGAAGAGAAATAGATAGAATAGTAATAGCCATTTATAGATTGTTATAACGTTTAAACCTGAGAAAACATTGCCATCACTGGTAAAGTGAAGCTTGGGAAGGTACCAGGAGTTCTGCAAAAGTTAAGAAAAAGAAGAGAGGGTGTCAGTGAAGGGAAAATATGGTGTGCATGTTAGTGAGATACCGTGGGCACTCGGCCCTTGGGAAGGGAAGTTTTGGATGTTATTCTGATGATTTTTTTTTCTTTTTTTTTTTGCATGTTATTCTGATGTTTTTTTTTTTTTTTTTTTTTTTTTTTTTTTTTTTTTTTTTTTTTTTTTTTTTTCATGTCATTCTGATGATTTTTTTTGCATGTTATTCTGATGATATATATATATATATATTTTTTTTTTGTAGTAAATGTTCAGTAACAAGAGAAATGGTGAGGATTGGTAGCATTGAGAAAAAGACATGAGAGATTTTATTTCATGGAGTAAAGTTGAATTTCGTTTTTATTAGCTTTTACTCTTAAGCTTAGCGTTATAAAAGATATTATGATATATATATATATATATATATATATATATATATATATATATATATATATATATATATATATATATGTATATATATGTATGTATGTATGTGTGTATATATATATATATATATATATATATATATATATATATATATATATATATATATATATATATATATATATAAAACTAATGCCTCTGTGATTTGTTATTTTTGGAGAAGGAAGATAAACTGCATTAGTACATCTAACTCAATAAATGATGCGTATATTTCAGTAATGCTTATGTTTGATTACGCTTGTTTTTAAACTCATCTTTACGTAAACATGGTTGATTCAAGCTTTTCCTTAATGATGTTTGCGTAGCGATGAGTTGAAAAAAGCGTAATAAAAAATAAGCATTAGGAAAACATGCGCATCATTTATTACGTTAGATGTACATCTAACGCAATAAATGATGCGTATATTTCAGTAATGCTTATGTTTTATTACGCCTTTTTTTACTCATCGTTACGCAAACATGGTTGATTCAAGCTTTTCCCTAATCATGTTTGCGTAGCGATTAGTAAAAAAAAGTGTAATCAAACTTAAACAGGAAAATATACGCATCATTTATTACGTTAGATGTACATCTAACGCAATAAATGATGCGTATATTTCAGTAATGCTTATGTTTGATTACGCCTTTTTTAACTTATTGTTACGAAAACTTGGTTGATTCAAGCTTTTCCCTAATGTTAGCGTAACGATGAGTAAAAAAAGCGTTATCAAACATAAGCACATACATAATTTATTGCCTTAGATGTACATCTAACGCAATAAATGATGCGTATATATCAGTAATGCTTATGTTTGATTACGCCTTTTTTAACTCATCGTTACGCAAACATGGTTGATTCAAGGTTTTCCCTAATCATGCGTTCACCCTTTTGCCCTGTTTTTATTTATTTTCTTTTATTTTCTCTTTTGAATTGATTTGAAACGAGATGAAAACTTTGCGTTCTACGACGACTCGTTTTAACTAAATTTTACTGAACAAACATTAGGGGGTTGGATAAGAAGAACAAGGGTCAAGATTTGAAATAAAATGTATCAAAATGTTCCGAGGGTCCGAATACTCCCTCATGACTTCCCCCTTCTCCAGTTTCTTTTATTTCCCCTCTTCTTATTTTTTGACTTATGAAGTTCATCTGGTTTGGGAGTGTTGGTTCTCCTTTATATAAAAGAGAAACATCAAGTTTTTTGTAAAAATCTGTACTCTGAATTCTCCTCATTAATTCGATTCTGTTCTTTGCATTCTGTGAACAAAAGCTATCCGCGACTCTCTTCCTCTCCCCTTCCACTCTCCCAACCTCTCCCCTCACACTCTCCGTTCTTCTCTCTTTCCAGCTCTCCCTCTCCCTTCCTCCCTTGCCTCTCTCCCTACTTCTCCCCCTCCTTCTCCCTTTCCACTCTCCCTTCCCACTTTCTCTTCTCACTCTCTCCCTCTCTCCCTTCCCACTCACTCTTCCTCTCCACTCCCACTCTCCCTCTCCACTCTCCCTGGTGAGTGGTAGCACTCACCATTCCTCTCCCTTCCCACTCTTCCTCCCACTCCCTTCCCACTCTCTCTTCCTCTCCACTCCCACTCTCCCTCTTTCTCCCCTCCCACTCTCCCTCCCTCTCCTTTCCCAATCTCCCTTCCTCTCCCCTCCCACTCTTCCTCCCTCTCCCCCTCCCACTTTCCCTCCCTCCCCCTTCCTCTCCCCTCCCATTCTCCCTTCCTCTCCATTCCTATTCTCCCTCTTTCTCCCCTACCACTCTCCATTCCTCTCCCTTCCCACTCTCCCTCCCTCTCCCCCTCGTCAAGCTTGTTTCGAAGCAGTGGCCCTTGCGGCGGACTTCGAGGGAATGCCACAGCTGGAGGAGTTCTTATCCTTGTCTCTATGGGATACCCGTTACGTGCTCACAATAGAGTATGGTCTATCTCACCCTCAAGGAGAGGATCACCTGCAAGCGAAGAGATGGAAGGATTTGTCGCTTCCAAAAAAAAAAAAAAAATGTATGAAGTGAATGTGTTTATTTATTTTTTAACATATAAGATTTTAAATAGTATATTTTACCTTTTTCTTAATGACATAAGATGATTAATTTCGAAATAAATCACACTGAGGAACACCTGCAAGCAAAGAGATGGAATGATTTGTCGCTTCCAAAAATTGTATGTAATGAATGTGACAGGTTATTTTTTAAACAAATATTTAAAACTTTCGAAAACACATTTTGCTTTGTCCTAATGATATACATTAGAATGATTAACTACAAAATAGATGAAACTGATCTGACACTGAAAGAGAGGAACACTTACAAGCGAAGAGATGGGAGGATGTGTTGCTTCCCAAAAAAATGTGTGAAATGAGTTGTTGTTGTTTTTTTTTTTTTTTTCAAATATTTAAAATTTTAAAAAGTATATTTTTCCTTTGTCCTAATGACATAGAACGATTAACCACGAAATGATCAAACTGAGGAACACCAGCAAGCAAAGAGATGGACGGATTTGCCTCTTCCAAAAATTGTATGTAGTGAATGTGACAGGTTATTTTTATAAACAAATATTTAAAATTTTAAAAAGTATATTTTTCCTTTTTCCTAATGACATAGGATTAATTACGAAATATATCAAACTGAGGAACACCAGCAAGCAGAGAGATGGAAGAATTTGCCTCTTCCAAAATATTTTATGTAATGAATGTGACAGGTTATTTTTTTAAACAAGTATTTAAAATTTTAAAAAGTATATTTTCCCATTTTCCTAATGACATAGAACGAATAACCACGAAATGAATCAAACTGATACATTATAAATACCCTCAATTTCATCGGAAGATACCCGACCAAATTTTTTTTTTTTTTTTTTTTTTTTTTTTTTAAAGTATATTTTTCCTTTGTCCTAATGACATACGACGATTAACTACGAAATGGATCAAACCGAGGCACACCTGCAAGCCAAGAGACGTAAGAATTTGCCTCCTCCAAAAATTGTATGTAGTGAATATGACAGGTTATTTTTTTAAACAAATATTTGAAAAATTTTTAAAAGTATATTTTTCCATTTTCCTAATGACATAGGACGATTAACCACGAAATGAATTAAACTGATACATTATAAATAACCTCAATTTCATCGGAAGATACTCAACCAGATTTATGAAATGAGATTTTTTTTTTCTTTTTTTTTTCTTTTAGAAATATTTAAAATTTTAAAAAGTATATTTTTCCTTTTTACTAATGACCTAGGACGATTAACTACGAAATGGATCCTGCAAGCAAAGAGATGGAAGAATTTGCCTCTTCCAAAAATTTTATGTAGGGAATATGACAGGTTATTTTTTTAAACAAATATTTTAAATTTTAAGAAGTATATTTTTCCATTTTCCTAATGACATGAAACGATTAACCACGAACTGAATCAAACTGATACATTATAAATACCCTCAATTTCATCGGAAGATACTCAACCATTAGTATTTTTATTTATTTTTTTTTTTTTGGCATTAACCTAACGAGGTCCAATTCCCACTAAAAGCTCTTGAACCTTTCCGATATTTTCTGTTGACGCCTCGTAATCTCATTAAACGAATCCAGTAATGACCGACTGGCTAATGAATCTTTTTTTTTAAAAACCTCGCGTGAATGCTACATTTATGATATTATGTCCCTGCTCCTTGGGGCGAACAGCATTCAGAGGTGACTGATTAGAGCAAACATTGATGATGGCGCATTAACCTTCCCCTTGGTCCTTTTCCCTAAAGGTAACGCGTTTAATCCTTCCAAATTGAAATGTTTTGCAGTTTAATTCATATTAGTTTTATTTTGTTAACGCCTTTTTAATGGGGGGCCCGACTAAATAATCAGAAGTACAAACAAACTTCCCAAGTGGACGCCCATTGGTACAGAGGTCCAGCAGCCCCTCTCTGTCTCTCCTCACTTCTGATTGGCTGAAATGGCGCTCGTATGTGTTGAGGTCGCTGATTGGTCGAGCCGGGGCTTGCTTGTGAAGTCATATAATATGACGTTATGGGTGAAGTAACGATCGTTGTGGGATTTATGACTAGTATACTTACACGAGGATTAAACATGAATTTGGGGGTAGTAATGAACAGACACACAGAGAACCGACCCACAGACAGTGTGTGTCTGTGTCTGTATATATATATATATATATATATATATATATATATATATATATATATATATCGTGACTAATAAATAGATCATTATATTTGTTTTACTTCGCTGTACCCCGGATCTTATGTTCTTGCAATGTATGTATATATATATATATATATATATATATATATATATATATATGTCTGTATATATATGTATATATATATATATATATATATATATATATATATATATATATATATATATATATATATACATATATATATATATATACATATATACATACACAGTATATCATCTGCCGTAACTAGTCCACTGCAGGAGAAAGGCGTCAAATATGTCCTTCCACTCACTTCTGTTACGTCTGTTAATGGTCTTTCTATTCCAGTCTTTACCCGAATATTTTTTTATCTCTTCAATCCATCGTTTTCTCTTCCATTCCCTGCTTCATTTGCAATCTCTAGTGCCCCATTCTGTTATTATTAATGTCCATCTATTATCTGTCATTCTCATTGTATGTCCTGCCCATGTCCATTTCTTTTTCTTGCTTGATAGAATATTCTCTATTTTAGTTTATTCTCGTATCCTCGTTGCTCTTTGTTCTTTTTATATAATATATACAGTGTATATATATATATGTATATATATATGTATATATGTATATGTGTATATATATATATATATATATATATATATATATATATATATATATTTATAGAGTGACATACATAAATAATTATATTTGTTTTACTTCACTGTACCCCCAATCTCATGTTGCAATGAATGTCCTCTTGTATGTATGTAGTATGAAGTTTCGATATATCATTTGGTTACTTAATTTATATAAAATAATATCTATTTGATTATGGGAAATCTTTAAAGAGCAATATTAGTAAGTATTTTGATGCGTTTATTGTTACGTTATTATCCATTTTGGTTTTTCGATTTCAGTCGACTTTTGTCCTAATTCTATCCCATTGGTTCTTTGAATCAATTTATGAAAACAATATATGTCATTTATTCGGTTTTGAAGAACAATGTACGCTTTCCGAATAAATGAAGATATTAAGGCTTTCAAGAGGAAACTGAAGACTTTCTTATTCAGCGAATGCTTCGATAGTGACGATCTAACAGGTAAAGCCAGGCTGACACCTGCACGAATTTGTGGCACGCATTGTCACGACTCGAGTCGTGAACTGGCGAGAACTCGTCGTGAACTGGCGTGAAGTGTTCGTAAACCAGTCAGGACATCGTGGCATGTCGTGACGAGAATTTTGAAATGTTCAAAATTTTAGTCACGACGAAATTTCGTGACCGGGTCCTGAACTATGCGCGAACTGTTTGTGAACTCGTTGGGATGATGCGGGAAGTGCGCAAACTATGCGTGAACTCGTCGTGAACTCGTCGTGTCAATGTGGACAGGTCAGCTGTGATTCTGAGGTAATTTTTTTTTTCTTATCTCTCAGTTCGTGCCACAAAATGTCACGACTTGCCACGACAAATTCGTGGCAAAAAGTCGTGCAAGTGTCAGGGTACCCTAAGCAATATGCATTGTGAATTGTTATATACTCCCGAATGAACATCATAAACGACAGTAGAGGTCCTGTAGAGAGTAGGCTTCCCCTGTTGTATAGGACCAGATAAGCAGCCCTAAAGTAAAGAAAGTAAGTTACCTAAGTTTGAATAATATTATCCACATGAGGCAAGTTGGGGTCTTTTCCAATGCGGAGTTCCCAGTGAAAAAGGCTTGCTCTTTTTTTTTTTTTTTTTTTTTTTTTCTCGATAACTAATTTTGTGGTTCAAATCGAAGGAATAATTCTTATTCTAAGTAAATTGCCTTGAGGAAAGTTTTCCATCAAGGCAGTTTCAAGTCTAGAATTATATTTCATTCTCGCTTGATAGTAATGAGACTCGTCATCGAGGTATGTAATCCATATCTAATTGTTATAGCAAAGATACTTGATTTTTACTCTCGATTATTACGGCATAAATATCTAATTTTTACGCTCGATTTCTCTGGCATAAATATTTAATTTTGACTCTCAATTATTATAGCGCCAATACTCTATTTTTACTATCGACCATTATGGCATAAATACTTAATTTTTACAATTGATTGTTATGACATAAATGTGTAATTTTTACTCTCGATTATTACGGCATAAATATCTTAATTTTTACTCCCGATTTCTCTGGCATAAATAATTAATTTTTACTCTCAATTATTATAGCACCAATACTCGATTTTTCTATCGACCATTATGGCATAAATACTTAATTTTTACAATTGATTGTTATGACATAAATGTGTAATTTTTACTCTCGATTATCATGGCATAAATACTAAATTTTCACTCCTGATTATTAAGGCATAAATATTTAACTTTTACTGTTAGTTATAATAGCATAAATACTTAATTTTTACTCGATTGTTATGACGTAAATACTTAATTTTTACTGTCGATTACTATCGCATAATACTTAATTTTTACTCTTGATTATTATGGCATAAATACTTAATTTTTACTCTATTGTTATGGGGTAAATACTTAATTTTTACTCGATTGTTATGGGGTAAATACTTAATTTTTACTCGATATTTATGGGGTAAATACTTAATTTTTACTCGATTGTTATGGGGTAAATACTTAATTTTTACTGTCGATTACCATCGCATAATACTTAATTTTTACTCTCGATTAATATCTCATAAATACTTGATATTTACTCATGATTATTATGGGAAATACTTATTGTTTACTCTCGATTATTATGATATAAAGATTTCATTTTTACTCTCGATTATTATTGTATAAATACTTATTGTTTACTCTTGATTATTATGACATGAATACTTGATTTTGTTCATAAATATTATGGTAGAAATATTTATTGTTTACTCTCGATTATTATGGCATAAATATTTAGTTTTACTCTCGATTATTATGGCATAAATATTTAGTTTTACTCTCGATTATTATGGCATAAAGATTTCCTTTTTACTCTCGATTATTATGGCATAAATATTTCATTTTGACTCGATTATTATTATATAAATACTTATTGTTTACTCTCGATAATTATGACATTACTTAATTTTTACTCATTATTATAGCAGAAATACTTATTTACTCTCGATCATTATGGCATAGATATTTCATTTTTTACTTTCGATTATTATTATGTAAATACTTACTGTTTACACTTTATTATTATAACATAAATACTTGTTTTTATTCATGAATATTATGGTAGAAATATTTATTGTTTACTCTCGATTATTATGGCATAAATATTTAATTTTACTCTCGATTATTATGACATAAATATTTCTTTATTTTCTCTGATTTTTATTGTATAAATTCTTATTGCTTACTCTCGATTATTATGGCATAAATACTTAAGTTTTATTCATGAATATTATGGCATAAATATTTATTGTTTACGCTCGATTATTATGGCATAAATATTTAATTTTACTCTCGATTATTATGCCATAAATACTTAATTTTGAATCTTGGTACTTCTAGTTCAAAGACATTTTCCCCTCGGTTTAAGCTGTATCACCATTTTTCCTCTCTTTCAGAAATACCATTTCCCATCAATTACTGTCACGATTACTTGATTCTCCATCTGCGCACCTTCAGTCTAGGAGACTATACATTTCGCCACTAGAATGTGCCTGACCTGAGAGAGAGAGAGAGAGAGAGAGAGAGAGGGAGAGAGAGAGAGAGAGAGAGAGAGAGAGGGAGAGAGAGAGAGAGAGTCTCCAGTGCTGGAGGAAGACTTTCCAGTGCGAGAGAGAGAGAGAGAGAGAGAGAGAGAGAGAGAGAGTCTTTTCAGTGCTGGAGAAAGGTTTTCCAGAGAGAGAGAGAGAGAGAGAGAGAGAGAGAGAGAGAGGGAGTCTTTCCAGTGCTGGAGAAAGGTTTTCCAGAGAGAGAGAGAGAGAGAGAGAGAGAGAGAGAGAGAGAGCGTAAAGTTTAATCCACATCATCAAGAATGCTCATCCCACGAGAGCTGGAAGGAATCCTTAATGGGAATTAGCATTTGCATCTGGGCCATTCTCCTTGGAAACAACAAGCGGAGGCAATACCTTGGACTACTACTGCATTTAGTTAGGTAATTCATTGTTTCTCTCTCTCTCTCTCTCTCTCTCTCTCTCTCTCTATATATATATATCTCTCTCTCTCTCTCTCTCTCTCTCTCTATATATATATATATATATGTATGTGTATATATATATATATATATATGTATGTATGTATATATATACATATATGTATATATATATATATATGTATGTTATATATATACTGTATATATATCTAAAAGCAAACTAAACTGAGGATATTGTAACAACTTCTAAGAAAAAAAGGGACATGGGCAAGACATATAATGAAAATGGCAAATAATAGATGGACATCAAGAATACAGAAGTGTCCCTAGATATTGCAATTGAAGCAATGAAACGAAGAGAAGACGATGGATTGAGGTGCCAAGAAAATTTGCTGGTATAGAATAGCATAGAAATACCTTGAACAGACGCGAGTGGAAGGTGAAGTCAAGGCTGTTGTCCTGCTGGGGACTTGCTACGGCTGATGAGAGAGAGTCCTGGAGAGAGAGAGAGAGAGAGAGGAGAGAGAGAGAGAGAGAGAGAAAAGGGGACTTATGAAAATGTCTACTTCTGAATAGGGACAGGTATACGGGATCTCATCCTGTCGTTATTTCCATAACTTTTTCTACATCATGTATTTGTGAAGGGAAACTGAGCACCCCTCAGGCAATTCCTCCTGTTTGGGTGATTCTCTAGTCACAAATCGTCCTACGAGTAATCTCGTTGCCTTTTGAGTGGCCGCCGGAATTAGAGGGGGAAGGTCGACTGTTCCTTAAGTATTCCAATCACTCTTGGCCCTCTTTGACGGATTCTGCTCTGTCCAGCTGTCTGTATTTTGATTGCAGAAAGGGTCTTCTCATATGAAAAATTCATATAAGGGATTTTCTTCATCAATGGGTAACTGGTGTTGATAACTTTTCCAGTATGCCCTTCATTTTTCATAAGAGCGTTTTGTGTTTTTTTTCTGATTGCAGAAAGGCCCTTTTCATGTGAAAATTCATCTAAGGGATTATTTCATTATGTAAAACTGGTGTTGATAACTTTTCCAGTATGTCCATCATTTTTCATAACAGCGTTTTCTGTTTTTTTTTCTGATTGCAGAAAGGCCCTTTTCACGTGAAAAATTCATATAAGGGATTTCTTCATTATGTAAAACTGGTGTAGATCACCTTTTCAGTTTGTCCATTTCTTATAACAGCGTTTTGTGTTTTTTTTTTCTCTGATGGCAGAAAGGCCCTTTTCTTATGAAAAATTCATCTAAGGGATTTCTTCATTAAGTGAAACTAGTGTAGATCACTTTTCCATCATGTCCATTATTTTTATAACCTTTTTTTTTTTAGTGTTTTTCTTTTTCACTGGCATTCTTGCTTTCTGACATTCTTGCTTTCTCTCTTTCTGCTTCTCTTTCTTTTGTATCTCCGTCACGTCCCCTAAAGGCGTAAATCCCCTGTGGGCCGCATTGACTTTTGACCCTTGTGGCACTGGAGCCAAGAGGCGGACCCGGGACGCCTCTTGGCAGCCATTCACCGCTGTCAGCTTTTCAATTACCAGTTTTGTTGGTTAAATTCTCGACTGAAAGGACTAAGTTATGTTTTATTTAGAGTTGAAATTGCTTTACAATTCGGCAAAGGGGGGAAGGCCGTTTATCAGGACTGGCAGATCGCAGGGGAAGTTAGACACATCATTTCTAACTTATTGTTTGGCCGGGATTGACTATTGACAGTACACGAGTTCCAAGTAGACAAGGCCTGCATTTTTTATCACACGCGTTTACCCGCCGACTGACCCTTGACCCTCCCCCACCCATGCTCCCCCCCCCCCATCCTCATCCCTCTTCTTGTTTTAGAAATAGGAGGCCAGGCTCGATTTATATTTCGAAGACACGGTAGTAAATCGCCACTTGAAAACGGGCAGTTAATGTTTTTTTTTTTTCCTCTCTCTCTCTCTCTCTCTCTCTCTCTCTCTCTCTCTCTCGATGTCTTTGATTGGATTATTGTTACTTTTTTGCCGTTAATGTTATCTTTTTGCTTTCGTCCACTATTTTTTAGTAATCAAATTCTCTTTCAATACTAATGCGTTTTGACAGTATGATTTTCTTGCTCATACTCGAGTTTTAATGTTTTTGCTACTAGTATTCTTTAAAAATATTTTTTTGTAAGTAACTGAAACTTTTGAATAGTATTTCAATAGTATATACTTTGAAACTGATGGAATATGAATATTTTCATCACCAATTTATTTATTTAATGTGGCTAATCACTAAGAAATTTTATTGGGATGTAATGTGTTCCTGTAAGATTATTTTTTCTCATATTTTTATGCGTCTTGAAGCATCAAATATAACGCTAACGGCCCAGAAAAACGAGTTTATATCGGAATTCTTGCAAATGTTTCACATCGATTTAAAAGTGCAACATGAGTCATGGTACTCGTAGTGTTTGCGAAGACGTCACGAATACTGCAAATATGCACAGTGAGAGAGAGAGAGAGAGAGAGACAGAGAGAGAGAGAGAGAGAGAGAGAGAGAGAGAGAGAGAGATGAAATAAGTGTTCTTCCTATTTCGTTTCTTACTGTCGCTATTTTTGTGTGTAACATTTTCTATGCAGAGTGATTTAATTTTCTAATTAGATCAATTTGTATCCATCCGTTCTTTCGCAAATTTTTAATATATGGAATTCTAAAGGATACTTGAAGCGTGGAAAATCCCGTATAAAAATGGTCAACACTGTGCTGTTTTGGAGCCCTTGGGCTTATAAAATTCTGTTTTTCCAACTAGGGTTGTAGCTTAGCTAATAATAATAATAATAATAATAATGTTAGTCTCACTATAGTCCATTTCTTTTAGCGAGTCATATTTGCACCGACTTGCAGCGATGCCCTTTTAGCTCGGAAAAGTTTCCTGATCGCTGATTGGTTGGACAAGATAATTCTAACCAATCAGCATTCAGGAAACTTTTCCGAGCTAAAAGGGCACCGTTGCGAGTCGGTGCAAAAATGGACTATAGTTAAATGATGTCAGAAAAGACGTTTACCTCGCTGCCATCTTCAAGTCAAGCTTTGTTTCTGATCAGTCATTGGATGGGTGACCTAAATGAACAACTATAGTCTTTTTTTTTTAGCGAGTCATATTTGCACCGACTCGCAACGGTGCTCTTTTAGCTCGGAAAAGTTTACTGGTCGCTGATTGGTTAGAATTATCTTGTCAAACCAATCAGCGATCAGGAAACTTTTCCGAGATAAAAGGGCACCGCTTCGAGTCGGTGCAAATATGCATCGCTAAAAGATATTGACTATAGAACATTAGTCTGCTGTAAGCGGTTGCAAACTTTATTGAGGAACTCTGTGGCAGTGATTTTAGCCTTCTGGTAGATTGTTCAACTTATGTGCCTTGCTAAATGTCCATCCGCCTTAGGGTGAGGACCTCATAGCCAGCGTTCTCAAAGTTGGTGGTCAGCCATAGCCTCAATAATGGTAACTTTCCATATTTAGTGGATGGAATTGTGTGTGTTGTTTAGAGACACTCAAGCGTACGTTCGTTTATCCATTCAGAAAAATATATATGGGGAAACTTCGTTTTATACGGCTAGATTCTCTCTCTCTCTCTCTCTCTCTCTCTCTCTCTCTCTCTCTATATATATATATATATATATCTATATCATATCCTGCGCTTATTGTCGCAAAGGGCCTCGGTTAGATTTCGCCTGTCGTCTCTATCTTGAGCTTTTAAGTCAATACTTCTCCATTCATCATCTCCTTGCCCATATATATATATATATATATATGTGTGTGTGTGTGTGTATAAATAATAATATATATGTAAATAACTTTATGCATAATAAATATGCATGTTTTATATAGCGTAAAACTAATCCCTAGTATCTGAAAATTATTCAAATGTTTCATTTATGAAAGTAGCTATTTATGAACCAAAAAAAAAAAAAGTATGTTGTCTATTAGAGAGGGGGAAATGAAAACCAGATACCTTATTCATAATTCAGGATATTCTGTGCCGTGTGTTCATGGCCGCAAATTACGATGTAATTTTGTTATGAAATTTCTACAATAATCTGGCCACTGGGCCCCTACCGGTTCGAGTTGGATTACAGAGGCTTTGCTGAATATTTATAGATGTTATGTGTGGAGAGAGGGATTGGTGTATAGTTTTCTATTAGTACATTTTTTTGGCAGGAAGATAGAATCCTCTGTACAATTTCCTGTAAATGGGTTTTTATAGATAGATGGATGTATAGAAATTCTCCGATTGCAAATCTTTTAGGCTGATATATTGAAATAATTATGAATATAGATTTGTATGCTAGACATTGTTCATCCCTTAATCTGTCTGTAGCGATAAACTAGATGTATTCAAATACAGAAAACATCAGTATTTCGGGTTCTTTCTTAAATACTAGACTAAAAAAAAAAAAATAAAAAAATGTAAATCTAAAAGATTGTGGTGGCCTGGTGATTGCCAGACTCGGATTTGAGTCCTGCTCAAACTCGTTAGTTTCTTTGGTCGCTGCAACCTCACCATCCTTGTGAACTAAGGATGGGGTGGGTTTGGTGGAGCCTATAGGTTTATCTGCCGAGTCATCGGCAGCCATTGCCTGTTTCTCCTTAGTCCTAGTTTGGGTGGATAGGAGGGCTTGGGCACTGATCATATGTAATATGGTCAGTGTCTAGGGCATTGTACTGCTTGATAGGGCAATGTCACTGTCCCTTGCCTCTGTCATTCGCGAGCGGCCTTTAAAACTTTAAATTTGTTTGCTGTTCTTATGCCTATCAGCCTCCTGGCTAGTACAGTGGCAAAGTGTTCGCCTAGCATTCGCATGGCGGCAGATCGATCCCAGCCCCGGACCGTGAGTTTAAGCTGTTTACTGGGGAGACTACTGTTGTGATTTGGCACCACATTTGGGAGTTGGGCTTGCCCGGCTGACGTTCTGGTGAGCATCTATTCTGATGAAACTGGAACTGAAACCAGACAAATTCACCTTTACCCAGGAGGCGCACTATTATTATTATTATTACTAGCCGAGCTACAACCCTAGTTGGAAAAGCAAGATACTATAAGCCCAAGGGCTCCAACAGGGAAAAATAGCCCAGTGAGGAAAGGAAATAAGGAAATAAATAAATGATGAGAATAAACCATGCGTTCAACAAACCGCCCAAATGTATTTAATAAGTAAATAGTTGCATCTCTTACCCGCTTTTAAAGCATAGGATAATTTCGTATTAATATTCCTGTGAAAGCCTTAATGAATTTGGACCATCCATCTGATTTTTTCAGCGAACCCAAATGTTCAAGCGGGCCATTTATGTCCAACACTCTATTTTATATATTTTCAAGGGGATGCACCCTTAGACCTTGGAATTGTTTAGAATTAGAAGGATTTTGAGGATTTTAAGGATTTCGATCCTTATCTTGCTTTGTATTTTCCCCCTGACAGAAATTCCTTTCCGCTGGGGTAATTCCGTCTGCAGACAATTGATATCGGAGGGGGGTTTCAGTAATACGTTCCTTTTCTCGCCTCTTGCACACGTATACAGGCTTGGAATTTCTCTCTCTCTCTCTCTCTCTCTCTCTCTCTCTCTCTCTCTCTCTGTTTTACTGAAGTTTTCACTTGCGTTTCTGTGGTTTATTTTTTATTTCCAACTTTTGCAATTCATACTATGTGTTTCATATACGTTTCATATTTGCTAGAATATGGTTGGTATGTCTCGGTCTGTGTTGTTCTTTTCATTTTAAATAAGATTTTTTTTTTTTTCATATCCTTTACTTTTGGGGTTACAGAAAATGTCAAGTGTAATTTTTGCGAATTTGAAGTACGATTTTTTTTTTTTTTTTTTTTTTTTTTTTTTTTTTCATATCCTTTACTTTTGGGGTTACAAAAATTGTCAATGTAATTTTGCGAATTTGAAGTAGGATTTTTTTTTTTTTTATTTTCATAATCTTTACTTTTGGGGTTAAAGAAAATGTCAAGTGAAATATTGCCAATTTGAAGTACGATTTATTTATTTGTTTATTTATTTTTTTTTTCATATCCTTTACCTTTGGGGTTAAATAAAAATCCCAAGTATAATTTTGCGAAAAGCCTTCATCTTAAATCTTTCAGTAACTCGTAAACTTATTTAGAAATACGATGATTTAAATCTATATACTCATACATGAATTTTCTTATTGTTTCCAGTATTCTGTGATATCGTTATTGGCATTATTGTGTTTAGAGTTTAATAATATACAATTAAATATATTTCCTTTTATCTGGTAATTTCTGTATTTTAATAACGCTTAGTTGGACTGATTTATAATACTATCAAATTTATTTATCATTTATCTATTCAATATCTTCATGAATCTAAAGAACAAAGGGGTTATGCTAAATTAACAATTCATTGATAAGTAGATATAGCAATGAAAAGGCTTGACAAAACAGAAATGAGAGAGAGAGAGAGAGAGAGAGAGAGAGAGAGAGCCTGATTTCATTATAGCAAAACCATGAAACAATGCATTGATATTGAGAGAGAGAGAGAGAGAGAGAGAGAGAGAGAGAGAGAGCGAGCTTGATTTCATTATAGAAAAAACATGAAACAATGCATTGATATTGAGAAGTCAAAATTGAGAGAGAGAGAGAGAGAGAGAGAGAGAGAGAGAGAGAGAGAGAGAGCCTGATTTTATTATAGAAAAAACAGGAAACATGCATTGATATTGAGAAGTCAAATTTGAGAGAGAGAGAGAGAGAGAGAGAGAGAGAGAGAGAGAGAGCCTGATTTCATTATAGTAAAACCATGACACACTGCATTGATATTGAGAAGTCAAAATTGAGAGAGAGAGAGAGAGAGAGAGAGAGAGAGAGAGAGAGAGAGCCTGATTTCATTATAGCAAAACCATGAAACTGCATTGATACTGAGAAGTCAAAATGGAGAGAGAGAGAGAGAGAGAGAGAGAGAGAGAGAGAGAGAGAGAGAGAGCCTGATTTCATTATAGTAAAACCATGAAACAATGCATTGATATTGAGCAGTCAAACTTAGAGAGAGAGAGAGAGAGAGAGAGAGAGAGAGAGAGAGAGAGCCTGATTTCATTATAGAAAAAAACATGAAACAATTCATTGATATTGAGAAGTCAAAATAGAGAGAGAGAGAGAGAGAGAGAGAGAGAGAGAGAGAGAGAGATAGAGAGAGCCTGATTTCATTATAGAAAAAAACATGAAACAATGCATTGATATTGAGAAGTCAAAATTGAGAGAGAGAGAGAGAGAGAGAGAGAGAGAGAGAGCGAGCCTGATTTCATTATAGCAAAACCATGAAACAATGCATTGATATTGAGAATTCAAAATGGAGAGAGAGAGAGAGAGAGAGAGAGAGAGAGAGAGAGAGAGCCTGATTTCATTATAGCAAAAACATGAAACAATGCATTGATATTGAGAAGTCAAACTTGAGAGAGAGAGAGAGAGAGAGAGAGAGAGGAGAGAGAGAGAGAGAGCCTGATTTCATTATAGAAAATCCATGAAGCAATGCATTGATATTGAAAAGTCAAAATTGAGAGAGAGAGAGAGAGAGAGAGAGAGAGAGAGAGAGAGAGAGAGTTTTCATGTATCTCTGTGAATGAGTATATCTGTGTATTCCCGAGCGAGTGTATTTTGTGTACTTTTTGGTTTGGTGTATACGGTCATTTTTCCGCATGAGCGGAAGTTGAGTTTGTGCCTGGGAAAGCAAGCGGATGCACTGCTTTACTTTCGATGCAAAAATGGATTTTATTTTTTGAGGAAAAAAAAAGAAGATAGTTTTAGATCAACTTGCAAACGGTTGATGTTTGTTTTTGGCTGCAGAAGTCAGGATATTTGATTCTGATCGTTTCTGTTGCAAGTAGCACCCAGTGGCACAGTAGGCCTGGGGGTTGGTGGGGGGAGGGGTGACTGGGGGTTGGTGGGGGGTGAGGGGTGACTGGAGGTTGGTGGGGGGGGAGGGGTGACTGGGGGTTGGTGGGGTGAGGGGTGACTGGGGGTTGGTGGGGGGGGGGAGGGGTGACTGGGGGTTGGTGGGGTGAGGGGTGACTGGGGGGGGGAGGTTTATTGTTTATATTTGCTGGGCCGCTTCTCGACGTTTCGTCTCTGTACATACATCTGCTTGCATATATATAAAGCATTTTCTTTTTTCTGCCAGCAGTTTTACCCTAATAATTTTAGAAACGAACTGCTCCTAAATAGCATATATATCTCTTGCTACCGCCGCCAACGAAGTTGGAAGGAGGCTATGTTTTACCCCTTGTGTGTGTGTTTGTGGTGAATACCTTCCTGGCCACAATTTCAATCGTAGAGTAATGAAACTTGCAGGGATTAACTTTTATGTTAAAAGCTGGAAAATGATCAAATTTTAGAAGGTCAAAGGTCAAGGTCATGCTCAAGAAAATTGTCCAATTCACGTAATCAGCCATAAGTTTGGATATCCTTGTAACAGAGACTTCAAACTTGGTTTATATTTGAGAGTATAAAAATCCACGCCAATTAATACATGTTAAGGTCAAGGTCAAGTCCAAGAAAAAGGTAAAATTTCGGTCATCAACCATACGGCCACAATTTTAATCGTGAGGTCAAAGTGTCATCGGTCAAAGTCGCGGACGAGCAATACGTCCATATCATGGAATCAGTAATAAGTTTGGACATCCTTGTCATAGAGACTTCAAACTTGGTTCATATTTGAGTGTATGAAAGTCCACTTATTAAGGTCAAATGTCAAGATCGAGCCATAGGTCGAGAAATAAGCTGCCGCGGTTGAGGTCTGCGTTCTACTAAGTACCAGTAGTTTCCATATTGTTTACTCTAATAAAAAAATGATACTTTTCTGGTCATTTTGTCGTAAGGATAATTCGATTAGGGTTATTTTTCACATACGGCAAATATTCTATTCTCTTATTTCAGTAATTATTCATCTTAAAAAGCATATATCTTTTTTTTCATTTTGTTACCGTCGTCAACGAAGTTGTGAAGAGGTTATGTTTTTTGCCTCTCTCTGTCTGTTTGTCTGTATTTTTATGAACAACTTCCTAGCCACAATTTTACTCCTAGAGTAGTGAAACTTTCAGGGATTAATTGTTATGTTGAGACGCGGAAGTGCTTCAATTTTGAAAGTAATAGGTCAAAGGTCAAGGTCAATGGCGAGCAAAAGGTTGACCGAATTACCCTAACATTAACCTCAAGTTCGCACATGGTTGTCACACAGACTTCAAATACGCCTACGATCTAAATTGATTCAGGTAAAGGCACGCTGGTTTCGAGAAATAAGGTGCCGTGGCGGAGGTCTGCTTAAAGTGCTTTCTTAGTTTACTCTATCAATAAATGAAGGGCTTTACAAGTAATTTTTATCTTAAAGAATAATAAGTTAATTTGTGTTATTTCTCATATATTTAATTCAGTTATTTTAGTAATTACTTATCCACATGCTGTAGTCCGTAATGTTGTGATATGTATATATGTGTATATATATATATATATATATTGTGTATATATATATATATATATATATATTGTATATATATATATATATATATATTGTATATATATATATATATATATTGTATGTATATATATATATTGTATGTATATATATATATATATATATATATTTATATGCATTTATATCTATATATATAAATATGTATATATATACACACATATATGTGTGTGTATATATATATATATATATATATATAATTGTAGATTTGTTCTCGATGACTGGATTTATTATTTTACTTTGAAAATTGTTGTTTTATCATTATATAAAAATAAGTTGATATTAATTCATAGCTCAATTCTTGAAAAATAAAGCTTATGAAATTCTTCATAAAGTATAAATCCTTTGTTGATTTTTCTCAAGCTAAAACTTATTCTATTACATTAAAGCATTATTGCTCAGGTTAAGGTATGCAGTTCAGTTCTATAAAAAGTGCTATGAATGTTTTACTTTTTACCCAAAGAATATGTATATATATATATATATATATATTATATATGTATATATATATATATATATATATTGTATATATATGTATATATATATATATTGTATATATATGTGTATATATATATATATATATATATATGATATCTTTGTATTTGCTGATGGTTGTTGGATGAATCATAGAAATTATTGCGTTTCTTGTTCTTAATCTTACGTAATGATATGTACTTAGTTGTGTCTATTACATCTGATCCGGTAAATACATGGTAATTCCTATTGCAATATGTAAATTTATGAATTGTAAGAGTTTGCGTTTTTGATTCAACTATAGTCAATTTCTTTTAGCGATGCAGATTTGCACCGACTCGCAGCGGTGCCCTTTTAGCTCGGAAAAGTTTCCTGATCGCTGATTGGTTGGACGAGATAATTCTAACCAATCAGCGATCAGAAAAATTTTCCGAGCTAAAAGGGCACCGCGGCGAGTCGGTGCAAATATGCATCGCTAAAAGAAATGGACTATAGTTGTGTTTATTACATCTTATCCAGCAAATACGTGGTTATTCCTATTGAAATATATAAATTTATAAATTGTAAGATTTGGTTGATTCAACTATATGCTCTCATGGGTGACAATAACTCATGCATTTATTTTATTTTTTTATGTTTTTATTTTTTTTAAATGAAATGAAGTGTATAATCTTTGAGACTTTTATCTAAGGCTTTTTATCCTTATCCAGAAAGATAACATTTCTCAAAGACTCGTCATTGTCAACGTATGGATTAGTTTCCTGTTAGTTCATATCAGTAAGTTTTCCTCATTAAAATCTTAATTTCGATGGTCAAAATAGTTTATTGAATGCCTCTTAATAGCATTATTAATTTCATCACCCTATATATATATATATATATACATATATATATATATATATATATATACATATATATATATATATATATATGTATATATATATATATATATATATGTATATATATATATATATATATTAAGTGATTAAGTTGATAATGATTTTATTAATTTCATCATATATATATATATATATATGTGTGTGTGTGTATGTATATATATAATATATATACTATATATATGTACTATATATATATATATATATATATACTGTGTGTGTATATATATATATATATATATATTATGTGTGTGTTTCTGATTTATAAGCATCTTGAGTGTGTTGGCGAAAATTTAAATGTTCCCAAATAGTCTCAGACAGTTTACGTTTAGTACATTTCATAATGATTTTTTTTTTTTTAAGATTTTTAATTCATCGATTGAAGGAGAACTACATACTGTCGGAACTTCATTCTATTTAGGATGGTAACTCATCAAGTAAAGTACATCAATGACCTTAGATGTCAGGCTGCCAGTAAACCTCAAATCAATCAATCAATCAATCATCAGGAATGCCCTTCAAACGTTTGAGGTCGAGTCCCCTTTGGTCATTCCTTAAGAAACGTTTCAAGATTCAGTGAATTTTATTTAAAAACCTTTAACGGTATGATGTACCATCGATTATTACTCAATGTTCTTACTGATTATGCAAAATATTAATGCAATTACTATGAGTGGTGGGACTTTTAATTGGAAGTGATTTCCGGTAACAAATGTTGAGTGATTATTGTTTACATTTCATCATGATCGATTGTTTGAATCTTATTAGTGATATTTACTTTATGTTGATGTTGTTGTTGTTTTTTTTTTTTTTTTTTTTTTTTCTTTTTTTTTTTTTTTTTTTTTTTTTAAGTCGATTGATTATATCTGCATTATTTCGAAATGGAGATGATGCTTTATTTGTACTTATGTTTATATCAAAATGATTTTGGCTCGTTTGACGTGAGTTTTATTGTAAAATTATTTAATAGTCTGTAAAAATCGTAAAAAAAAATCTTTACTTTTAAAAGGTCGTAATTTTATATATTTTGTTATAGATATATTATGAATGATGATCTTGAGGTATTTTCATCATCATAATCTCCTCCTACACCTATTGACGCAAAGGGCCTCTGTTTAATTTCGCCAGTCGTCTCTATCTTGAGCTTGTAATTAAATACTTCTCCATTTAAGGGTGGCTTTAATGGCAAGTTTGATTATCTTTTTTAATTTTTTTTTATTCATTTTTTTATTTTTATTTTTTTTTTATTTTTTTATTTTTTTTTTTTTTACATATTTTATTGTATATATATTATTACCGACCTGGATGAATTTTAGTGTACCTTAATAGTAAGTTTAAGAAACATTACGTATTTTGATATAAATGTGTTAATGACCAAGAGATATATTAATCTGCCGTTGTAGTTTTTTATTAATGGTTAAATGCAAATGTATCCAGTTATTTGCTGGAAAATATATGAACCTTAATTCAACCTCAAATAAAGAAATAAAGACAATAGCATTTTGATGCGTCATGTTGGAATATATTAATAATCTTTCTGACAATTCTTTTCTTAATATTCTTCCAGCAGATAACAGCAGATCTTGAGAATTTACCCAGTATTCCAAGTCTAGATCTTTGCCATCGTTGGAATCCATTCCAGTTGCCCTAACATTTCTTACATGTTTTTGAGGACACACAGCTCTGTATAAAACCTTATCTTAGCTTTACTACCGAGTCAGTAACTCATGTTGTGGTAATCAGAGCAAACTCTATGTTAGAGGAAAAGCGCAATCATCTTCTTTCCCCTAACCTCATATAACGTTTTTTTTTTTTTTTTTTTTCCCTCAAATTTTTGTTGTTGCCCTTTTTTTTTATTTCCGTTCGAACCAATCAGTATAAACAAACCCCGCGGTCGCTATCTCCTGAAACCGTCCGAATAAGAATCGGAAGAGCTACAGCTATGCAAATTTTATTGGCGGAGTGGACACGGATTCCCTCCTCTCTTTGTTATCTGCGAGACACGTAAGAAAGTTGCTATCTCGGAGAAGGGGAATTAAGATAAAGATTGTGGATGGGGGAATGGGGAGTCCTAGGTTGGGAGATGGGGGGCGGGTGGGGTCCTCAAGGCGTCGCTACTGACACCCATCGCCAGCCTCACTCCCCCCCTTTTTTGGCGTCACGTCTGACACATACATACCTCCCCCCCCCCTTTCCGTACTCCTCTCTTGATCTATCATCCCAGCTCTAGACAGGAAGAAAGGGGGGGGGGGGGTGTTCGCTAGAGAACTTTAGGTGTTGGGGAAGGGGCTGGACTAGAGGGATATTTGCATAGAAATTGTTATCATTATTCATAACTATTCAGACGAGCGTCTACTTTCTTCAGATTATTTTCTTAATTTTTCCTTTCCCCATTATTTAATGTTGTTTTGCGGCTTTGACGTCATTAGGAAGGGGGGTGGGGGTGTTAGGAGATGCGGCGGTCGCGTTTTCACCCAATTTTTTTTATTTCATTTTCCTTGATTATCTGGGAGCTCTTCCTGAAGCCATTGTGTTTCGAAGATTTCGTACGTGATTACGAGCTGAAGTCGTTTTCTTAATTATTAATAGTTACAAAGAAAGCTGTCTCTTTTAGGTTTGCTGTGGCCTTATTTTTTAACGTCTTTGCCTGGTGATCGCCAGACTGGGGTTCGAGTCCAGCTGAAACTCCTTAGTTCCTTTGGTCGCAGAAACTTCACCTTCCTTGTGAGCTAAGGATGAGGAGTTTTGGGGAGCCTATACTGTAGGTCTACCTGTTGAGTCATCAACAGCCATTATCTGGGGTTCGATTCCCGCCCAAACTCGTTAGTTCATTTGGTCGCAGCAACTTCACCATCTTGTAAACTCAGGATGAGGAGTTCGGGGGAGCCCATAGGTCTACCTCTTGGGTCATCAACAGCTATTACCTGGCCGTCCCTGGTCTAGCTTTGGTGGAGAGTGGAGAGGGTTCTTTGGCTCTAGGGCATTGTTCTGCTTGCTAGAGTAATGTCACTATTCCTTGCCTCTTCCATTCATGAGTGGTCTTTAAACCTTCGTGGAGTAGAGAACAGTTGATGAATTCTCCATAGTCTTTGTGTTGTCCTCTGCTTTGAAGCTGTATTAAAAGGAAGATCGTGTTTATAAGTTTTGCTATATATTCACATAATCACATATTTATTATGCTTTGTCATATCTTGAGTATTATTTGCTTTTAATTCTGTAAGTATCTTGCTTTGCTTTTTCTTACTGATTAATTCTGTATATTTTTGCATTTATCATTTGTGTATTTCTATGGTATTTTTTTATTATTATTATTGTATCGCGTTTAAGCACTTTTCTTAATCAGCGTTCCTGTGGCTAAATGTCACTTCCTTTTTGCAAAATGTTTAGAAAGTTAAAGAGAAAATATAATATGCTTTTGATTCCAAATGATGGTAAAAATAATAGTAATATTGATTCTATCTATCTATCTATCTATCTTTCTATCTATCTATCTATCTATCTATCTATCGAGAGAGAGAGAGAGAGAGAGAGAGAGAGAGAGAGATTATTTATACTTACTATTATCGGAATTAAAATATCGTAAATGTAATTTCTGAACCATACACTTCCAACGATATATATATATATATATATATAAATTACATACATATATATGTGTATATATATGTGTGTGCGTTTGTATATATATATATATATATATATTATATATACATTATATATATATATATATATATATTTGTGTGTGTGTGTTTGTTTGTATGTGTGCATACATGATCACGCAGACAAGAATAGAAATAACCCTCATCACTATATGTATCAAAAAAGTTATTTCCAGCGTTACTATATACAGTAGACTGTAATGATGCCCAGCGTGGATATTTCCCTCTTAACAGTACACTAACAAATCAGCCCTGTCTCTATTACACCCATATAATACGAAATACTAAGCCATTTCTATACTAAATTTTCTATAAAACGCCAAATATATGTCCTGTAGAGTTGCTATCAAAGAGATTCCGTAGCTGTTATTTAGAATTAAGGAGAGAGAGAGAGAGAGAGAGAGAGAGAGAGAGAGAGAGAGAGTTTATGGACTATGATGTCAAATATGAATAATTTATTAATGGAACAGTCATCATTCTATGAAATTTAATATCAGCTTTTAAAGTATATTATTATTATTATTATTATTATTATTATTATTATTATTATTATAATTATTATTATTATTATTATTATTATTATTATTATCATTATTATTATTTAATATTATCATCATTGTTCTTAATATTAGTATTATTATTATTATTATTATTATTATTATTATTATTATTATTATTATCATTATCATTGTTATTATTATCCTCATCATCATTATTATTATTTCTATTTTATTAGCTAAGCTACAACCCTAGTTAGAAAAGCTGGATGCTATAAGCCCAATGGCTCCAACAAGGAAAAATATCCTAGTGAGGAAAGGAAACAAGGGTACAAATAAACTACAAGTGAACTAATGAACAATTAATATGATAAAAATGAAAGAATATGACAATCAGCATTATATGGAATTTAATATAAGGTTTTAAAGTGTATTATTATTATTATTATTATTGTTTTTATTGTTATTAGTATTATTATTGTTATTATTATTATTATTATTATTATTATATCTATTTTATTAGCTAAGCTACAACCCTAGTTAGAAAAGCAGGATGCTATAAGCCCAATGGTTCCAACAAGGAAAAATATCCCAGTGAGGAAAGGAAACAAGGGGAAAAATAAACTACAAGTGAAGTAATAAATAATTAAAATGATAAAAATGAAAGAATAGGACAATCAGCATTGTATGGATTTTAATATAAGGTTTTAAAGTGTATTATTATTATTATTATTGTTTTTATTGTTATTAGTATTATTATTGTTATTATTATTAGTATTATTATTATTGTTATTATTATTATTATCGTATTAGCTAAGCTATAACCTTAGTTAGAAAAGCAGGATGCTATAAGCCCAATGGCTCCAACTGGGAAAAAATATCTCAGTGAGGAAAGGAAACAAGGGAACACATAAACTACAAGTGAAGTAATGAAAAATTATTGTGTTTAAAATGAAAGAATAGAATACAATAAAGAATAAAATAGAATGCATGCAACTAATAAGAAACATACACACGCAACGCGAGTGCATACAAAACGAAATATACATTGAAGCACCGCCTGATTCGTTTGAAGTACGCGCGCCAGAATTCGCCGTAATGAAACCCAGCCTAACGAACCATTTAGATTTGAGTAGACGCTTCTTAATTGTTTATGTTTGAATCTATAATGCAATCTGTCACAAAGCCCGTCGCTACGTCTCACGCTTGGCTCGCCTTTCGGAGAAAGATAAACATTTCATCAGGTCTTGAGATACAAGTGCCTTTGGTTTAACGCGCAGTGACTAAACTTACCCCGCCATGTAATAAACGAGAGAGAGAGAGAGAGAGAGAGAGAGAGAGAGAGTTTCCAGTGCTGGAGAGAGAGAGTTTCCAGTGCTGGAGAGAGAGAGAGAGAGAGAGAGAGAGAGAGAGTTTCCAGTGCTGGAGAGAGAGAGTTTCCAGTGCTGGAGAGGAGAGAGAGAGAGAGAGAGAGAGAGAGAGAGAGTTTCCAGTGCTGGAGAGAGAGAGGTTCTTTCCAGTGCTGGTGTGAGAGAGAGAGAGAGAAGAGAGAGAGAGAGAGAGAGAGAGAGAGAGAGAGAGAGAGAGAGAGATAGAGTCTCCAGTTCTGGAGAAAGATTTTCCAGTGCTGGAGAGAGAGAGAGAGAGAGAGAGAGAGAGAGGCTGACTTTACATTATGGGGGGTTATCCAATTTTAAGATTTTGCTTGGCATGCGTAGAGGCCTTTTCAAATTTTAATCTACAAATATGGCATTGATAAAGAATTCACTTTACCTTTGGAATGAGCAACACCCAACCGGAATTATAAGGGCATGTATCCTTACTATGTTTTTTTAGTGGCTGTTGACTTCATGCGTTCAATAATAAAGGAATTGTGTTCTGAGTTTCTGTGAAATATGGGTTCTTCACTTGGAACATAAGTCAGTCCATCACCAGGATCATCACCAGGATGGCAGATCTATCTGTGTGGTAGATTGCTGCACCATCGGTGCAACATAGGTTCTGTTCCTTCAGGCAGCCCGCGAGAGAAATGAAAATTACAGGAATCAGCGTAGGATACTGTACGGACAATGATGATGACATGGACAAAGCCGCAACTGGACTCACAGCAAGAGCGGCTGGTTTCACCCAGCCCCTTCCATGGTCGATCCTACATTACGTTTTTTTTTTTTTTTTTTTTTTTTTTTTTTTAAATTATAAATGATGTATTGGTATAGAGTCTGTATACTGTATATTGGTTATAACTATCTTACAAAGGGAAGTGTATGTAATATGTGGGCTTACTTTGAGCAGAATTTGAGTCTATATACAATTAGAAAAAACGTAATTTTGTTCGGAAATTCTCCATAAAATATACGGTTCTCAGCTGTATTTCAGCAATATATGCGACCGTAATTTTTATCCTACTTTGTTATTATCTTTTACACCTCAAGGTCAATATAACCAAATTTAAAACGGTAAATGCTTGGCAACATTTATTCCAGTATCATTATGTTTTTTTTTTTTTTTTTTTTTTTTGAGCATCCCGGGTTTTGTCTGTACCGCTAGTGGGTTTTATTCTAGAAAGGAGAATGAGTTAAACTTGTTCATATCTTTTAAGGAATTCGTAATGTCCTTAGTATTGGCATGTACTGCCCTGTCTTCTCTAGGCCATGTGTACCTTGCGCCTAGCATCCGGATAGTACGTAATGACATAGAGGCGGCCACAATTATATCAATTATTATTATTATTATTATTATTATTATTATTATTATTATTATTATTATTATTATTATTATTATTATCCACGAATCTGAATCTTGTTGATTTATACACCCAGGTAACCGATTTCTCAGTCGGAAATGTAAATGCCTTGATTGTTATTTTTTGTTTTTCCTCGTAACTCCCGATATCACCCATTTAAGAAAGCAACTCTTGTTACAGTCTTCAACTAGAAAATCTTTTTATCCTATTTCTTTCATTGCTTCTACTGTCATTCTCTCATTTGATTTTGTTTTTGTTCTTTTTTATTCTTTCCAAACACCTGATTATGATGGTAGCAGCAAACATAAAAAAAACTATGGCTTGTAACTCGACAGATAAATGAAAACGTCGATAAATTCTGTTATTATAGCCTTTCACCAAAATCGAATCCATGAATGTATTCACCTCTCTCTTTGTTCATTTGTTTGTTTGTGAGAAAATTTACACAAAAACTACTGTACCGAATTTGACCAAACTTGGAAGTCATTTTGGGTATGATCTATGGATGAATTTGTAACATTTTGGATAACGTACATTAAAGTACTCAGCAGTACTTTGAAAATAATCT
>NC_090745.1:117796638-117804024 GCF_036898095.1 Palaemon carinicauda | reverse complement strand
GAGAGAGAGAGAGAGAGAGAGAGAGAGAGAGAGAGAGAGAGAGAGAGATAGAGAGAGGAGAGAGAGAGAGAGAGAGAGAGAGAGAGAGAGGAGAAGAGAGAGAGAGAGAGAGAGAGAGAGAGAGAGAGAGAGAGAGAGAGAGAGAAATATTGTCTGCATGTATATTACTAAGTAAATCAAATAAGATACTAAATCATCAGCCCAGTATATGGATTCTGTAACCCAAGCTGTATTTTTATGGTCACGCAAAAGAAAAATTAAACATCCAATAAACAGAAATTCCTTGGAAGTTGTTTAAAAGTGTATGTATGTCTTTTTTTCACTTTATTATTTATTTGTTATTTTTATTATTATCATTGATTTTTTTTTTTTTTTTTTTTTTTTTTTTTTTTCCCCGGCCATTGTGCCTCAAATACGGCCGCTTCACTTCTCCAATTTTGCGACTGACAGACACATCGGAGATTGTGAAAGGGATTGTGAATGTGCCGTCACCATTCCAGGCACCCCATGGTAATAGCTTTCGACTTTGAGGACTTTTGTGATAGTTCCCTCTGTGGAAGAGCGACGCATTCTTCAGATATTGGACGGCGACAGCTGCGTTAAATAGGATGTACACAATACATTATGTCGCTTACGCACCAATGGAAAGCTTACGCAGACAGACATTACAGACAGATATGCGATGTAGGAAGATCTCTACAAATTTTAATGATGTGGTGGATTTTGTTTTTCAGGTGAACAGTTTATTAATTGGTAGTCATTTATGTAAATTATTTTAAAAACTTTATAATAATTTTATTTTTTAGTGATCAAGTAAATTACGCCTATAAATCTCTTAGGTACAAACATATAGCAAGCTAGAAAAGCACTCTGAGAGTGCAGACCTCCGCCAGGGCATCTTATTTCCTGAATTTAACTTGCCTTTCTCAGAATCAATACAGGCCGTAGGCGTATTTGAAGTCTGTTTGACAACCTTGTGCGAACTTGGTGTTAATTTCATAGCTAATTCGGTCGACCTTTTGCTTGACCTTGACTTTTGACCTAAGACTTTCAAATTAAATCACTTCCACGTCTCAGCATAACAATTAATCCCTGAACATTTCACGATTCCATGAGTAAAATTGTTGCCATGAAGTTGTTCACAAACAAACGGACAAACGGGGGGGGGGGGGGTGGATAACATAACCTCCTTCCAACCTCGTTGGCGGAGATAATGAAGATTTACGAAATAACGTCTGGTACTTGATAGAAGGTCGTGTTTATCTATTAAAACCTCATTATCTTAATTATTAAATAAGTCACACAAAAACAGTCGTGAACCATACAAACACACACACAAACACACACACACACACACACACACACACCTTAAATGGTTTTTAAATTACATAGATTTAATATATAGTTGATTATTTTTATCAATCACATTTCATATATATATATAGCTATTCATCCATCTATTCACCCATATTTAGAATATTTAAAGATTATAAGTATATACTGTATATACATATATATAATTATTTTTTTCGTTTATTTATTTTTTTTTTCTTATCAATTGAATTTTGATAATCTTATAATTCTTTATATCCCGATTTTATTTCGGGCCACCCCTGTGGGAGTCAAGCTTGACTCATTGGGCTGGTAAAACTCCTTCCTTTGATAATAGTAACACACTTGAACAGCCGGAATAGGATGACAGATCCTTGCTGGAGTAGGCCTATTTAGTGTTTCGAAATGTTAGTACGCGTACAAAATGTCAGACGCATTATTTTTTCAAGGTCAAGGTTGTTTATATTTGATTGGGGGAATATTTAATGCATTATATTTGATGGTAAATCCAGTAACACGAGAAAGACGTAACCTGTATCTGTCCTTTAATAATGTAACCGAATACGTTTAAAAAAATGCTGTTGAATAAGTGATTATATATTTCATATTCTAATAAAGTAGTTTTTTGCATGTATCAATATTCCTGTAAATGGTGATATTTTTTTCTAATGTAATTGTTTTGGTTAGTATTGGCTAAATGATATGTGCTACTAATGTAATTTTATGTTGATATTGGCTAAATGATATGTGCTACTAATGTAATTTTATGTTAATATTGGCTAAATGATATGTGGCTATTAATGTAATTTTATGTTGATATTGGCTAAATGATATGTGCTACTAATGTAATTTTATGTTGATATTGGCTAAATGATATGTGCTACTAATGTAATTTTATGTTGATATTGGCTAAATGATATGTGCTACTAATGTAATTTTATGTTGATATTGGCTAAATGATATGTGCTACTAATGTAATTTTATGTTGATATGAATTAAAAAAAAAATATTGCTGCTAAGTAATTGTTTTCTATTGTTATTAATGATATAATTATTGCGAATTTTGCTCCATATGTAATATTTTTCCTGTTTTAGTGACAATTGTATCAAACTTTTCCTTATAAGAAATATTCAAATAATGATATACAGTATATCAAGTTAATACGTGTATCTCTTGAACATGCTTAGGGGGCACAATGCTCTAAAGCCTAAAAATGAAAGATTTATATGAAAATTGTTTTAGTAAGAGGAAAATAGTTCATAATAACTGCATTGAAATATTTTTAAATGTTTGGAAACACCTGGAATTAAAAAATAATTTTTTTTAGTGTTTATTTTTAATTTATGAGTTAATTTTTTAATTTGTCTGTAACTAAGAAAGATGATTTATTTCAAGAGAAAGTCTTTAGCAGCGAAAAGAATATAAAATTTGTAGTGGAAAATAGCTCATAATAACTGTATTGAATATTTTTAAATATTTGGAAAATGGGTGGAATTAGAAAATAGTTTTTTATTTAGTGTTTATTTTTTATTTATGAGTTAATTTTTCTAATTTGTCTGTAACTAAGAAAGATGATATATTTTAAAAGAAGTCTTTAGCAGCGAAAAGAATATAAAATTTTTTGTTTGCATAGAATCACGAAAAAAATGACGAAGGTTTTTATAAACAACACTGAGAGACATATTACGAATATTCCAAAAACCAATATTGTAAAAATTGCTAATTGGTCTTCCTGGTGTTTAATTCATCTATTTTAATTTTTTTTTACTTCTGTGATATTCACTTCTTTTCATTTGTATCTACCGAAGTTTATTCCTGAATATTTTTTCCTTTTTTTAAATAGTTTTCCGTTTTCTGAAATACTTAGATAACGTAATCAGTTTGTTCATTAAGAACTTATGTTCATTATCTGATATTATCTGATCTTAATCATATTAGTAAAGGATAATGCCTCTTACTGAGCCTTTAGGCATATATACCGTTCTGACACTGTTGATTTTATAACTGATTAATTTAAATATTTATTAATTGATTATTGGCTATCTGGCGTTGCCTGTCAATATATGGAATTTCTAAACCTTGTCTTAATGTTTTTAATTCAATTCAGAAGAAATACAAGTGTTCTCTTGTTTGAGGGGACATTCTATCTTATTTCTCTTCATTTTTTTTTCAAGTTTTCATAGTTTATATATGAAAGATTTATTTTAATGTTGTTACTATTCGTAGAATATTTTAGTTTTAATTGTTCATTACTTCTACGGTAATTTATTAATTTCCTTTTTTTTATTTTTCCTAATTTGGTTATTTTCCTTGTTGGAGCGCTTGGGCTTATAACATCCTGCTATTCATTTAGGGTTGTAGCTTAGCAAGTACTGATAATAATAATAATAATAATAATAATAATAATAATAATAATAATAATGTCCTTTCTCGTCAAATCTTTGATTACAAAATAATTGTTTTATTGTATACTCATATTATGAATTATTTATCTCATCGAGCATTGCTGTTTAGAATTAATTATACTGTATTCAGCGTATATAGTAAAAATGGTTGATGTTTTAGGCATAACACAGTCTTAGTTACTGTCATAGGCTTATTATTCTCAAGTTCAATTATTTCTTTTTTTTATAAGCGTTTTGGAATTCACCTTATGATACTGCCTGAGAGAATAAAAAGCCTAAAGAGTGAATAAATGTAATCTACCTGATGAAGGTAACTATGAGAAGAAATGATAAGGTGTACACTGTAGTTTGATAGATGTTTGCGTCACAGCTAAGAGGTAGCTATAGGTACCCTGACACTTGCACGACTTTTTGCCACGAATTCGTCGTGGAAAGTCGTGACATTTTGTGGCACGAACTGGTAGATAAAAAAAAAAAAAACAGAATCACAGCTGACCTGTCCACAATTGACACGAACTGGCACGACGAGTTCACGCATAGTTTGCGCACTTCCCGCATCGTCCCGAGTTCACGAACAGTTCGCGCATAGTTCATGACCCAGTCACGAAATTTAGTCGTGACCAAAATTTTGAACATTTCAAAATTCTCGTCACGACATGCCACGATGTCACGACGGGTTTACGAACACTTCACGCCAGTTCACAACTCGAGTCGTGACAATGTGTGCCACAAATTCGTGCAAGTGTCAGCCTGGGTTATGAGCTGCATGGATGCAAGAGCCCTTGCTTGGCCGCAAGGGTCAGGCCTATTTTGAGTTTATAGTCCGAAATTTATGATTCGATTCTATACCAAATGGTTTAAGCAACTATGACTAGTATGCAGAGTAAATTGCCTTTAATATGTGATTACTTTGTGGTTCAATATAAAGAATAAGGCATAGGAAAAGCAAGAATTTTATTAATATCCAGCAATAAGATACATTTTGATTACAGTTATGCAGTCAATTGAAAATTTAGGTTTCCCTTACCTATAAATAAGGGATAGAATAGAAATTTTCTATTGATATTGTCCTCGATTTTTCTTAATATGGCTTTGGATTGCCTGAAGATTAAAAGCCCTTTACACTAATTGATTGATTAACACATCCATATCTTTGATATATATATATATATACACATGTATATATATATATATATATGTATATATATATATATATATATATATATATATATATATATATATATATATATATATCAATATATATATATATATATATATATGTATATATATATATATATATATACATATATATACATAATATATATATATATATATATATATATATATATATATATATATATATATATATATATATATATATGAGTAACTGTTTAAACCTAAGAACAGAATAACACAATTTCTTCACTCATGGGGATGCAAATGTTTGTTTCTTTATTGTATTTGATTATTTATTTTATTAGTTTATTTTTCTCATAGAGATACAATTGTTTGTTTCTTTATTATATTTAATTATTTATTTTATTAGTTTATTTTTCTCATGGGAATACAATTGCTTCTTTATTTATTATATTTAGTTATATATTTTGTTAGTTAACCTTTCTCTGGGGGATGCAATTGCTTTTATCTTTATTATATTTAATAATTTTATTAATAATTTACTGTTTTCAATTTTTGTGTTCAAGTGCACACCAAACTTAATTGGTATGGCAAAATACTTCTAAAGCTTAAAAAGATACATTTAACTGATATACCATCTTATATGATTAAGAAATAACACCATTAAAGTTTGGAAAGCTGTGGAACATATTGAATAGTAAAAAAATTAAGTTTATAAATCTATCTTTATTATAAGATTATATTTTTAGATTTTTTTTATTTAGACTTAGCTTATAAATAGATAGTTTTAATACAAAGAAAATGTTGAATGATTTTTTTTTTAAATGAACAAAATTATTCCAAAATTTCAGAGACAGTAAAACATGGATGAAAATATGCATTATTATTAGTCCTAAATTTATTTTTTAGTATTTATTAATCAATATTTTAATGAATGGACCGAATTATGTTAAATTAAAACGGAATTGGACATCAAATAAGTGGGACATTGTCAGTGGTTGGAACATTGAAAAATAAATAGGTTTTGCCCTAATGGTTTTACACTGAAGCAACAAATACAAAGTTGTGATTCATTTTTCATAATTCATTTTGCATGCAATATTTCGATAAAGTAGAGCGGTCTTTTAATAACGGTCATGGCGACGTATATGCAATCTTTGCCACCATTTTTTCAATCATTTTTAGCAAATATATATATATATTTATATATATACATACATATATATATACATATATATATATATATATATATATATATATATATATATATATATATATATATAAAAATATATATCGATATATACATATATATATATATATATATATATATATATCGATATATATATATATATATATATATATATATATATATATATATATATATATATATATATATATATATATATATATATTCAAATTTCAAAATCACGGTTGTACCAGCGGTTCTGCTCTGAACATTATATTTGATATAGAACTCAAATTCACAGATTTAAAAATTATATAATATATATATATATATATATATATATATATATATATATATATATATATATATATATATATATATATGTATATATATACATGTATATATATATATATATATATATATATATATATATATATATATATATATATATATATATAAATTATATATATATATATATATGACTTTCAAAATCAACAAAATTTCGGTTTCTTAGTGTTTCCTGTATTTCCTTAGTTTGACCTCCCTTTAACCCTAAAAGGTTGAAAGTCTCTGGTTTCAGTTCCAGTTTCATCATAATAGATGCTCACCAGAACGTCAGCCGGTCAAGCGCCCCACCCCCAAGGTGGTTCTCAACCACACCAGTGGTCTCCCCAATAAATAGCTTAAATTCACGGTCCCGGACTGGGATCGATCTGCTGCTATGCGAATGCTAGGCAAACACGGTAACACTGCACTAGGCTATTTTGCTAATTATTCACAAATGTTTAAGATTATCTGTATTTTGGATTTATTTTTTATAAATCACACAGAAAAAAGCACACATAAAACACATAAATATATAGAAAGATTTCATTGAGAATATATTATATTTCGTATTCAGTAAGTTTTTCAATACAAGGACGAAGGTTTTTTTTCCTCCAGTTACAGCGTTTTTACCCTTGATCTTTATGCGGTATTAATTTACTTTTATCATTTATATTACGACAATTGCAGTTGTCTATATTGTTAATTGCAAGACATTAAACGGTATTGATACAATCATAAAAGGGAGAAAAAACTGTTATTATTATTGCTTATGTCGTCACTATAAAAATCGAAATTAAATCTAGCTTTATTTTGATTATATATATATATATATATATATATATATATATATATATATATATATATTTGCGTAATAAGAGAGAGAGAGAGAGAGAGAGGAGAGAGAGAGAGAGAGAGAGAGAGAGAGAGAGAGAGAGAGAGAGAGAGAGAGAGAGGGTGTTTCGTGTTGAACATTTTCGAGATTTCTTAAAACTTTTATT